>NC_048894.1:17506684-17586307 GCF_011077185.1 Oxyura jamaicensis | reverse complement strand
ATTTTATTTTATTTTATTTTATTTTATTTTATTTTATTTTATTTTATTTTATTTTATTTTAAGATTGTCAGTGGGTTGTTTTTTGTGCTTTCTTTTGAAATTAAACATGCCGGTATCTTCTACCTTTTGTCACCTTTTGGCCAGGTTTTCTTGTGGTTCATTTCATGAGTCCTGGAGGTACATTTTGAGTTAGGTATGCTGTGCCTACATGTGTTTAGAGAGATTTCAATTGCAGCTTGTGACTTTGAAGGCTGCCTCTATAATTCATACAGAAATCTCTGGAAAGAAGGTAAGTCCTGGGGCAGGTGTGGCACGATATGAGTGGAACAGAAAGACTGCACAATCATATGGGTAATCCTGTTTGATAGGGTTGAAAGTAAGCACAGTGTTACGTGTTTACACCTGAACTGGTGTAAAGGAGGACTACAGTATGGTTGTCCTATTGCTGAATCCACACTGGCTAAAACAAGTGTTAACACATCTGCACTAGGGAAAAGAAGCATCCCAAACTTCTTTGGAGTAATAGATTTGCTTTTAGTAACCTGCACTATAATGGTTCTCAGTATTGAAAAGTAACAACTGTCAGTGATCCAAAGAAAGACTGTGAGTGAGAGTGAGCCTCATGGCAGAAAAACTGTTTGTGTCTACTATAAGCCACATGCCAGAGTACTTAAATTTACAGTTATTTTCCAAAAGCCCATAAGATGCATAAATGCACTTTTTAAACAGGTTCTATATAATGCAAGTGGATTCCTAGCCAAAAACAGAGATACCCTGCCAGCTGATATCGTGCTGCTACTGCGATCATCTGAAAACAATCTGATACGCCAGTTGGTAACCCACCCTCTTACAAAAACAGGTATTGCTATTCTGGTTATCTTCCTATCCTCCTTCTCTAGCCTTCATGCTGACCACTGCTGGGTTTCATATGACCATTTATTGATGACATTATACACTTTGTGGCTTAACTTTCCAACCCTAGAATCTATACAGAATGGAGCCCCTGCCGTCTCAAGCTGCAGGGGAGGGACTGGTCTGGTCAAGTGCGAAGGAAGTGGTAGAGGCTTCTTTCAGGGTCCCCTCTTCAGGTTAGGGGCACGGGACAGGGAGTGGAGTGCATCACTTTTGTTGAGGACTGAACAGAAAGGATCAGGTAAGTCACTGGCCTTTTTTGGACAGGGTATATGTAAGTTGCCTGTTTGTCTCAGTGCAATTTTTCTCTAAAGTAGTAGAGAACCATGGTGGGGCTCCTAACATCTACTGCAAAGAGTGAGGAGACACTCCTCCATTTCCCAGTTTTAGTTCTTTATAACATCTAACTGTTGAGGTCCTAGTAGTGAACCCTTCCTCAAGGAGTTTGTAAGGGGGTGGAAGAAAGTATATGGCTCTACAGAAATTGCTCCTAAGTTGCACCTTAGATGAACTAGGCCCTTTGTACAGTGTCTTATTTTCCTTTTTAAGGTGGTAGGTAAGTCTCCTTACAATCAGAAAATCTAAGTGGCAAATACCATTTGTGTCCTGTCTTTAAATTCTACCATGAAGTTACCCAGTAACTGCTGTTACATTACGTATAGCCAGGCAAGAGTTATTTGTTACTGTGTAGTACTGCTCCCTGTGTGAGGGCACTGATGCTGTACAGTAAGTACTTCACAACATTACTTTCTTGTAACTACAAGGGAGAACAGGAAAGCTAAATTAGAAGAGCCTAATGGAAATTTCTCTAAATTTTTATCATAGCTTATAAAAACTGAGGTTTTGGCAAAGCCACTATTTTTCACAAAGGCAGCTTTGCTCAATTCGGTCCTTAAGGTCTTTTTTAAGCCAGTATTCTTAAGAAAGCACTAAGCACAGTGTCCTTCCCTGAACTTTTTAACGTGTTGATATCTGCTAAGATTTTAAGCTATAATTTCTGTGGAGCCAAGGTCAGAGCCCAAATGGTCCCAAGAACTTTTGTAATGTTTTGCAATATAACTCTGAAGGTTGTTTCAATCTTCTTGTGAAGTGTTATCAAACATTGTGTGTAGCCTTTTGAAAATGACCTAAACCATCCACACCCAGCCAACTAAAAGCTAGAGTTCTGGTCTGTCATTCATCTAGAATCAGTGGAAATGTAGAGGTATATCCAGAGTCCAACCCATCCTGCCCTGCCATCTCAGGTGTTTCTCTTAGGATGGGATAAATCTCCATTGAAGGTGCCTCTCTTCATGGAATACAAGAGGGATCCTGTAGACACCTCATGTCCAGATAGCTAATGTTAGGCATAAGTAATACTCACTCTTTCCATCCCACCCTGTGACATTCAGCTAAGCACAGGGTATTTTTGGCACTTGATATCATCATATAATACATGACACATTAGCTGAGCATCCGTATAGTTGCAGCTATTTATCCAACTCTTATCCACCTCTTCCTGATAGTAGCTGAGCACAGAGAGGTTACAGGCTCTCACAATGTATAGTGAGATGTCAGAGGTATGATGTTATTAGTAGAAGCAATTGCAGCATGCAGCACTGGGTGGGGTTTATCAACATAAAGTGACATTGTGTAAAGGCCAGAAGCATTTTCATTATTCCTTTAGAACATCAATTTCTGTATAAACCACTCCTGTGAACCTGTTCCAAATCATTATGATAGGGGTAGTACTTGACTAAGAGTTCCAAGGTTGGTGTTTTAAGACAATGTCTGTGATAGTAAACAAAAAATGAACAGTGACCTAAAACACTACCACAGGATTGTCCATTTTGATTAATTGTAAGCATCCCTCCCTGGGACACTTCTGGTCCACGTCAGCTAGCATTCTCCCAGGAATACCCAGGCACACGTCACAAGAAAGTGCAGGCCAGCGATGATTTCCAGTGAGCTCTGTGAAAGGACACAACCCTATTTTTACCGGTTAGTTAGAAGAGTAGAGAAGTATACAGTTTAGCTGTAGAGATTTGAGTCATGCCATGTCACTTGACCTCAGGGCCAGAGAGGGGTGCTAGCACATATTTTTAACTAATATATGTGTAGCCTTAGGACTAGGATAATAAAATAACATCCTTAGGGTAAAAGCTCATAGATGCTAGAAGATACACCTTTTTTACCTTCTGCAGCAGTCTGTTTATTTTTTTGCTCTAGTAGGTGACATAAGTGCTGAAGGAGAAAAATACAGCCCATGTTCCATCATCGTGCAATTTCTTAAGGGCTTGTTCCATCCCAAGGGTGAAAAGAGAAATGAAGACATGCTCAGAAATAGTCAACGACCTTTATAATCATATGGTTACACTGAATAAGGTGGTTCAGCATATGTTTTAGTTTAGATGAGATCTAAGCATTTTGGTAGGTTGCATTCTTTCATCTTCCCATAGGTAACCTAGCACACAGTAAAAGCAAAACTACAATCAGTTACCAGATGTGGACCCCCCAGAAATCAATCAGTCATACGAAGGTAAGAAGACTGATTTTGTGATTCTGCATTTAACCTTATTTTAAACTAGAAAGGCAATACTGTTACTGGTACTAAAAGTGAGCAAGTAACCCCTTCGATGGTTTTCTTTCCCTCTCCTGTTTTCTTTTCTGTTTAGCTGGATATCTTTGTGTTGTGCAATTCATATTCCTTCCGTGAGGTAAAAACCTAACATTTCCCTTTTTTCTGGCTATAGTTTTAATAACAATTTCAGAAAAAAAAAAAAAAAGTACTTCCTAGCTATATTGTAGCAAAAAGAGCAATTAAAATTTTGGTGTGGAGTATAGTCATGTTCCGTAGAGAGTGACCACAATAGCAGTGGCACTGGAATAACAAACAGGACCTCAGACATTGTCAGGTTATTTGTAGCAGTTATTTAGATGTTCTGTTATCAAATTGTGTCCTCGGTGTGTGAATGTTTGTGTATTGTGTAGCGAAGTAACGTAATGGTGTAACTACTTTGTGCTAGTGATCATGCAGTAACTTTCTCAGTTTTGAGTACTTATTTTTACTTGATGATTTTCTCTGAGGGATGGTTTGTTGAGGCATTGGAAAAGGCACTACATACTCAACAGAGATAAGAAGTGTCTTTTTTTTTCTCTTCATCCATATAGAATGAAGCAGGAGATACTGGACATCATCCAAGAGAGACAACCAGTATGAAAACACAGACAGTTGCTTCTTATTTTAGAGTAAGATATCAGATATTTTCTTTTTCTTTTTTTTTTTTCTAGAGTAGAATGCATATTTATTCTTTCACTTTTTGAAATGCACTTGTTGACTGAGAGTCAGCAGTGATACATTTAGAGTTTGTAATCTGCTTATAGGGCTCAGCAGTCTGTGCAGTACAAATATATAAAGGAGATTGTGATGTTTCATCTTTAATTGTACTCAAACACAGCCACATTTCCATCATGATGATGCAGGATGATTGATATGAATTGTCTTTCACTTGCCTGCTTTTCCCCAGAGGAGATAAGGGGAAGTTGGATATCAGTCATATAGCATTTCCTTAAGAGTTTAAGAAGTAGAAAAGCAAAATTAATTAATTTGGAGCAGGAGCTACAGAGGAAGATCTTGACTCCACAGAGGCTATTCTGAGTGCATTCTTTTGGCTCTTTTATCAGTGCTCTTCATTTTTCCAGGTGCTGGCAGTGCTGCTGATCCTGCCATAGAAAATAGCTGTGAAAAGCGTTGTTTCCTCCAAAGTCATGCACAGAGTTGGCTTAATGGGGCCCAACTCTGAATTTACAGCTCCTGTTATCTCCCAGAAAAAATGTAAAGGTGGCTCAGGTAATCTTCATGACCTTTAAGAGTTTATTTACATCTATGAAAGAGAACAGTAAGGAGCAGGATCTCTGTTTAACAGATTTAATTGCACAGCATTTGGGACTGTCAAGGATAATTCCAGCCCAGGTATCATGGTGATCCAAAGCTGGATGGCATTTTAACATTCTGGGTAGAAAAATGTATTAAATCTACTTCAAAGCTCCTGTCTTTGATTCAGTGCATTACCAACAAATCTAGCAACTGATGCTGTGAAGGGTTCATTATATTTGCACTTTCCTGTTACTATTTTCTGTAGTGGAAATCCCTGCTCAGATCATGCTAGCTAATGCTCTCAAATGAAGATTCAGCTTCATCCCCCCAGGTTTACTCATATGCAGATACTCAAGGGTGACTGAAAAAAGCATCTGCTATCTTAGGCTGAATAGAAAAAATATATATATCCATTAGCCTGCCGTATTTGTTTGTGTTCCATCGCCACATAAGTGATAAATCTAATTAAGCACTTTGCTGCTTGTTGCAGCATTTGTCCAAAATGGGATTGCATATTTTAATAGGAAACATGTGTCCCTTGATGTCCTACACCAATTTCCTGTCTCTAACCTATTGCTGAACTGCATTACATCCTCTTTCTGTTGAGTCAAGTTGAATCCTGAGTAATGAGCCACTTCACTTGTGTTTCTATAAGATATTCCCATGAAGCAATTTTATGAAATACAAGTCAAGCTTGTTTACAGCCAGATTCACCTCAGTTGTCATGGGGAGCTACAGACAGCATCCCTCTGTCAGCCTGGCACCCTGGTGAGGTGGGAAGAGTGCAACTTTTGAAATGTGATTTATTGCATTTCTAGTTTTACCCTCCTCAAAGGTTTGTTCCAGCTGTAGTGTCACCATAAGTCCTAATGAACAGGACATGCTATATCAGAATAGAGTAAGCAGCCTTCTTCCAGGCTAGCTTTAGGTTCCTCCATTCTTAGGAAGGGGTAGGAATATTTACTGGCTTGCTGCACTTCCACTGTCCACCCTTAGACTGATGATTTACTCTCTGGACAAATAAAGATCTTGAAATATGTGACAACAGTTAAAACAAACAAACAAAAAAAAAAACATGCCAAGTGGGTGGTTGTAATTGCCTAACAAGAGAAAAAAATGAAAGAAATATAAGGAGAGTTTCTATCATAGATTTAGACAAGCTGATGTAGCTGGGAAGAATGGAGAGGCTTCCAGGGATACTGCCCTTTCATCAGGTCTGACAGCATTTAACAGCCTTTAACAGCCACACTGTCACTATTAAAGCTCAGTAACAGCTGCACAATCCAATGCCAGGCTAACTGATGCAGTTGCCCCGAACACCTGTTTGTTCTCTGTCTTCAGTATTAGGCATAAAATGTGCGTTCATGTGCTTGTGCATTTCATGAGAATAAGTGGTATGCTTTTAGAAATATTCCTCATTTAACACTTCCCTTCTGCAGTTGTACTCAAGAATTCAGCTATGATCTTGCAAACAGTGCTTTGCTTCTGCTGAACATACAGCCTGATATGAACTTGGTGTGGCAGACTCAGCCTAACAGCTGCTGTTACATCCACTGGTCTTCAAGGGAGCCTGCAAAAAAGAGATCATTTTTTTAGAACCATAATTAAAGATAATGCTGCTTCCAAAAACAAAGCAGGTGTTCAGTTATTGCCAGTACCACAAATTTTGCATATACCAAAACTGTAGTTTGTGAGAATGTCCTGGGCTGACTGCGATAATGCCCATTTGGAGTCAGTGTTTCTCTCGCATAGTGTATATGCTGATCTTTTAAAACTAGAACTGTTTTGGGACCTTTTACTTCGTCTACCATTAAAGTACCAGCTTACTGAAATCTAAATGGGTTTGCACATGAAATAAATCCGATCATATGAAATAAAATTTCAGCTACACCTGGACCTACATAAAAGTTTTATAATTATCCTGATAGCAAATATCTTGTTCCTTTCTTGCAGTATTCCCTGATGGATTTGTTATCCAAAATGGTTGTTGGCCAGCCTCATTTTGTCAGGTGCATCAAGCCAAACAATGACCGTCAGGCAAACAAGTTTGATAAAGAAAAAGTGCTGGTTCAGCTGCGCTACACCGGAATTCTGGAGACAGCAAGGATTCGAAGACAGGGTTATTCACACCGTATACTCTTTGCTAACTTCATAAAACGGTAACTTTGATGTGAAGAAATGCCTTTTTCTTTTCTATCATTGCTGCCCAGTGTTGGCTAAGCATCCGCAATGTGTTCAGCGTGGTATTTAAAGAAAAATACAGAGACACTTCCTGTTACAAAAGAGGTTACAGGCTGGATGACAGGATAGCTCAGGCACAAGATCAGAATGACTGTTCCGTTCTCCATCTGCATTTGGTTAAATTATTTGTCTTGCTTATAATCTGAAAATTTTCTTCAAAGATTTGAGGGTTAGAAATGTAATGCTTCAACTTGAAATGGAGAATCTGGAGAAAGCCTCTGAGAAGCACCAGCATTTTCCTGACGTTCAGCACTGTGCAACATCTGTGTTTGCAGGGGGTGATAATTTGGAGTGGCTAATCTAGGGCTGAAAAGTTCATTAAGTGTACAGTTCTGTTTGAAATATGCTTTCTAAGTATTAGTCATTTGATGAGAAGAATAATGATCTCAGTATTATTTTATAATCCCTTTAACTCTCTCTTCTTCTGCTGCCTCAAAAAATTAATACTGAGCATTTAACCTAGATTTCTCCTTTACAAATAAAGACGCTGATTATTTACCTCAATCAGAATTTAAGACTGATGGAATGGGGAGAAAAGCTGGGAAGAAGCAAGCAACATCCACTCAGACAGAAATGCTTAAAAGTAAGGTGCACTAGAAACAGAGAGATAGCTGCAGAGTGCTGCTGGTACATAAGGAGAGGAAAGACAAAGCAATGCTTTTATAGCACAATATCTGGAAAGAGTATTGCTGGGACTATTACTGTCTTGGAAGAGTACAGGATGGGAAAAGGTAGTCATCACTGCACCAAGATGTGTTGTGGCTTTTGCTTGCTGCTTTTTATCAAAAACTTCACTGTGCATGTAAAAGAGAGACAGTCAGTGAGCACAGTGGGGAAGCTCTCTGAAGAATGTGCCCCCCATTGCAGTGAGGCTGTGCAGGTCTCAAGCACTGATGATACGGTGCTCACACAGAAATGGACCTTTAATAAGTACCTATCTCTTTGTCTTTCTTTTATTATTAGTTGAAATTTACAGGTAGACCTGGGATATATGAAAAGTTATTTTGTTAAAATAAACCAACTAATTGTTCAATACAAATATATATGTGTATTTATATATGAATCGGTCATCATAATGCAGGAATAAGCATTGTCTCCTTTTTTTCTGGTCCTCTGAGGAAATTGTTATCTTCATCTAAAGTTGGTACAACCCAACTTAGTGTATAAACTTTGAGTAACAAGAGAAAAAGCAGAACACAGAGTCAGGAACACACATAATGGTATTCACATATTTTTTCTGAATTAAAAACAAACAAACAAAACAAAACAAGAGAAGTATAGTTCATTTTGTAATGAAAATATGTTCTGGAAAATGCAAGTGCTTTCCTACCTACCAGCTGAGTTGGTTTGTTATAGGTAATTTTTATGCATGAGCATCCTGACCCCTGTTCTCAGACAGAGTTAGTTCTGAGAAATTAGTTTGCCAAATTAAATGCTTACATGATATGTCAAAACATCAAATATTATGTTCCAGAAGGATCTACAAAGCTGAATCCAAGAAGGTAACAAGAGCTGGGATGAATCTCACATGTTAACCATCCAAGCACTTGAAATAAAATAGGAAATCTTTACTACATTTCTAGATATGAAGTAAGCTAATTTAGGCACAAAAACACAAATATTTTTATCTTGCCACTGAAATCACTTTCACAGAGAGTCACAGCAGCAAAGGACTGGCACACAGCCCCATTTGGGTTGCACACTTTTTAAAACCTTTTAATGTTGACATAGAATTAAACAGCCCTCCAGGGTGTGCAATATGTCACTCATCCACTTTTAATTGAGTTTCTTAGTGCTGCATATAAATCACTGCTATTTTTTGTGTGCTTTTTTTTTCAGTGCTATGTTTTCTTTCATGCAACTGTTTTTATTATTTAAATGAATGATTTAAATGTATTTGAATATATTCACCATTAATGGAATAATGAATCATATATTTGTCTTTAGGTATTATCTCATCTGTTACAAAACAAATGATGATCCTCCAGTCAGCCCAGAAACCTGTGCTGCCATCTTGGAAAAAGCTCACCTGGACAACTGGGTTCTTGGAAAAACTAAAGTAATTAGTTATAGATAAATACACTGTAACAGCATTATTGCACCATGTCACTGTTAATTTATTAGGCAATTGGTTTTCTTACCCATTTCATTGGAGTAGCTGTTGGTCTCTCCTGGTACTAAAACAAAAACAAAACAAAAAAAAACAGACTTTGCTGGGTACTGTTCCATGATACCTGGCTGAAATCCTGAGCCAGTAGTGTGTTAAAATTCTGATCGACTGTAATGAGGCCACAGTCTGCCTCACCCGTACAAAGCGGTATGTGACAATGACACTGCTTGCATCATTTTTCCAAAAATGTGATAGTAAGGATCAGCTCATACTTCTTCCTTATAGCAGTCAGACGCACAAGGAGAGGGGAGAAGGTTTTCGCCTTCCAGCCACAGGGGTCTGTGCTAGAGTTTGTTGAGCACTGGGAGAAGACATAAATCTCAGATACATTAAGTCGGAGGAAGGCTTTTCTTGATATACAAGAAATATGTCTGTTCCCATACTCCTGCCATTGGTTCTAGCTCACCAGTCTTCCAGTGCACCCAAGAGCACCCCCCGCCCCCAGCCTGACATGATGGATCCCAGGAGATCTGCCAGAAAAAAATAAGCTGAGAAAAATAAAAAAATAAGAAAAATAAAAATAAGCTAAGAAAAAAATAAGACAAATACTGCACCAAGTCTCAGTCTTCTAATGTGACAGAAGTGCATGGAAAGGGGAAAAGGACAAATGGATCCCAGATGGATCCTAAACTGCACGAAATACAAAAACACCTCAGAGCAGAAGAAACAACTCTTCTTCTGAAACATATTCCTGGATAGGCTGGACAAACCAGGAAGTTACCTCCTCCTCAACCTTTATTTCCCTTTGCTCTCTAAGTGAGCCTCATGGATAACATGTAGTGAAGGGAAGGGTGTTTTGAGATATGAGATCTATATTGTAAGCTTACTTAATTAGAGTTAACCTTTATCTGTACTAGAGTGATCAAAGATCACAGGGAATTCTGTAAAACAAGAGTAATTGTTGTCTTAATTGCACAAGCTCTATCTACAGATTTTATTTTAAACTAATGTATACCAGGAACGTGTTTGTATCCCTCATGCTGGGCTAGTTGTTAAGGATCTATATGAGCTTCATGCATGATAAAAACAATTTAGTAAATAAACAATGCCTTACATTTAAACTGGAAAAGCAGAGAGGTTGTAAGTTCTAGATTTGGATCACCTGTATGCAGTATGCATCAGATTTCTGAGGTTAGCGAAACCGTCAGGCTCTTAGGTTTGAAAGCAGATTTGTAGTTACAGCCCGAGGTTTTGCACTGGGACTATGAAACGGGGCCACTCTGTCTAAGCCGCATTAACTAGAACTACTGCTTGTCTGCTTACTCTTTTTAAGGTGTTCCTCAAATACTATCACGTGGAGCAGCTGAATTTAATGCGAAAGGAGACAGTTGACAGGATTATTTTGATTCAGGCTTATGTCAGAGGGTGGCTGGTGTCAAGAAGATACAAAAAGATAAAGGAACAAAGGGAACAAAGTGTTATTATAATACAGTCAGGTAATAGCTTTAAAACATTTAACATTTTCCTTAAAGCTAGCACGTGTTTGTAGTTGATAGATGGACGTGCATGCCGGATGTGGATTTTTCTGTTTTCCTGCTGTTACATTTGATAAAATATCTAATATTTCATGATATCTGTTTTTATGGAGATAAATTTCTTTTAACCAGTTTATGACAATCTTCTTACTAAAGCTACGTTTATCAATGTTGCATTTAAAGATAGCTTTAACAATGGAAGGACATGATTGCATTAATGATACTGTTATTAATAATATTCTGACATGCTCTGACAAGGTTGTGCAATATAATAATGAAAATATAATGTATTATCTGTCCAAGACAATAAGACCAATTATGCCTTTGATGAAGACATCAGTTGAAATTTTCAATATATTTCAAACAGCATCTTATTTTACATTTTGTTTCTCTCATGTTTGTATTTATTTCATTCTTAATAATGTTACTCACCAGAAAATGTAGTTTTTATGGAGATTCATATTGCTTGTGCTTTTTTGCCATTTTTGGAAAGATAAAGCCTTGAAAAAAAAATATGAATATCTTAATGGAGGCCTATAATTCCTTACAGACTCTTTTTATTTTTAAAGCCTTTTTGTGTATCTTAATGGATTATTTATTTTTTTCACATCTCTTTTCAGCTTACAGGGGTTTTGTTGCTCGTAAAGAATACACAAAAGCAAAACGTAATCAAAAAATGGAAAAATACATTGTTAGACTTCAAGCAAGTAAGAATTGTTTGCTTTCCTAGTTTTTAACGTGCTATCCAAACACAATATGTTGATCCAGATTCTTTGCTGTTACCTAGCTACACTGATTGACTATGCTCATTTACAGATTCTGACGTATAATTTATCTATTATATATCTATATGCAGTGGTTGAGGCGGGTCAATGAAGTCCACTACGTGTACCTCAAAGCAGCATAGAGGCCCCTTCCACAGCGGGGAGGTGGGCTGGTTAAATGCCATGGCAAGACTTTCACTTCTAGTTTGTTATGTCTAATTATTGCAGCCGATGCTGTTGAAGCCCTGTATGAGATTATGTGCATATAACGTGTGTGCATGCTGTTCGGTTGGGAATAGGTTTTGCTACATACCAGTTATGTTTGAGAAGACTACAACCTGTAATTTCACTCATATCTGATTCTTTTTTTGCCAGGACTCATTCTGAGCTAGCAAATTATTCTGCCTTTTCTGCAGCAATAATCACCTTGTACTTTGTGTATACTACATGGCATCCCTTTTTCCTTCCCATATTTCTGTCTCTCCTGTCCCTGCAGAGATGCCCCAGAGCCAGATGTAGTCTAGGCAGCTCCGAAATCAGTGACAATACAACTCCGAGAGGCACAGGTCTGAAAACAGCTGGCACAAATCCGCACAGAGCTTTTAGTAATTACAAAGGCTATCACACATAAGCTAATGCTGCCAGTACCCAGGCTATCTAGATGTAAACTTCCTCTAATAGGCCTGCATGAGTATCTACCAACACTAGTGTTGGTTTTAATCATTGTCACAAGCATCTGTTAATTGCATTGAGCCAATATTAGAGTGTACTGAAGAGCACTTTGCTGCAGTCGGTAGAATTTTATCAGCATAAAAAGCAACCTAAAACCAGAATAAAATTCAGTGATGTGCCAAAAGTAACTATCCATCTGAAAGTTGTCAATTGTTGTAGAATATTTTCAAATGCAAAAATATGAATTTATCACTTCACTCATTTTGTTGATCTCCACAGTGTTTCTTCTCATCCACCTTCTTTATCTTGAATGTAGTTTCATTTCAAGTTGTTTTTTTCAGTGCAAAAGAAGCTAAAACAGAAGGAAGTCCATTTGTACTTAACTCTCGGAGTATTTTTTCCTATTTTAAGTCACTACAAAACCTCTCTTCCAGTTTGAAAGAAATGCTTAGATAGCTACAATATCAAAACAAAAGCAAACTTCAAAAGTGAACCAGAATAAGTCTAAAAAGACCATATTTGGCTTACATAGCATGTCCACTGACAATGTAACTTGATATAGTTAAAAATATCTCCTTTTGACTTATTTTTATAGGGAAATTGAATGAGAATTTGCCCAAGAAGCCCAAGGAAGTCTGAAAGTATTCAAAATGTTTTACAATTTGCATTTTTCTAAAGCCCTGTCAGACAGCAATATGCAACCCAAGTGTGCCCCTTCGAACATACATTAACTGGACATATATCTATGTCCAGTTACCAATATGTAATTTATGGCCCTTTCATACAGTGCTTCTTACACCAATCCACTGCATCTAGTGTAGCCCAAACTGGTCTAAATTGTGAGTAGGGAATGCTAAAGCAAAAACAAACAAACAAACAACAAAGTAGCATAAAGTTTTATGAATGTGTTAGGACAGACTGCTTATTCTCCTTTCCTGTTCTTAAGTGAGCTTGACCTTCCTCTGTGATGCACAACACTCAGCACAGTTGGAATGAGAGTTCCCATATCTACCATCTCCTCAGGGTAGTTAAATCACCCGAATCCTCTATCCCCATAGTCCTGCTATTGCATTTGGAGTTAGAGTTCAACAGAAATATTTTGACAAAACACTTTGTTCATCTTATTTTGCCAGGGATTAGCGGATTTGTGCTGAATCTTTGAAATTGCAGGCTTGTCCAAACCACAGCACTGTGGAGTGTGTGCCAGTTTCCATTAGGAAATGATTTGCAACTTCAGGAAATTTTGAAGCAACATTATGAATGGGATTCAATTTCTGATTATGACACCTCAGTGTAGATCTCTGAAAGTGACCTAGGTTTCAAAACTCCTCTTATAGTGAGCAGTGCCTAGAGTTTGAGTAATTTTATTCTAAACCAACAAATGCTCAGCAAATTTGTACCTGTATTGGTATCTAGTGCCATTTGAGATGCCCCAGGTTATCCTGTCTGGCCTCCAGCTTATTTCGTATGGCATACCCAACTTTCTCTCAGCAGAAAGCCCAGTCTGTTTCGATGTGTCTGCCAGCTCCATGTGGATGCTTTAGGCATTGTGGAGCACTTCAGATGGCACTAGATACTTATGTGCCAGCAAGCATATCAAGCCCCTAGTGACTAGTCATTGGCTTTACCAAGAGGTTAGAGACTTAGCATAATTGCAAACACCTTCATATACGCACCTAACTTTAGTTACCTTCACCTGGAGCTGAATCCCAGTCCTTACACTACCAGCTGGTATAGTGGTGAGGGTGCATACGTGTCTGGTGAGAGACCTATCTTTGAGTCTTTATTTATCCCGGTTCACAACAGAAACTTGAACTTACACGTCCCACAGAGCAGAAGTACTGAGTATGCTTGCCACAGTGTGCCTAGTTATTGTGGAGCTTAGCTCACTTTTCATGCTGAGCTTTTTCATTTTGAATAATGAGTCTTTGCAAAAGGAGCATGAGCGAAATCTGCTGTAACTGCTGAGCTGTAAAATTTTCAGTTTCTCTCTGATCTGGTGAATGTTCAGCTAAGGAATTAAAGTTCCCAGCCTGTGCCAGAAGAGAGGCTGGTAATCTCTATAGCCTGATTGCCAGGTGTTTACCAGGGAAATAAAGACCTTGAGTCAAATCAATTGCCTGAACCAGGCAAAGCAGGTACGTGGTGCTGAGAGCACAGTGTTCTAGAGGCACTATGACAGTACTACAGTTCTGTGTCTTTCAATATCTTCCTTTATTTTTTTCATTTCAATAAAATACTGAGAAAGATCTGCTTGTGTCCTCATGTAGAATGGCTGCAGCTTTCTGAAATCCCTAAAGGTTTTGTGGGACAGAATCATTTCAGCTGAAGTGTAATCATAATTACCACCCCAGTCTGTATGCTCTCATTTCTCCCTTTTATTGTTGTTTGTTGTTGTTGTTTAATAATGTTATCATTTAACTCTCTGAAATGTTTGGGATACCCATTGTTTGTTGCCTAAGGTTGTTTTATATTACAAATTATGTCAGTTGCCAGAGGATACTTACTCAGGAAGAAGAGGAAAGAACTAACTGAGGCAAGGAGCAAAGCAGCAACAGTAATTCAGTCTTACTACAGGGGATATAAGGAGAGGAAGAACTTCAAAAGGATGAGGTAGTAATATTTTCCATGTCTTTTGTCACTGTGTCCCTTTTTAGTAACTACACTGTTAAAAAACAGGGATATAATCTAAAAGTGAAGCAAATTAGAATTATTCTAGATGTATATGTAGTAATGTACATTCACTTGGAGTTCTTTCAATGTCAGTAGGCAATTTTCTCATATTTTCAAATTTTCTCATATTTCTCAAATTTTCAAGCCCCAGGAATAATGGCATATTTAGGGAAAAGATAAACAATACTGTGTTTTACCTGTAATGTTAATGTAACTTGTAAATGAATCTCTTTTTGGAACTGACTCATTGCAAAAAAATGCTCAGACAAGAGCAAGAAATAGGCATCTGCAAGGAGCTGCTCTCATCTTAAGTCACTGTCTGATAAGCATAGGTGATAGGACAAGCAGGAACCTAGAAGACTTGCTCAGATCAGAAAGCTGAAAGTAAGGGGAGGTGAATCACATTCTAAATACTTCTGCAACATGGCTGTAGTCCCAGTCACTGAAGAGGAGCACTTTGCACATCACCATCTTGTTTTCAGTGACAGCATTTCAGTAGCTGGAGGAGAGGTAGAAAACAGCTGTGAATGAGTCAAAATTCTTTCTCAAGAGACAAAGGGGCAGAACAGTGTGACAGATTTCACCTGGCACTTAAATTTTATAGACAGTAACAAACACAGTGGAGGGAATAGGTCTTTTAAGTTTGACCTGGACCTATGCCCAGGATCACAGAAAGAAAACAGTCCAGTGTGACGTGAGGCAGTTTTCTTTCATTAATACATTTAGGCTTGTGTGTATTTATACACAGTGGAGGTGCTACAAATTTTCCGCCTTACATTCTTGTTAAACGTTCAATTAATTCTTTTCTGTTTTATCACCTGCCCTTGTGCAGCAATTTTCTGTGAACAGTTTAACAGGAATATCCCTTTTAACATTAAAAAGTATTAGTCAATAGAAAAACATAGATTGGTTTTCTATCTTCAATTCCAGCTATGTGCATTAAATCTTTCCCATGTTACAATGTATCAAATTGCCTTTTACTACACAAGCATCACCAAAGGTAGTTGCGAAGCTGTTACTATCCTTCATCTCCTTCAACTATAATTTCTCCCAAAATTCTCTTCCATTCAGGGAATCACTTAGAAAGAAACAAACTGAAAATGCATCATCCTTTAGTGAAAAGGAAAAGGATGAAGAACTTCAAGATAATGAGGAAAGTCCAGCTGGAGTGAAGAGTGTCCTTCCAAAAACAGAAGAAGAAGCAGCTATTATTGTTCAGAGCAATTACAGAGGCTACAGAGCACGTAAAAAAATAAAGGAACAATGCAAAAAAATAGGAGAGGAAGAACTATCTGCTGTCGAATACTTTGAAGCACAACTGCAGCCACTTCAAAATGTTACACTGGAAGAAGCAGTGAATGAGGAGATGCAAGATGAAGGTGATGCTGTTACTGATAGTGAGTGTGCTAGGGACAGTGACACAGGGAAAGTACAGGAGCAAAAGAAAATGCCTACTAAAGAAGAGACAGTTTCCATGAAGCAGAACCCTGCAGTAGAGCATGCTGGTGAAGGTGAAGACCAGGCATCTTTGGAAGAGTCATCCAGCAAAGCTTCTGTCAAAATCACAGCTGAACCTGATCTCCAGCAAGGGCAAACTAACCAAGACACACTCAGTGCAGATGGGCAAAATCAAGAATCCGCTGTGGTCCAGCCCAAGACCAACAGGGATGTGGAAAGAAACCATGTGAAACACGAAGTGATGACGCCTAGAGAATGTAAAGGAATTATAAGAAAAGAGTCAATAAGAGGCTCAAGGAAACAAGCTGAAGCAGAAAAACGAGGTTCAGAAGACAAAGAGAAGGCAGCAGTGGTTATTCAGAGCAATTACAGGGGTTACAGAAGGAGGGGACAACTCAGAAAAGAAGGGAAATTACCTTGCAAAAGTCAAGAGAAAAATATAAAGGAGCCAACAGAAGCAGTACATATTCAAAATAATGATCCCCAAACAACAAAAGATAGGGAAAACACTGTTACGGAGGCTGAGGACTCTAAGACGCTGAAGGGAGGCTCAGAGAAAGAGCCTTGTGACTTGGCAGCTTTTTCACGGCAGGTAAGAAGCTTATAAGCTAAATATGTTAAACATAACACAGTGAGCAATGACAGAATGGCAAAGTTATCTTACTGACTTCAGTGGAACCAAGTTTTCACTCTCTCAACTGAGACTGATGATTTTTAATGAGTGTTGCATAAAAAGGCATATTTGGGGCTGCGAGAGAAATACCCTTTTCAGGAAGGAGGGAAAGATGAAGTTAGAAAAATGGGGAAAAAATATGCCAGTTTCAACCTAAATGCAGAAGCTCTGGGTTTATTGAAATGTGCATTTATGAAGCAAGGCCCTTAATTCAGCATTTGAAACGTCTCTGTAAATAAAACTGTAAGTTGCTGTGTCAGTGCCAGGGACTTGCATGTGTGCCGACACATGTGCCTACAGTTGCAGAAGCTGTTCTGCATCCCGACATCAGCAAGACACCATCTGCTCACCTGGGCGAATCAATATGAAGGAGCTGCAGGACTGGGCTGCAGTGTGGGGTGTCGTACACTTTTTTGTTTGGTTGGTTTGGTTTGGTTTGGTTTTAAGGAGAGGGCTGGGAGGTAAGTGTGATAGGGGCCTGCACTGTAGTAGCTGGAGCAATACCTTTTAAATTCATTATCAAGCCCACCATTTTACCCTTGGTTACCTTGGAACATATATACTTATTTATATAATAATGAGAAATCCTCTGTTACCTTTTTTCAGATATCGAAATTATCTGAAGACTACTTAGTGTTGCAGCAAAAATTAAATGAAATGATATTGTCACATCAGCTGAGACCCGTGATGCTGTCCAAAGATAAGCAAACTAATGACCAACTTTCTTCTAATGTTTGTCAGTCAGGTAATGTTGAACCTTACTGTTAGGCAGACTTTGCATTTGTTAACAGGGCTGTCAAGAAACAACTCCTATTCATGGTTTAAAGGCCAGGGGACTAGAAGAGGAACTAGCTCTGGCTTCTCCTGTAACTCAGGCTGTTTGTTTCTGTACTAAGCCTCATATCAGAATGTGTCTGAAAAATACGTTCCACAGAAATGTCCAAGCATGACTGGGATTTACACATTTACCATTTTTCTAGGTACTTTGTTTCAGTGCTTCTTAAGATTGGTGAATGGATCATTATGAGGCCTAGACACAGCATATTTAGTAATAATTTTATTTGGTAAAAAATCCGCATTGACTCTTTTTTATTCATTGTTCCTCAGCAGTATATGTTATGGATGAGATGTGCAGCTGTGTTGTAAAAACGAAATATTTTTAGGTACAATGTCAAACACTTTGCCACAGTTTATCACGTTTATGCTGAGTAAAAGTTTTAGCTACACAGAAGTGCAACTGAGTCTGTCAAAACCTGCAACTCCTCCCCATGTTGGTGGGCATAACTTTAAAATTATAAGTAAATTCTTATTAATAATTAGCATCCATTTGACTTCTGTGCTTAAGAGATATAGAAACATCTGTTCCAGTTAGCATGGGCAGTAGGGCTCCCAAAATGTAACCATTCTTGGAGCAGATTAGGTGCAGGGGTACTGATAGGTGGAAGACATGGCATTCAGAGTGTGCCCCACCAGGAGGTCCACAAAGAGCTCAAGCCTTTTCAGTTGGAATGAATGTAATGGATTTTCCTCAGCCTGTTTTTTGGGCTGCAGGTGCAGAAGAAGATGAGGGCAAACATGGGAGGGCCTCCATTTCTGCAGGGCAGCTTGTGTCAGTCATGCCACTTCATTGCCTCTGGGAAAGAGCTCTGCTCACCTCTGCACAGCTGGGATCAGATGCAGAAGTGCCCTTGGGTGCCCAGAGCCAATTGTAATACTTGCATTATAACATTGTGGCTTTGGTTGCCAGGTTTGCCAAAACATCATTCTGATCCCATGGCTAAGTGGAAGAGATCCTAAAGGAACTTCACCCCCACTTTGCAGTCCTTTCAAGAGGTCAAGTATCTCAAATGAGGGCTTGGTGTTTAGAAAATCTAAACCTCCAAGTATAAACTGGCTGCTTCTAGATAATCTATGTAGATCAATCTGTTCCCAAAAAGTAACAAAAAGAATACAAATGTGAAGTTAAAAATGAAGTTCCGTGATCTTTCATTAAAGGCTGAATAATTTTTGGATTTGTACTGAGTTCTTTATTAAATATTGCAGATTTTTTATGAGGTAGATCTGAGGGATTAAAATGCGTGCTATGGAAAATAGCTCTTGGTTCTTACACATTCTTCTTCCAGAAGCCAGAGAAGAGAGGTAGATAGAAGAAAGAGAATACAAAAATCCCTGTTTAACCAGTTAAAGGTCTCATTACTTACACCAGTGAACACAGTGAAAGTGTATCAATATGTTCATGCCATGCGCAGAATAGCACAACGTCCTCCCTAAGCACTGCTATAAATTTAAGTAGCTCTGCAAGAGGCAAACGAATGTCAGAGCTTGTCACCTGTGCATGCAGCCCTGCTTAAAGTGGTTACCAGTCAGCCACTTCACTTCCCTTTGTTTTTGAAAATGTCACACTGTTTTACATCTCCGTGGTGTTATAATACAGTGTTTTTCCAATGGTGAAGTGTGTGAAAGTGCTGCTTGTTATCTTTTGGAACGTGGAAGTGAAGAGCGTCATACATTTCTTTGAACCAAGTCCTAATTTTTTAAAACAACAGTAAAACAGTTGTTGAGTGGCATAAGGACTTTGGTCTCATTTTGATGAATAGAAAGAAATATGACATTTTTACAAGCTGCTATTATGTGGCTTTAACAAAAGGAGGATTTATTTTCTTATTTTTTTTCCTGGCAAATGTGTGCATGTGCGATATGACAGCACTTTGCTCTTTTGTGCACCAGGCATAGTCTTTGAGAATGTTTTGATCCTTTTTTTTTTTCTTCTCTTTAATTTACAGGTGCAAAAAGTGACTGCTTGTTAATAATGTCTAATTGCCTTTCGCAAAAAAAATGTCAGCAATGGTAATCATAATCCATGTTTGGACAGATCTACTCTTTACAACGTGAATGCATTTCAAATGAAATAGTGGGTACTATTTGACCACGAAGCTACAAATGAATCCAGTACAAACAGAAATGTGCTACTAAAGCACAGGCCTGCTAGTGTCCTACTTTGCCCTTAAATGTTGTAAACCATGAGTTGGCCTCTACTATCTCAAACCAAACTAGCCTTTCCAGCCCGCTTACGGCTCTCCAGACAGTAACTCACTTAATGCTCTGCTCCAGTAAGTAAAACCGCTCCAAAGCCAGCTTTTAGTATAACCATTGTTCCCAATCTTTTTGTAGCCGGCTGTCCCATAATACAACAGGCAGTATTACACTCAGAGCTGGGTTTTGTTCCTTGGTCCTTCTTGCCCAGCTGGTCTGACTTGGGCAGCTGTAGTCCGTGTGTGCTGTGTTCGCTTGTCATACCTCACACAAGTCGTGTGGCTACTTGTGATAAATGTGACAAAGGTGACTTTTGACAGATGCTGAACTTTAAGAAAGCAAGAAGGTAAGCCAGCTGGCCTCTAGTCAAACTGTGTCCCTTCCAAGCCATGACGTGAAATTTCAGTCTCCACACCACTGTCACTCTGACAGTGAACAGCAGCTCGGCTGGCGGGATGGCAGCAGGGGCCTGAGCCTTGATTCCTCACATCCCCAGAAGCCATATTTACAACTGCTAAGCCTCACTGAAAGACTTTTCTTGGTATGGAACATGAACTTTTTTTTCTACATTCAAGCATAATTCATACAACAGGAAAACTGTTTACTTTTCAGTTAAGATCAATCAGGAGAAGATGCTGCAGCAATTCTCAGGTGTGCCTGGGAGCTGGTTGGAGCCTAAGCCTTACAGAACTCAGTCACAAGGCTGCATTGTCTTAACTTAAGCAGATATTTATTATAGCAGGTACGATCTACCTGGATGTACAGAATTTGTAAGTAAAAGTATGCCTATGATCATGTAGGTTGCACTGCCTACAAAACAGGAGTTACCAGCATCCATTTCTATATGCAGTGTAGGGAGATCACAGACAACTACAGAAAATAAAGACTTGAGATAATGTGCTGCAGACTGCCATGCTAAAGTGAAGCAGGTAGACATGGTGAGTGATGACTGTCATTAAACAGGGAGGAGCCTTCCTGTCCTCTTGCCTACATTAGGTGTTACAGTACAGTTTATACACACACGTTTACAGGATACACTTTTAGTGCAGGTTTCTCTCTAGGGCCACCTTTGCTGTCCTACCCTTGTGAAAGCAGAGGTTGTTAGCAGTTGTTTAAATCATGTACTATTTCCCTATATCTAATTACTCTGGTGCTTTACACTTACATATCTTCCTCAGCTTTGCTGGTTTTGTATGTCATTTTACACCTATAACATGTGAATTGTATTTTATAGCTTTATGCCAGATAGGAATGCTTGTCTGCCTTCATCAGTGGCTAGGTGGCCACTGTAAGTTTTAGAACTTACCTGCTCCTATAATAAAATATTTTATTACACTGCTGCCCACAGAAGGGGAGGAACTGTGGGACATCTGGGTGGCAAACTGTGACAAGTGTTCAGATTTTCAAATTTGTTTATTTTAATAAAAATGCAAATCCTGCAGTTTAAAGAACCTATGAGCCAAAATGTTAAATGAGTCTTAAATCTACAAGGTTAAATTGTTCATAAGTGAATTTAAAATGCACCGGGTACACTGCACAAGGTTACTGAACAAACAGTATTCCCTGTGGCTCAAATCATCAAGTAGGTTATATTTTCTTGTTAAATACATTCAGCAAACATAATGGCTACATCCCAGGACTGCACCTTTGGACTATAAGTGAGCCTTGGGGTTACTGCAGTGTTAGCATAGATGCACAAATGGCTGCTACCTAGTCGAAACCTGAAGGTGTGGGAATTTGATCGTGATGGGAACAGATTTATTTTTTTTTTTACCAGATGAATAATGGTGCTCATCTTTGTAAGGATTAAATGACAGTTCAAGTACAAAATATCTGGAAGAGAATTTTCTATATTTAAAATGAAATTCACTGGGAACAAGGAGCTCCTGTGCAGCTTAGAGCCTATTCAGTGACACAAGGCCGTGAGTCAGGCAGGGTTTTCACCCGGGATTCCTCCTGCTGTAGGCTGCTGCAGCACTGTTTTCACTGAGTATCTGGGAAGCCTTTGCAGGAAAAAGGGAGCTCTTCTAGTGCTGTGGGAGCAGAGCAGTATTGAGAGGCCAGTCTTTTCCTCTTTGCACAGAGGAACTGAGTGGCCAGTCATGGAGCACTGAGGAGTGGGACTGGAGAAAAGCAGGGCAGTGAAGTGCTTCTGCTGTTTGGTCATTCTCTGGGCACCAAGCAGCCAGGGCACTGGTTAGATCCATTGGCAGAGCATGAGATCAGGGAAATTGAGGAAATGGAGCAAAGCTATTTCCCTTAAACGTCCTCTCCTAAATAACAATCAGCCTAGGCCACCAGACTCACAGATATGAGAGTGTCAGTATCAGCCAGAGACTGAAACTGTGTCCCTTGGCAGGGTGGGCAGGACTTAGGCATGAGAGATCAAACGTTGTCATCTCCTGCTGGGTGCAACTAGTAAGTTCTCGGTCTCTTGCAGTTCCTAGTTCTAAGTTTGTGCCAGAATAATCCCCCTATGTTTTTCTAGATTGCTAAAAGCTTGTGCCCATCAACCATAATTTCCAATTCTTGGCATGGGTGAACATCCTATGAATAAACAAGCCCTAAAATTACTAACCAGAACTTTAAAATAGTGCTTTTTCTACATGCATTTCCCAAACTCAATTTACTTTTTTTTGGTACAATTAGCACAACAAAAAGAAATGCACGTAAATGTTGTAAGCGGTAATAGCTGTTAATTTATTGTTGTCATGTCCTGGAATTCCAGTTACTATCTCTGCATTTTTCTGATTACTTCCAATCTCCCCAACAAAACCCAGACAATTACTGGTCCTACTGCTTGTTTGGTTTTGTTGTTTTTGTTGTTTTGTTTTGTTTTTCCTGCTCATTTCTGGGACTAGCTTTATACTTCCTGTCCCCATAAGATGTGGAGCAATGCTGAATCAAACAAGTAACATTTCACTCAGGTGGCCTGCAGACAGGTTTATCTGTTTCTCCAGGTGGCCTGACAAACAGAGACCTTTCATCACGTAGATGCTTATCGCAGCTGTAACCACACTATTTCTGCAGTCTTCGGTATAAGATCTGTTGTAAGTCATATGTTAATTTACATTAGCATCCATGGATGTTGATTCCTCTAGATCGTTGTCTTCCAAGTTTATCATTGTACGTCAGGATGTGCGGATACATTTCAATGTAAAGAGCTGGTGATACTGACTCATCTTTATTCAAGCATTTCTTGCCTGTACTTGAATGTTTCAGACATGCACTGCTCTCTACAGTTTCTGTGGTCTGTGGCATACATTAAATAGGCAGCCACACTGTTCACACACCTTGGCTGACCCTCAGCACTGTAACTTGTTCGTTCTCTTGGAGAGTGAGCTTAACTTGTGTTAAACTTTCCACCACTGCTTGATCTGTATGCTGTGATGGTCTGCTTCGGGTTTGGGCAGCAGAGAGATTTAACTTCCTGGGCATGGATTACAGCATGGCACACATTCACTGTTAAGCTCAAAAACCTTCCTACAGGAGGATCTTAAGCAAAAATAAGCAATGAGGTATTTTACTATGGAGAGATCAGGCTTCAAAAGAAACATTTGCTTTGTTATGGGTTATAGAAGCAACATAATTGGTCTATTAATAAGTGAATGATTTTACACTTTCTGCTTCATTGCTTAATGCAGAAAGGTGTAGGCCATCTAGAAAACAAGCACATCACACTCACCATTTATCAGAACTGGGTATTTAATTTGCCTTCCACCAAGTAAATGATTTCTGGGATTATCAGCAGCTAATAAACAGTAAATCTTACTTTGTGCAGTGAGTTATCCAATAGCACAAACAACTACCACATCAGCTGTATTTCAGTTGCAATGAACACAGACATCTAAGTGCAGAGGGAAATCACAAGTTTACTTTCTGGTGAAACAAAGAAAGCTAAATCCAGCAAGCTACTTTTAACGTACTGTGTAATTTAAAGGCAAAATTCAGGATTGCATTTTCAGCCCTCTATGTAATTCTAAAAAGGAACAACGGATGTCCAAGCTTAGAATACTGGCTGCCCCAGCAGGGTACTTCTGTCCCCTCAGTTCTTTTGCATAGCTCATTCATATGTAACATGCATGAGCCCAGATAATTAGCTATTTTTTCCTAAAACCCTTATCATTGTCAAAATTATTTTTTTAAATGTAAGATGAGTCTTCTTTGCAGAGCACATATGCAAGAAGTGTACGACTAATTTCAGGTGGAATAATTATTGTCTAGAATAGGAAAATGCTTTCGTGTTTGACAGTGATGAATTATATAATGTAACAGCATACATTGTTATAGATTCTTGGAGGACAATAAAAAATCTTCAGGTATCATGAGAGTCTTTTCCTTGAGATTTTCTTAGAGCCTCCAATTTGATTTCATTTTATTTTTCCAGATTTTCATTCAGTCAGGATCTTTGATACAGTTTTTGTAAATGTCCTACATACAAGAATTTAGGTATTTCCGTTCAATTACACCAAATTTTATGTGCTTGGTTTTCTGTTTTGGTTTTCTTTGTTTGTTTGTTTGTTTTAAAGTATTGTTTCCAGTTTAGGCTCCCATTGTGTTTAAAAATACAACAGGGAAGGTTTGCCTCTATTCAGTCACAAATGGAAACTCAGATAACTCCAGGTGGCCCATTTGAAATGCAGCAGGGTACCAACAGCCCACACAGAGCACAGTCAGGCCTTCCATACCTACTCAAATGAAAGAATGTAATTTATATTTATTGCAAGTTAGTGAAACAAATATATTGCATCTAAATCTCATTGTTTAGCATGAATTATCTGTACCCTTACTTAGAAAAACACCATCGTTCTCGTAAGCGCAAAATGTTAAAAGGTACATTCATTACATGAGAAGCAGTCTGCATTTTAGATAAGAAACTAAAACAATAAATGTAATCATTATCCAACTACAATTTAAATTAACATTATTCATTCTGGCTCCTCTGTATATCCATGACCTTTACAAGCCTTTATTTATCACACATAACAAAAAACTTACACAGCTAATTTTGCAGGAGTCAACACTGATGTATTACTGACCATTTCTTGTTTTAAATGATCATGCTACCTCTATAATTAAAAAGTTGTCTGATGTATATGGGAGAGGTTTTATTTTTATAGTGTGAAAGAGTTTCTGGTGGCCATTAGAGAACAAAGTACATTCTTCCCTCTAAGACTCAATCACATGTAATTAGCACATCTGGATTATGGAGTCAAAGTTGTTTCATGTGAAAGAGGAGTAGATGAGCAGAACGCATTTCCATAATTTATTGAAGCTAGATCTTTACTCCACCCTCACACTATCATCACTGATGAGTGTAGAGATGATTCTTTTATGGACTCTTACATAGCTCACAAATCAGTGTCTAACCTAGAGCCTGGTGATTACAAGAAGACAGCAGTTCCATTTTGTGTGAAAATCTTGGTTTTGTTTCCATTAGAATGAATACATTCCTGGTATGTTTGTATAAAGTTCTTGTAGAAGTAGAGACTGTGAGTTGAGTACATCTAAACCAGAGAATCTATACTGGATTGCTTGGATGCTATGGGCACGGTCATGCTGTGTTACCCAACGGTATGTCATTTGGCTTGAAAAAGAACAGCCTCAGCGGGGGAATATCTACACCGTAATAGTGAAGACCAACTTTTGAATGGGGTAGTGAAGATACCTAATGCTGGTTCCCACATTTGACACCTTAATGGTTGACTTGAGTCTGAAAAAACATCACCCTCCCTGCTCAGCTCCCTGTTAGAGGTGGTAGCCACCACCCTTTGGAGCACCACTCCAAATGTGCAGCATCAACCCTTTTCAGAGGAGAAGCCCGTGCCAGGCAGACTGCTGGACTGTTCCACTATGACATTCATTGCGTGAGTCCATGTGGGTAGTCAGGAATCAAATAAATAAACTCATTCTCCTTTCCAGTCTGGACATGGAAATGCCAAAAACTGTTGCTTTCTTGAGTGACTGCAAGCAGTAAATTGGCTAAATTGATTTTTTTGCTCTCCGGTGAAATTCTCTTTGTTTAAAAGCCTCCCATTTCATGAAGAAATGAGCTTTACTGTTTTCTTATTTTCCACAGTTGCAGCCAAAGTTGAAGACTCTCGCCCAAAGCAGAGACCCCCAAGGAGGCCACGGAAGCCCAAGACATTAAACAATCCAGAAGACTCCACATACTACACTCTAATACATGTGAGTTTAGCAAGTTTTTGTGGGCTAAAACTGCCCGATAATTCCCACCTAAACATACTCTCTAATTGCCCAGTTCCTGTATTCCTTTCTGATACAGCACAAAAGCTGTGCCTTACTGAAAGGAAGCTAGCCATAAACGTCAAATTGCAAACTAGATTTGAAATTATTAAAATTCAGAGTTACCCAGCTTGGGACCCTACATCAAGCCAATTTTTGCTTTTTTACCTAACCATATGTACATTCATTATATGCATAAGCAGCATTTGCACTTTCAGTACCTAGAGGAAATGACTACTCTCCATAGTTTCTTTGTAAGTCATGGGAGAAAAACAGGTTCATTCGGAGAGCTATTTTGAGTGTCTAAATTAGTGCTCGATCTTGCAGAGAGAGCAAATATTAAAATAGGCTGTATTAGTATGCACACTGTAACTTCCTTTACAAATGTGTCAGATTGTGATTATGAAGGAACTGGCAAATACAAACAGCACAGGAGACTAATGGATTTGAGTGTCTCTATATATAGCCTTTGGTCCAAGTTCAGATACTAAGGTCTGCTTTCCTTTCTTGACTTCAGTGCCCTTAAATATATAGAGAAGGAAAAAAAAAAAGAAAAAAAAAGAAAAAAAAAGAGAGAGCAAGAAAGTAAGCATAACGAGAGAAAATGTAAAAGCAGCTCAAAAAGCAGTTCCAACAAAAAAAGCAATTAATGTCATTTGCTCGAGGTGCCTGTATCTTAGTGACCTATTTTAGCAGCCGGTGAGAGCCCAGCTAATAAACTAACCATAGCAATTGCTTCTCCTTTCAACAGAAGGTGTCACAAGGGCCTTTAGGGAGAGTTGTGTCTGGCATACCAAAAAAAGACAAATACGGCTATATTTTATTATGGGGGCTTTGAAATAACACAGCTTGGGAACAATGATATTCTGAAAAGAAATGGTATCCTTAAAAATAAATTGGCATTTAAGAATGTGATTTGTTTTGTGAAAACAAGATTGGTGAGTTAGAGGACTGAACTGAAAGGCATGACACTGAATGCTGTATTGGGAAATGTCTGAGGAGATGTGTAATTCCAAGGCAAATGCATATTTAGAAAGCTGAGACTATGCAGGCAGGAACATTGTATTTTATGAACACAAATTTGTTATGTGGCCATCTCCATATCAGAAAATGGATATCATATCAGTGCAAACAAAAACTGCAGTCATATTGGGGATTTTTTAAACAAAATATTAACAGCAGTTTTGCAAGGTATTCAATATTATTAACTTTGCTTTTAGTTGCATTTTTCATGAGGGTGTGAAAAAGAGAAGCCTGTCTTCCTGACATGAAACTCACTGGTAAGGAAGAGTCAGAATAAATTTATACTACAGTGAAACTTAGAAAATGGGCCTACCAGTTCTGTTCTTGAACATTGGACAAGTCATTTACCTCTGACTTAGGAAACTAGAGAGTAGTCAGTTTTTCCCAGCTTTTGTGGCTTTTCTGCCTTACAAAAAATCTTGTGATCAGCCACTATTCACACATTATCAAGCCCAGATTACCCAGATTATGGCATGCACTATGAATGCATTAAAAAAAAAAAATCCTTTGTTTTATGGTCCCCTTCAGCAAAAACAGGTATTGCTCTCACACTGCATTACAGATGTTATTAGACACCTTCCATTGTCACTCATCTTCATGGACATCAAATGAACTAAAGTGGTACACCGGTGTAAATGAAGCCTGACAATAGGCCTTTGTTCATACAAGCCACTAAAAGCTTATTTGGGCGGTTATTACTTTAAATCAGTCTGTCATTTTGAAATTAGAGGTCTTCTGCATCTGCCTGCAGACTGAGGTGTGTGTCCATCAGGATTCCTGGTTCTCAGTGGCCTTACAGTGTTACAATTCATAAATTCTAGTAAGTGTTCCCTGGTTTGAGAGAAACATAATCAAGGCCAAAATTAAGACCAAATTTAAGACCATCTGCACTTAAAAATACTGCTTACGTCATGCTTTAGATGCTGCAACATAATGTTCTTCCTGAGCGTAAGGACAGAAATCTATTAGAGATAAGAAATTACTCACGTTCCTTATCAGTCTCTCTCCTCTGCATTTCTGGATGTCTCATATCCTAAAGGTGATTTTGTCACCCAGTATACTTCTAAATGGGGCCTTTGTCAATTTTATCCTACTAAAACCTGTGACAACGTTGCATTGGCATTAATGAGAACAGGATTATGCCTTCTCCCACTGTGTTGTCTGTATACATGGAAATTCTCATGGCATCCAAGTAAACTTGCCTCAGTGAGATAGTGTTGTGAACATCATTAAAACAACTACAGATACATGGAAATTTTACTTTTTATTATTGTTGGTCTAATCACAATTACTTTAGCTTTTTTTTTTCACAGCATTTCAACACATTCTCAGTGACATACATAGTCACAGAGCATGAAAAGAGATTTTGCCAGTGCACTTGCTCTATGGCTCAAGAAATTAAGTTCTCTGTATTTTCATTAAACAAAAAATATGCAGCACTTTCCTACCTAGTATATTGATGACTTGTATCCTTGCATAAACTTTCATTTCGGTATTTTTTTAATTATTTTGTGCTTTTTTAGAAATCAATGCAAGATGAAAAACGGAAACCAAGAAAAGAAAGGTAATTTTTTTCATTATTGCACTATTGTCATTTTAGTACTCTAGAAATAGTTCTTAGCTGCACTTCAACCCTGAAAATAAAGCATTTAAAAAAAAAAAAAAAAGCATGGTGATTTGGTGATTCACAGGAAGGGCATCATATACGAAGTTAAACATGCAATTTTCAGCAACAAAAATCCATTATGGAATTCAGTTGTTCAGTTTTACTGCAGCATGGCCCTTTACCATGGCAACACAAGCACAATAATAAGTTAAGATAAGGTCCACATCAAAGATAGTTCTGACACAGAAAATAATTGAAGGTGCTTAAAATTCCAGTCAAACTAAATGAGCAACCACTTCTTTTTTCGGTAGCAAAATTACCAAGGCTGTTAAATTTCTCTCCTAAAAATATACGACTGTTTGGAAATAGATGATAAAAATGGAAACAGTAAGATATTAGTATAACAGTAATACATTAATAACAGGTAAAGAAGAGTAGCTATTGAGATTTCAACCTGAAGCCTTTCTTCACAGTGTAACTAACCTGTTTTGATAGATCTATATAGAAATGAAGGAAGCAACACATATAGAATCATAGCATCATATATCCTGCCTTCCTGTATTTTAGATCCTCACGTGCTGTAGACTTTGTTCACAGCTTCTGACTTACGTCTTAGCTCTGTGTTGTCTGTGTTTCTATACATAAGCTTTTTGCTGTTCCCCAGGGACCCTGTGTAATGCTATGTTGGCCTCTTCATAGATGCAAGATACCTGAGCACTGTATGAATGGGCTGTTAGTGCTATCCTTGACTGAGGTTGCAGAATCAAGCTCCATATCTAAAAAAATGTATCTTCAATGAAGTTACATTACATTATATGCCCATAAGATGTGTTCACAGAATCTAGCATCGTTAAACCACAATTGAAATTGTCCTTGATTGTGCCACTGCTTCAAGGACTCACTTAACAGCCACGTCTTCCATGTCAGTTCTAAGTTACAGCTCTTCTGATACCATTTGGATCTTGAAAATAATCCACATCTACAGTCATCTTATGTTTAGCAAACAATCATCATCATCATCATCTAGTGTTTCTCCCTCACTGGCCTCTGTTTGGTTTCGCTCATCTTAAATCTAGTTAAACAATTCCATGACTGCATCTGCTTCCATGTGTTGATTCTGTATTAGTCAAACACAGCAACAGAAATCAAGGAGTTACTTCCATCAATGTGAGAATTGAATTCTGAAGGTTCTTTTCAGGTTGCTTTTAGATTATTTTTTTCTGTACATGTGATACTCAGGTTAAACATTCATGTAACAAAAACCAGGCATCCGCATTATTGACACCAATATCTGAACTAGTTGCTTTAGACTCTTTTCTTGTAGTCACAGGGAAAAAAAAAAAAAAAGGCATCTTTAGGAAAATTATTGCTATCTTCCTAAAGGAAATATCTAAAATAGGCCAGATGAACTGTATCATAAAAATACCTCTCTGCTGAGTATGATGGCAAACCCATGCTATTTCAGTGATATATGTTTGCTTTATGAACGTCTAAAATTATTTAGCATTGCAAAATTCTCCATATCTGCATCATACAGCAGCCATGTTCCAAAGACAGATTACTTGTGTTTATATATTTTCTTCCCTAGACCCTCAACACATACACAACCAAAAATGGTACTTGGTTGTGTTACTTTTAATGTTTAATATAATGTTGAAAAGTGAAATTAACTTGGAGTACTTATTTATTGACAGTCTGAGCAAAGTGCTAGACTTAGATGTCTATTACCATGAAATTTCATCTCCTGATTGCACCTCAAAGGACAGCAGCTCTGTCACAAAAAAGAAGAGACATCCAGCTGAGCGCAGGATTTCAACTTTAAGAGCTACCGAACGGTAAGTCATACAAAATTATAATAGGAAAAAATAAATGTTGTATATACTCACTGAGAAAAAAAATGCATATGCATATATACCTGTCTGCAAATTCAAAACTAACAAACAAAAAACTTTCAAATTAGACATAAATCTATTTTTTAATTTGTGGAATCTTGCCAAATTATCTTGGAATATGTGTAGCTGAAAACAGGGACAAACAGTAGCATGATTTGTCTACAGCCTGCCAGCTTTGGCTTCCTAAACTCTGGATGAGATGGACAGAGATGTAAATCTTTGATATAAAATTGAATTCAAGTATAGCAGAATTTAGAAGTTGTATTTCTGACTCAGTCTGGCTTTAAACAGAGTAGATGTGTGGCGAATTTTCTGCCTGCTTTCTGCAGGTAAGACACCTGCTTGACTGCCTCCTCCTGCTGTCCTGTAGCAGCACGTGTGTTTACAGCCTGTGGTGGACACCACCAAGGTGGACAGTCAGGAAAAAACTCCGAAGGGAAGGTCTGCTCTACCTCTTCTCTTCCCACATAGACTTCATAGAGGGTGACCTCTGCTGGGCAAAGGAAATTCATATTCTTTTAGGCACACATCGCACATACAAACACACACACATTTATATATGTTTATATATGTGTCTTCATATATAGAAGGAAAACCTGGAAACAATCTAAGTAAAAGCCTAAGAAAAACACCAAGTCTAGGAGGATTGCTGAGATCTGAAAATATATCAGCAAAAATGTTTGTAGAGCATTTTGTGCCTGTTACTTATTTCACTTTTTGGCATTTTTCATGTGCCATCTCAAATAGTTTTAGAAAGGTGTTGTGAAGGCATGGAATTAAACATAATAGTAATATCAGGGAATTACCACACAGTTTACATCTCTTGGAAAATGTTGCATTTCTGGGGTTGTTAATTACTCCAGTCTTTCACCCTTTGTTTAGAAAGCTGCAAAATTGTATGAGGTCTGGTTTAGATGAATGAGAATTTTAACACAGAGCTCACTGAAAGGAAAATTCAGGCCTTGTGCTGCGTGCTGTCTGGTTGCATCCTAAATAGCCAAAATGGAAAAAAAAATCTGTGTAACTCTTAAATTTACACTGTTACTTTTGAGGGCAGATTTATCTTTGTCTTAAATTCAATTGATACACCTTTCTGCGCTTCAGTATCTCTTGAATGGGGTCACCTGTATTAAAAGCTATACAGTCAATTTGGTCTGGAGAAATGAATCATTGAAGGCTTTTTTGGCAGTCTACTTTCGACACTGGTGTAGGAGCAGTGGTGCAGCACACCTGTAGTATATATTTGTATAGTTATTTCAGACTAATCTCCTTAATAAATAACTGAGTTTTATTTTTAATCTTACTCCATGGCAACACCTGGTGTTAAGCCACCATTCCAGCCTGTCAGAGTTGGCTTCCCAAGCTGGCTTGCCATCTGAAAAAAAATTAAGACGAAATGGACACTTACACTGAGCTCAACAGGCAGGTTAAACACAGGCCAAACAAACATACACCAGCTGAAAATCTGGTTCAAAGCCAGCAGGCAAAAACTGCTGCAAAGCACCCACGTGTTCTCAGTGTTTTTATGTCCTTTTATTATGTCCCCTTCGCAGAAGAACATGTTGTTCTCCTGTGTTCGTCCGCTCTCTGGATAATGTGTTTGTTCTGAGGTGCCGGCTTGATGCAGCACAGGGAGACGAGGCCTTGCAAAATCGGTTGATTTTTTTTTTTCTTTTTTTCTTTTTTCCTGTCCCGAGGGTGGAGGTTAAGCAGTCAATTAGGAGTGTTTGCCAAGGTAAATGTTTTGATTTTAATTTCTGAAACACTTCTGCGCTTAATCCCTAGGTCAAGGGTTGCTGAAAGCCCCCTGGAAGAGAGTAAACCCGAAGATAATCCCTATGACTACAGAAGACTGCTGCGGAAGACCTCGCAGCGCCGGCGCCTTATCCAGCAGTTCTAGCTGCTGCTGCTGCTGTTGCTGCTGCCGTTTGGCTTTTATTAGCATAATCTTTTTTATCATTTTATACCATGAGCATCCTTTTTTTTTTAATCTGTGATGTTTCAAGTTTACGTGTGTTCATGTGAATACGAATTACTGTAGTTACAGCCCAACACCGTTGCAAAGGGACACTGTCAGTCACGTACCATATACTTTAAAAATAATAAAAAATCAGGTTTTTCTTTAGATACCACTGCTACATCTTAAAATTATTAAACATAAGCGGCTTAAATCTAGGTTACATTTCTCAGTGCATATCTCTTTCCTTTCTGCATTTCATCAGTCTTACCCTATTAAAATAGACCATTTAGTTTACAGTTTCCCGGTTAAGCATTCAAATTTCCATATGCACCTTCAGAAAACCTTAGTTATTGTTTCTAATAAATTGTTTTACAGGGAAAAAAATTAAAAGAACAGCATAGGGGAATTTCTGTTTATTTTAGGTTTACAATGCCTAAATTTGAGGATGAACTGTATGTGTGTCCCTGTAATGAAACAAATGAATTGATTAATTGGATAGCGTACTATAGCAGTTTATTTCATTATTGACTTTACTGTAAAGCTAGTAGCCAGTTTTAAAGGTCAATATTGTGTGTATAATTTTTACATTGAAGACATCTATTTATGGGAAGTATATCCAGCCCTGTCCTCTGCCTCTGCGCTTTGTTACTAAACGATGAACTTCTAAATCGTGTTGCTTTGTTCTGCTTTGCATTAGATTTTTTAGGAATCTTAATCTCTGGGGTGCCAAGAAAGAAATAGAAAGACGCTCTCTGGTTGATTGCTGCCTAAATGTAATGATCATTCTTAATCAGTTCCTCTAGAAATTAAATAGAAATAAAAGCAATAGCCACTGCGTTCAAAATTTCCCCCGATTCCTTATTCAAAAGACCTTATTTCACAGAAACCACGCGGATAATTGCTCAGCTTCCTTTCAGGATTCATAATTGCACGTTCCCAGCTGCAAAACAAGAGAAGGCAAATTTCATGAACCCCATGCAAAGGCCTGATCCTGCTGTCTTGCTTAGCTCTCCTAAATGCTACAATTAGCAGCAGCAGCAAGCCACAGAGGTTGGGTTTTTGTTTCCCCCACCCAGACACTTGGCCTTGCCCCAGGGACAGGTAGTGATTGCTTCCCAGTCTTGAAGAAGCTACGAGGCCACGGCACTGGATTAAACTTTGCTGCAGTGTAAAATCTGTGATAAATCGTTTAAATTTTGAAATCTATTTTGAAATTGCTTTCTCATGTATTATTAAAACCGTGAATAAAAAGGCACAAGGCAGTGATGCGGTTGGCTGTGTCTGAATTCCACCCAGAAGTGACGAAATACGGGACTGGGGAATGGCTGGGTGAGGCGGGGAAGACCTCGCAGCTGCCTCCTGCCATGGGAAGCCCAAGTGCCCTTCTCCACCTCCCTAAAGCCGATGCCCTCAGAGATACTGGGGGCTGTGGCAGCCCCAGGGCTTGGCTGTGGGCTGTGGGTGACCAGGGCTCTCTGCAGGGCCCCATATTGGCCTGGTACGGCCTCCCCTGCCTCCCTCCCGGGCTCAGGGCTTGAAATCTGTGGGGGGAGAGGCAGACACAGCAGGCACGGCTCCTGCAGCCCCCAGGGGGAGGTCCGTGTGCCTCCAAAATCGATGTCGGGAAGGCGAACGAAGCGGGTCTTCTCCTCCTTCCCCTGGTGTGGCCTCCCCAGTGCCCGGGGAGGCCCGGGGAGCCCTCGGGGCTGCCGAGAGCTCCGCCAGGAGAGGGGACACCAGGAGAGGGGAGCAGCGGGGTCACCGCCACCCCCAGCCCGGCCCGGTGGGGCCCCCGGTGGGGCAGCCCCGGCCCAGGAATGCCCTGCTCGCAGCTATGCCTATGGGGGGAGGAAAGAGGGGAACAATTTCTCAGCGCTTTCCATCTCATTCCAATAGGGAAGCTTCCCCCGAAGCTCCAGGGGGGTCCCTGAGTTACGTCGGGACAGAAAAAAAAACCTGTCCCTGCTGCGGGGACACCCCCAGGGGGGAGGGGGGGGGTTACACAGCCGCCGTCGGGATGCTCTCCCCGGTGCCGTCGGTGCCAGCCCCGGGGTGGGGGCTCCGCGGCTTCCCCCCTCCCCGACCCCCCCTCACTCCGAGCCGGGGGGCGGCGGCGGCGGCGGGCGGCGCCTGCGGGCCACGATCGCGGCGGCAGCTCCGCGGCGCGGCCCCGGGGGCGCCCACGGGCGCTGCTCCCACCCACGCGTGCCCGGGGCGCCCCCGCCCCTCCGCCGCCCGGCGCAGCCGCACACACTTTGCACGCACATTTCCACGCGCACACACTCGCACACACGCAGCTCGCCCTCCCGAGGCACACCCGCTCGGGCCGCCGGGGCTTGCAGCTCGCCGCTCCGCTTCCCTTCCCTTCCCCTGCGCCATGGCCAGCCCCGGCTCCGGCTTCTGGCCCTTCGGGGCCGACGAGGGCTCGGCGGCGGCAGAGAGCCCCGGCACAGGTAGGGGGGCACCGGGCGGCCCCGACGGCGGGCACCGGGGCTCCGAGGTAGGGGATTGGGGACGGGGGGGGGGTCCCGGGGAAGGAGCGGCGTGTGCCGGGCTCTTCGCCCCCCGTCCCCACGGATGTCGGCCGCGTTTTGTCTTGCAGCGAGAGCCTGGTGCCAGGCGGCGCAGAAGTTGACGGGCGGCCTGGGGAACAAGCTGTGCGGTAAGGGCAGGGCGGTCCCCGGCGGCGGGGGGCTGGGGGCGGCCGCGGGATGCGCCCCCCGGGCCGGGGAACTGGGGAGGGGGGACCGGGGATGGGGCCGCGGTGCTGAGCCCGTGTGTGTCCGTGTCGCTGTCAAGCTTTGCTCTACGGGGACGCCGAGAAACCCGTGGAAACCGGCGCCAAGGCAGCCCCCGGGGCAGCGGAGCCGCGGCCGGTCTGTACCTGCGACAAAAAACCCTGCGGCTGCCAGAAAGCCGACGTGAATTACGCCTTCCTGCACTCAACAGGTAACGGAGCTCCCGGGCGGCGGCGCGGCTCTAAAAAAGACCGAAAAAGTCCCCCAAAAAGATGCTGCGGGCGGGGAAGTGCCGCGGCCGGGGGAACCCGACGGGGCGCGGAGGCTCCGTGGGGCGCCCGCCCCCGGCCCCGAGCCCCGCCAAACCCGCCAGAAATAAAGAAAAAAATCCCGAAAAACTGAAAATAAAAAAAAATAAAGCAGTATAAAATAAAATAGCCTCCCGGCGTGCTGGAGCCTGCAGGTCGCTTTTTTATGAGGGGTAGCGACAACAGCGACCTTCCCGTTGGAGCACCTGGGATGTGATTAAGGGTGGCGGCGAGGAGGGAGAAGCGGGCTCGCACCCGTTGACCTCGGCTCGGGGTTTTTCTTATTTTTCCCTTTCCTCTTTTTGCTTGTGCTGCAGCCCCCAAGCACCCTGAGCTGCCCCGAGCAGGGCTTTAAGGGCTGGGCTCTGCCCCGTGGAGCGGTGCCGGCTGCGTGCTGCTGGGCTGCCCGGCATCGCCCCGAAAAATGTGTTCGGTTATCAACAAGTTACCTGCCAAGCCTTACACTGGGCACTCGCGAGGAAGGTCTTTTATTTGTGCAAGGCAAATGACAGGTTTTCGAGTGCTTCAGTGCTTCTTGTAGCGTTTATTTTCCATTCCTTATTTTTCCTTTTTTTTTTTTTTTTTTTTTTTTCCTTCGTTTTCCCTTTTTTTCTTGTTTGCCTGCTCTCTCTCATTGTCTCAAAAATTGGTCTGAAATGTACTGCAGGCAAAAATTGCTGCTTGAGGTAGGAAATGAAAATCTAACTAAATCTCTGAAAACATTCCTTAAAATACGATCTTACCTGCTTACTACATAAAAATAAAATCCATTTTTACTGAACACTGAGAAAAGATTTCCTAAACATAAACGGGAGAAGCCTGTACCCAGTATCTGTGTGTAAGGTCATAAAATGAAGTTAACTTTTCCTTTCTCCGTTCCCAGACCTTCTGCCGGCATGCAACGGAGAAATAACAACGATGTCTTTCCTCCAAGACGTTGTGGACATTCTACTTCAGTATGTGGTGAAAAGTTTTGATAGATCGACAAAGGTTATTGATTTCCACTACCCAAACGAGCTACTCCAAGAATATAACTGGGAACTGGCAGACCAGCCACAGACCTTGGAAGAAATTTTATTGAACTGCAGGACAACCCTGAAGTATGCAATTAAAACAGGTAATAGCCGCCCTCGTTTTCTACCCGGTATGGTCTCAGCCAGTGATTAAAGGTGTCGTTTCATTTTATCTTGAAGCATCAGAGATTCAAGCAGCTCCTGTATTTTGCCATCTGCGGGCAGTTTCTAGCAGGGATGGGGATCGCTTTCCTAAACAATATAAAGCCCTCGCAGTCCCATGGCGGTGGCGGTCGGTGCAGCCTCACGCACCCTTTCCAATTTAAATTCAATGCATCCGTGCATCAGGGTTGCCAAGCATGGCACTCGGCAGCCACCTTCGCAACTTCCCTCTGTCCCTTTTCGTCCATTTTGCGTGATAGGGGCTGGGACCGGGTCTGCTCCTTGCAGATAGGGTGATGCTGAGCACAGGGGTGACTGGGGCATCCCTGCAGGGAGGGCGGGAGGGACCGGACCGGCCCATTTACCGGCCAAAATCCCCAAATCACAATAAGCATCCTGTAAGTGCGAGCTCCCAGCGGCCATTTGCCACCTCTCCCTTACCTGCATGAGGACATAAAACCCAGAAAATTTGGCAGAAGTGTCTGCAGGATATTGTGGTGGGTTGTTTTTTTTCAGGCTTGAGGAATAAAAACACCCCCAAAATTGTTTGAATAGCCGTTTTTTGTTCATTTTTTGCTGGGGGTGAGTAGATTCCTGCCTGGCCGAGCTGGAGCACAGGGCCTGCCCATGCGTGGGGAAGCCCCAGCTCTGTGCCCGGGGCCACCTTAAATAGAGCACCGAGGAGCAGACAAAAAGCACAGTGGCAATTACAGCCGGGACTGGGAAATAATGCGGGGTGCAGAGAGCTCTTAGTGGGAATCTGAATTGCTGAGAAATTGCCTAAAAATAAGTGTGTGCCAATTACTGAGAGAGACAAAAGGCTGCTTTGTGAATCGAGGCTGCAGGGAAAACAAAAACCAGGTTTTGTCACCTTTTGGGAACAGACTGATCGCAGTAACCATTGGGGGGGATCTTTGTAATCCTCTTCGTTTAGGGGCGGCAATATCTGCCTGAGTGCTTTTGATATACGAGTCTGGTGCTGTCACGACATCTGTAAAATACCGGAATAAATAGTTGGGTAAATGATATCCACCAGAACACAGTCGATGAGTCCAGTGATCCTTGTGATTTGTCTGGACAGGGCGTAGGAATCGTTTTCCCTGAACGCTGTGAAACATAGGGTCTGTGAATCTGTGAAATCAAAGAATAGGGTTTCTTAAGCAATTTTTGTTAACCTGCTTTGTGAAAGCCTGTTTCACATAACGGAGCTATTTTCTGCATCCAAAAAAGACCCTTCAAAACAGCGTTATCGCTTCCGTTGCCTAAATACGCAAGGCTTTCCCTTCTTTGCATTTTTTGTTGTTGTTGTTTTGATGCAAATTGCACTTTCCAGGCTGGAGGACTGGTGCTGGGGTGGCAGGGCTGGGGGGCATGAAATGTGCTGGATTTCCACCCAACCCCCTTTCTTCAGAGTAAAACGCTTGAAATGCCCTCAGAGAAGTGAGGTTTCTGGAAAAGAAATCTCATCGCCTTGATTAGCCTTGGGGCCGCAGCCAGCGCCCCGCAGCCCGGCTCTGACGCCCGGTGGGGAAGCGAGGGGCCGGAGGGCCGGGTGCCCGGCCGAGGGGCTGCAGGAGGAAGGCACCCGCACCTCTCTGCCTTCCCCTGCCGTGTCTGTCCATCAGGGATGTGGTGGAAGCGGGTTTATGAGGGAGTGTGTGGTGTGGTGTGGCGTGGTGTGAGCATGGCCCTGGCCTGTCATAGCCCCGGTCTGTCACCTCACGATTTATCCAGGGGTGCCTGTGAAGGCACTGCATGTGGTAAACCTCTTGGTGTGGGGCACAGCTCTCCCACTGCCCCCAAGTCCTGTGTGTCTGTCACAGTCACCGCTTTGTTCCTGACGGCCAGGACAAATTAAACGTCTTTCAGGCAGGAGGCACCCGAGCCCTGATTTCTGAGCCCCTCTCACAAGCTCTCCTTGCCCGGAGCCTGCCTGTCAAGCGAAGCCGCAATTTTCCGCAGCTCGCTCACGTACCGGGGTGCCACAGGGATGGAAAAACCCTGGCGGCTGGGATTGGGGTCAGGCTGGGGGAGTGGGTTTGTGGCCATGGCATGCTGAGGGTGCGTTGCGAAAGAGCGGGACACTGAGGGAAGGTGGCTGTGCAAGCAGCAGCTCCTTCTCTGGGGATGTCACTGCAGGGAGGGGATGTTACTACAGGGAGTTGTTGCTACAGGGAGAGCGCTGCTCCCCCCTCCATGCTTCAGGGCAAGGCTGTCACATCCCGCCCGTGCTGCCAGCCCCTTCCGTGCAGCCATCCCCGAAGCGTGAGGTGGGCTGTGAGGTTTCCTTGAAGAAACAGGCAGTGACAGCGAGGTTGTCCCCTGGGGCTGGGTGCTGACGGAGAGCTGCTGAGGTGCCGTGGCTGCAGATAGGAATTCTCTCATTCCGCAGCTTTTCGGAGTGGGTTTATTCTGTAAACAAGAGTCTTTTTCTGGCCTCTTCCAGTCTTCCAAAGATTCACCAAAGGCTTTCACCTCATAATTCTTTGCTGCTCTCTGGCAGAAGTTGGGAGCTAGCTAGGAGCTTGGCTGATGTCGAACCCGAGATATAAATATTGAAATCTCAAAAAAAAAAAAAATCACTGGGGAAATGCAGAGCCCCAGTGCAGAACAGCCGTGGCTGTGTGTGTGGCTTTGGTGGCAGTAGCAGGGCACACACGTGTCCCAGAGCCACCCACCCGACGGAAGAGCAGGGGCCGGATCCTGCTCTTGCTGCTGGGTCTCCTGGAGGGCTTTGCCCACGTGTCCCAGGCGGCACTGGTGGGGGAAGGAGGCATCTCAGGGCAAAATGCAGCCCTGCAGGCCAGAGAGAGCACTGGGTTTGTCACAGTCGAAGGATGCAGGGACTGGATTTAGTATGTCCCCCCAGCCCCTCATCCCTGTGTTCTGCCCCCAAAGCCCAGCCAGTGCGTTTGTGCACAGGGAGCTGGGAACTGGGAGCAATTCCCCGTGCTGCTCCATGAGCCGCGTGTCTGCACCTGATAAGGGGCCACCGGAGACCAGAGATAAGTTTTCCCTCGGTTCTGGGTCTGCGTTTCCTCAATCATCTTGCTCTATCTTTTGTTTTCCATGACGGCAATAACAGTGCATCGTCTGCGGGTCAGGACAGGTGTTCTCAAGGCAGAGGAGGCTTTCCTTCACATCGGACAGCATTTAGATAATTGTTAACCTTCTTTAATTTGTGTCAGTAATTGTGCCACTTAACAGCAGCTTGCAGGGAGCAACTAAGGAAAAAAAAAAAAAAAAAAAAAGATTTAATGGTTTCTGTTCCTTGTTTTAATGTTTTAATGTCTCTAGACACATTTTTAAGAAAAATCTCTGACAGGATTTTGGAAAAATATCAGGAGCCAATTAGATTAACCACGTAAATGGACAATCAGCCCATTGGGGATATTCTTGTGCATCTTCCTGATGTGGCAGCGATGCTGGTTTTGTTTAAATTCACAATTGCAGGCAGCCAGGCTGTTGTAATTGCAGCTTGGCAGGGAAGAAATGACATGTACCGCCACCTTCCCTGCCATCTTCCTGCAATCATCAGCCTTTGAGTCATGTGCAGAGCAGTCACCAAAATGTTCCATTTTCTCATTTTGCCCCATCTATTATAATCATTAGCCATTCATCACTGATGTTATATGTACTGGCAAGCTCCTCAGATGGTGTCTCATGCGTGGCTTTCAAACCTAGCCAGGCACAAACCCATTCGGTGACAACATGTGACACACGAAGAGGAGCGAGCCGCTGTTTTTGTGAGGCACCATCGTGCTCATTTTCAAGGCACATTGAAAGAATAATGGGGGATGCCGGAATGCATTATTCTGTATTCAGTGAAATTACTCAGATTTACTTCATTTGGAATGAGAAAGAAGAGAAATCCTGCCTTTTCCAAAAAATATATATGTATTTTGCTGTTTGCTTTATTTCATACCTTGAAAGCACTTCCTTCTGCATAGAAATCCTTAGGTAAATACACTGCTCAGCACTGAATAGTTTCAGTCAGTCATCAGCCTTTTGATAACATTTTCCATTTTATGCAGGGCATCCTAGATATTTTAATCAACTTTCAACTGGATTGGACATGGTTGGGTTGGCAGCAGACTGGCTGACATCAGCAGCAAATACTAATATGTAAGTAGCAGAATTTTTCCATGATATTTAATATCATTTTACAGTTATACTGGACAATATTAGCTGCTGTAGCTGAATGGAAAAAGGAATACTTTTATGTTAAGCATGCTGGAAAAACAATTGTCTGCTTTTTAAATGATTGCTAAACATATTTACATGAAGATTTTAAACATTGTTCTATAGACTGTCTTCTATGAAATTCCATTATACAAATATGATGTTGGTTTTGCTAACCACCAAAAATGTACAGAAAAATTATTCTAGTATTTTGCATGCATAAATATGTGAAATGGAAGGTGTGCTAAAAGAACAGTTGCATTTATGTAGGGGGGTTAGGTATAACAGATCAATTAGAGCCATTGCTTTCTGTGAAAAGGAGGTGCAGAATTTAAAATGTTTTTTGTATTTTTTGCACTTAGGGGCTAGGAAGCATTTTTGTGCACTTGTTTAGTTTCGTGAACTGTCTTGTCATCGTGAACAGGACTGTTAATGTGCATGCATCTAGATATGCAAATAGGTTTTGGCAAGACGAAGGTCTGGTTCTGGCCAGCAGCTCTTGAATTCAGGGCAAAGCCTTGAGCCTGGAGGAGGTGAGCATGATTTGTTTCACTGAGCTGGGTGGAAATGGAGTGTCCAGTGCTCTCTGCATTTCTCCTTTTAGACATCTGACATGAAATCAGAAGGAAGATTATCAAAAGTATAGTAAAACAGAACTCTACCCAGTGCAAGACAGAGTGTATTGTGGCTATAATGTAATGTAATGTTGGTAACAGATGTGTTAGTGTTGTAGCTCAAAGCATTAAATATGGACATTACTACATTTCAGGTTCACCTATGAAATTGCTCCAGTGTTTGTACTTTTGGAATATGTCACACTAAGGAAAATGAGAGAGATGGTTGGCTGGCCAGGAGGCTGTGGCGATGGGATATTTTCACCTGGTACATGATATTTCAAGCTTTCTTTATTTTTCAGACTGTGCTATGTGACATCCCCTGTAGTTAAAGATCAAACATAATTAAATATGCATGTTCAAGAGGACACTTGCTAATAACCACCAGTGGCCTCTTTGAGATAAAGTATTGCATGTTTATGAATTTCAGGGATGTGATTATGAGAGTCTGTCTGAGCAAATTGCACTGCATTATGAGCAGCTGTAATGGCACATGGGAAACATAATCAGAAGAGACATTGCCTTGCAGTTTTGCTTTGCCCCCACTTTCCATGGATTACACAAAACAGAAGGAATATTTTATTAATAACAGAACGAAGAAACACAACAATGCTCTCCATCACTGCAGGGGGAATTGGAGTGAGGAGGGAAAAATGTAGCATGCCTCTAAGCAAATTGAGTGGATGGGTAGGATCCCACCCACATTACAGCTAAGTGCTTTCCACATGTGAGCTGGCCTTTGGGGCTCAGTGGGGGTACCTGGGCGGCTCGTTACCCTGAGCGCTTGAAGGCTCAAAAACATGGTTCCTTCAGGGCACATCAATAAGGCAAAAAATTAGTGTAATTAACTGTAGAGAAATGATTGACTCTTGACACTTACTACATTGTTAATTTTTTTTTAATCATTCCACTTATTCTTGATTTTTACTTTGTCGCTGTCGCCTCCTATCGCACTCTGGAACTTTGTTGCTAAAAATTTTGGCCTATCTGACTCCCAAGATTGAAAAAAAACAACAACAACAACAACAAAATTTACATTAGGCACAGCATCTTGGCATGTCAAAAGAGAACAGACTGATAGTTAGTGGGGAAGGAGGTCTTCTGGAAAAAATATTCATTGACCTAATAGAGGGGGAAAGAGCATTTGGACTGTCAAGCAAAGGAAAGACCTTACAGATAACAGCCTAGGATGTATGGGCCTCCAAGCGCACATAGTACGAAGTTTGTGCTGTGTGGAAGATCAAACAAGACTAATTTTCTGCTGACCTCTGGCATCTGAATGAACATGCGTGAGTTGGTGCAGGAATTTTGGGTTGGTCCTTTCCGCAGAGGTGGAGAAAAAGGCGAGAAGAGTTTACATTATTTCTCATTGAGTCCTTACATAAAAGGTAGTGAGAGCAAAAGCTCTGACAGCTTTTATTGTAGTGCTTAGAGGTCCTGACCAGAGCCATGATCTGGAGATCATGATGCATCACACAGGACAGCATCTAAACACATATCACGAGCCCAATTCCTAAGACAATGTTTTCTGAAATTTAACAGTGATTGGTCACCGTCTTGACCTAACAAAGTACATCTGGTCTTCAGGTCCTCACTTTTTAGATTTCAGCCAGGATAGCCCTGCTAGGCTGGCAAGGCACTTAGTGAGGGAGAGGAGAGCAATAGCAATGCTGCTCGGCAGGACGTGATGGGCAGAGGAGGGGCACAAATGTGCCCAAATCTGGTACGCTGTGCTTGAGATAGATACATTTCCTGACTGACGCTACTTCTGGAGGAGAGAGGTCCAGGCCTGACGTCAGCAGAGCTAGGATGCTACCTGGTGTGCCGGATGATGGAGCTGACTTCATTCAGCTGTAATGCTGATGCTCTCAGGAGCAATGTCACAGAGGGAGGAGAAACAAACAGAGGAGGAAGGGGGCATGTGTCTTCTGTGTTTCTGAGCTTGTTCTTTGAGCTAAAAGTAAAGCCAAACAAATTTGGGTCTCTAATTCTTCTTCTCCATCTGACGAAGCAGTGGGCATCCCCACCTCCCAGCCAGACAAGCCAAAATAGGTCCTGAGGCAGCCAGAGCTGGGGCAGGCAGCTTTTGGGCCACCAGCTGCAGCAGGACAGATAGGCTTTCTAGCAGGCACATGTATGTGTAATGTCTGTTTTGTGGAAAGTGTATTTCTAATGCACTCTGTAAAAGGAACAATACCCAGGGTGCAAGTTCTGCTTTCTTAGACAATAGTCAAAATCACCTCTGTGCTGTCTCCTCTTTTCAAACTATCACAGCGTCCAGTGAAGACCTTACTGCTGCAGAGAAAAGGTTCTTGCTCTCTGCATTCTCTGTAATGAAATATACAGTATCGATACGTGCAAAACATAAAGGCCTGATTAGGATCTCCAAATTTTGTTGGTGTGTTTTGTTGTCTGCAATTAACGGTGGGTGTAAACACAGCTGCAGAATTAAAGGCAGAATGTGGGCTCATTAATAAGTTTAAGGTAAAATGGCTAGGTAATAAATAGTAGGAAAGCCTGGAAATCTAACATTTCAGTCTTGATTCTTTTGACACTGAGCCAGTGACTTTGGACAAGATAGGCCAAATTTCTTCAACCTGGACACCTTAGATCAGTCACCTAAATCATCAACAGTAGCCGCTGCATGACATCTGCATGTTTTAGGGACAGGAACCTGACCATTTCTTCTAAATCTCTCCATTTCTTCTTTTGTCATTTGTCAAAAGAGGTGCAGAAGTATGCTCATACCTCTCAAGATATTTGAGAGAGGAGGAAAAAGCAGCCCACTGGTCTGCGCTGAGCCCCATACCAACAGTGCTGTTTCTCTGTTCACCTGGATTCACATCAGAGCCTGTGAGGTCAGAGAAAGCCTGGAGCAGGGGCAGCCTCACTGCAAAAGCAGAACTAGGATACTGGGTAGAAGTGAAGGGCAACGCACAATTTCTGTGAGCTCTGGAGAACAATATGTATACTTCCAGCATGATAAATACAAATCATGAATAAGTCAAAGCTATGTTAGATTTACCAGCACATGTAGTCTGCTGGTGTAACATGTTATAATGTCACTGCTTTCAGCAGAGCTGTCTTGATGTGTTTAGGGGGTGGATTTTATCTCACTTTGCCTGTCCAAGCATTGGTTATCTACCCTGGGCTCATTACAGCAGCTCCTGTCTATTCAAGGGAGAGGGATGGATGCATCTGCAGCGCACAGCATCCCAGCTACTGCTGACAGCTACCTTAGGATGAGCTGAGACATCCTCTGGAATTGCCTGCCTCATGCTCTTCACTCCATTTTCAGATGGATGAAAGTTAGGTTGCAGTCAGACCTGTTCACTTAAAAGCCTAAAACCATGATCAGTATACACCTTCTCTTTGTATAAATGTATGTGCATAAACGTCAATATAGAACCGATCTGTATATATATGCACTATATATACAGCATAAAGCTGGTGGGTTTTATATATGCATGTATGTTTGTGTGTGTGTGGCTGTGTGTGTTCATATGTAAAAGTACCCAGACTCTGTCTCAGGTTCTGCATTATATTCCCATGGTGCTCATGCAGTATCGATGTGTAGCCAAACACTGCTTGACTGTAGGCACAGAGGCTCAGTAAACATCTTAGAAAGGAAGAATGAAAAGCATGTTTTTAATATATGCATTGATAATTGAAATGCAGAAACAGATTACTGTAGACCTGTCAGCTGATGCTTGAAATGGGTATTTTAAGTCAATGTACATCAGGGATTTTAAGGACAGTGCTAGGGAAATGTGACTTTTTCCCCTCACTCCCATCAGGACAAATTAAAAGAAAAATATTTTTTTGGAATGACACTTTTTCCTTTCTCTTCCTTCTCCCCCTTCAGTTATCCAGAAGGCAGTATCCATTGGGACACACTGTGTGGGTTTCTTCAGAACTGGGGCATGAAATATCACCCTGGTTTGGGAAGGGAGAGCACGGGTTAGGTCGCTCTTGGAAGCCACTTACAAAGTTGCCTTGTGGTGGCGTATGTGGAAATGAGTGGGATTAATGTGTAGGTGACATATAGAAAGATAAAACTGGGGACTAAAGGAAAAATGGTGAGAAAAAAATGAGGATAAAAGGAAACTCCAGTCATTTTCTTTGCAGTAGTGCTTTATGCATAAATTGTTACCCAGGTGTAGTAGATCTGTTATTGTACAACCCATCTGTGAGGAACCTCAAGATGAAGAATCCATGTTTCTGCTCTTAGGCAGAAACATTAACATTAGAGTTAGGAAAACTGTAGCAAGACTTATCATTTGTACAGGAATGGTATTAAAATGCATAGAAAAAGTAACAGTGTATTACTGTGGACTCCAGGTGGTGCCATATCTAACATGTATGCTATGTTGATTGCACGTTTCAAGATGTTCCCAGAAGTTAAAGAAAAAGGAATGGCAGCTATTCCCAGACTGGTTGCCTTCACATCTGAACATGTATGTGTTTCTGTTTTTTCCTGTCTGGTACACCTGTTTGTATGACTTCATGATGAAGAAAATAGCTAAACAAGAATTGGTAGCCAACTGTCTTCATTTCTGTTATTCCTTCACTGGGAGGGAAGAAATGGGAAGGGGTTGGCTTCTTGATACATGGAGGCATGAGCAGTGCACTTCTCTGTGGCTGGAACCCAGGGAGAAAAGGCTCTACAAAGCACTGCCCTTCTTTTTGTTCTGCCTTGTGTCTCTATCAGCACTGATATGGACGGCAAGGACCACAGCAAGCAGCAACAGCTCAGCATTGGGCTTCTGAGTGTCCAGTGTTTGGGTCCTAAAATCATAGGATGGCCTGGGTTGGATGGGACCTTAAAGATCATCTCACTCCAACCCCCTCCATGGGCAGGGACACCACCCACCAGATGAGGTTGGCCAAGGCCCCCTCCCACTTGGCCTTGAACACCTCCTGGGATGGGGCATCCACAGCTTCTCTGGGCAGCCTGTGCCAGGGCCTCACCACCCTCAGAGTAAACAATTTCCTCCTAGTGTCTAGTCTGAATCTATCCAGTGACCTGGATCCCTCGGGGACAGCAGATCCCTGTGCCTCAGGGTACTTCTAGCTGACCCGTCCCTGCTGTTCCTTAGTGAGAGGGTAATAACACACATGAAGACAGTGGTATTGGAGTGCTGTGTGTATAGCCAGCAGCTGTGGTGTGCTGTGGGGCACTGGGCTTTGCTGCAGGTCTGTCTGTGAGCGAGGCCCTCAGCATACCGGGGTTCACTGCAGGCACCAACGAGAACTGGCAGTGCTAAATGGGGGTTGCTGGCATTAGGATGAGATGCAATACAGAACGGCAGGCTCCACATTGCAGAATATTGTCCTCAGAGCGGTTGGACAAAAAACTTCTGTAAGTGTGTAGCAGCTCTCCAAAGTTCGCTGCACATCTAGAGATCCATTATTCGTACGAAAGTTACAAACCTAATAAGTATTGCAAATAAGGTTCAGCATGATTATTTAAAATAACAAATCCTATTAATCATTAGAGATTTTCATTGTATTCATAGCATTGGGATGTTAAACAATGAGCCAAATTGTGCTATCAGTCTCAAAATAATGAAATGAGCTTTAATAATTGTGTTTTCATGCCAAGGAAGAAGCAGCTCCCTTAGCAAATTAAACATTCCAAAGTCAAATACACCAGTGAATCCACAGGCTAGTATCTGAAATGTTACATTTTAAAAGTAGCTTGAAATTTCAGTTTTGTCCTTTCCTCAAGCAAGTTTTTATAAAGTATGTAATAGCCCATCTTCTAGGGAAGATGAGAAACCACACTAAGTGAAGGCAGGATCGTTTAACTCTTAATTGCCCAGCAGGCAGGGATCAAGGTTTAACCTTCAAAATAGCAGAGGCTGTTAAAGGAATTGTAGAAGAGTGTACAAAACAATCCCTTTTTAGTTAGAAAATGTCATGCAGAACCTGAATAGACAGTAAGATACGAGAATGGCATTTGTCTCATTTATCATGTCATGCTGATCTTCTGCTTCCTTTCAAATTCCCCAGTCTGATTCTAGTTTCTCCCTCCCACAGTTGGATGCTGTTGTACAGTGATAGCCACAGAACAAGCAGTCTGTAAATGGGATACTGTCATTTCCCCATGATCTGCACATGTGGCATGATAGTAAACAAAGCTTAAAGTTACCGTGTCTGCTTAGAAACATTGAGATTTTTTTCTTTAGATTTTTCAGTCGGAAGCAAAGATTCCAGTATCAGCAATTTTCAGACAAGAATATCAGCATCAAGGACCAGACTCTATTTTAATTTCTGCCAATCTAGAGTTTCCATTATTATAAATGAGTGAAGTTACTCCACAGTTGCCACCAATATTACTGTAATCAGAATCTGGCCTCAGTCTGATGCCATGACGGTTTCAGCTGCCAGTGGAGGAGAAGGGAAGGGAGGAGTAATTTGCAGCTCCTAAGTAATTCCCTTCCTAATTTAGGAGTCATCATGTGCCTAAATTAGGAGCCTCACTCCCTGCACAATCAATCAGTGAAGAGAGGCATCTCTGGGGTGAAACTCAGAGCATCCAAATTAGGAACGTAAATGTTGCTTAATTTAGATATTCTAAATCACCTTCAGGAGGGTTTCACCTACTTCTGTGCATTAACCATACAGAGACACCCGTCTCCTGATATACACAACCTACACAGGGTGCCTAAAGTAGGTTATGTGACTACTCCAACCCTGCATGTGCGTGTTAAGCAGGTTTTCCTCAGGCTGTTCAGTAGGACTGTGACATCTCTGACACTCTGATTCTGTTAATTTCTGTTTCACCACTGATGGTGAAGTACATTGTAACTGCTTAGGTTGGGCTTGGCTCAGGTATAATTGCAGTGAGTTGCACTGCACTGAGAACTTAATTTAGTCCTTTGTGTTCACCATTTCATCACCAGTCATTCTAGAATCTGCACTGGTGCAGCAGCAGAGTGATGTCCTTCAAGGCAGCTGTTCTGGACTGCTTGTGACGCAGGAGACCTTGTCTCAGATGGGTAAAAGTGATGGATGCCAGTTGTAGAAACCTATTTTAGTCTATTATTTCACACACAATGAAAAATATAAGGTGAAGGCCTCCTCCTATGTCCCCGTTGCATCAGCTTTAGGTTGGTATGAGTGTTCAGAGGAGCACATCCATTTTTTTCCTTCTCAGAATATTTTAATTGACCCATTTGTCTACAAGGCAAGTGCTACTGCATTTTAACCTGTCCACCTAGCACTCTCTTAGATAGCATCTGGCAGTAGCTGGGAATAGTATGGAGCAGGGAGCATCCTTGGAAGGTGAAAAGGACAAAATCACGGTACTCTGAGGAGAAAAGGGCTGTAGAGGGGAAAAGTTGAGATGCAGAGAACTTGCCAGATTCCCATTACAAAGCAGTCCTTGGTCCTTTTATCCAGTTAGAAAGCCAACAGGGCATGGAGAGGCTCTTGCTGCCTTTGGCATCCCCCATTGGCATGGCTTTTGGGGTGAAAAGGCTCCTGCCTGAGGCTTCACTGGCAATATAGCTCCAGCAGCTGTGGAGGGAGGGTCTGTTGGCCACTCAGGTATAAGAAGTCAGCCTTGTAGACAGACATAGCCAGGGGGACCTTGTCCTTTGGGGGGAGAGCTGGGAGCTGTGGCTTGTCCGCGGTGGGAGGGGAGCACCCTTGCATGGACAGCACATGTAGCATCCCTGCAGCGATCAGATCAGTGGAGGCAATTTGTGATAAATCGCTGCTTCAGCTTCTTGCACACTGATTTCCCTTCGTGGACAAGCCCCATTACATGCAGGGAGTACAGCAAACTACTAATAGCTGCAGGAGAAGGATGTTTTTTGTCTGAACAGTTGCTGAAATCTAACGGAGAGGTTGCTGGCTATGAGACAGAAGGGAATTAAAATTGACTTCTGTCCCAAAGCAGACAGTTTGACAGATCTCCCTTTCATACAGAATTCAAAAGAGTCTAGTTTTATTTCACAGTAGATAGGAAGGCCAATCTCTTCATCCCAGCATTGTTGTGGCACGTAATGTTGCTCTCTAGCCCGGTTTCTTGGAGGCAACCTTCTAGGCTGTCATCTGTAGGAGCAATCCAAGTGTGGCCCATGTGGCAGGGCTTCCAGGGAAGGTTTGAGAGGCCTGGAGAACCCATTTTCCATTTGGTGACATCAATTATGAAGCCATAAGCTACACTTGTAAGCACACAGAGTAAGCAGGGAGTGGTTTTGTTTCCTCACAAGGAAATTAAAAGTCAAACTTGTGGATTCAGGCATTCTTCCTTTGCATTGCCTACTGCTCAATAACTAGAAAAGGTGTTTTTGGTGGCATTCAAAGCCAGAGGGAAACAGTGAAAAAGCTGGTGTTACTTCAGGAGCAGCTTATTTCAAGTATCTCCATTCAAATCAAAGTAAAACCGCTCTCCAGAAAAACAACAGTCTGGAGCAGCCTATTTCAAAGCAGATATTAGTCCTGTAGGTCTTATCCTTCTTCTGGTCAGTATTTCATGACTTTCACATTCCCACAGAACCCCTGTGAGTTCAGTGCAATATTTCTTGTCCACAGGTAGCATTATAAGACTATCAGCACTGGAAAAAAAACACATTGTGAGTCTTGCTGTATTAGCAAAGGACTATTGAGTGACATCTTTCAAATATGCAAAAGGTCAGAATATTAGTATGTTGTGCAGAAACATTAATATATTAATTTCTTTCCTGACGTTAACAATTAAGTTTAAAAATTGAATAGTGGTAGCTAAAGGAAACAATAACAAACATATATCATGATGGTGTATTTAAAATGTGGGACACGGTACACTTTTTTTTGTAGGTAACTGAAGGAAAATCTATAGCTTACAACAAGACTTTAGAGGTAGGATTTATGTCACTTAACTTTAATCACTGAAAGTGCAAACATTTAATCTGAGTTAGTCTATGCACTTTTTATAGCCAATAAAAAGAGAGAGATCTGCAGAAGACAACTCATCCCAGTCTAAAGTTGGTACCAAAGCCTCAGGGATGCAGTGCCTTCTGGAAGTACCGCTTCTTCCCCACTACCGAGGGAACCCAAGCAGCTAGCCTAGATCAAACACACATTTTTAGATGCTTCAAACAGAGGGAAGGAGACCAGCCTTCACGTTCAGGGATCCTACATTATTTCAAGCCCACGGGAGGTGGAGAGAAAAGTATGTTCTTGTGCTCTGCTGGTGGGCTGAGCCTGGGAGTCCAGGTGTGCCGGACACCAGGGTGCCGCAGCCAAACCTGCAGACCTCAGAGAGGTTTCAGCGGCTGGGTGGCTCAGCTTGCTCAGCATCTGAGATCTTGCTGCTGACGAGCTCCCTCCAAATAGCTTGTGTCACTCAGGATTTTTTCTGCTGCCATCTGAAAAACCAGCCATGGCTCTGGGGCTTACAGAATGAGGACGGTTCTTCCTGACAGCTTCAGCCCTGCCAGATGACGAGCAAATAATTCAGCAAGCCATAAAAATAGAAGCATCTGTATACTAAAGCACTGTTCATTTAAAATAAAAATGGCATACTTTTCAGCATCCTAACACTTGTAGCAATACCAGTTCTTCCTTTTTCCAACAGGCTTATTTCATTACTGCACTTTTAATTATTTTGCAGTGTGTTTTTACTTTACAGAGCTCATTATGAGAAAATGGCTGTCAAACTTGCTCCTAACAACATCTAAAATTTCAGACAAAGGGAATATTCCCCTGACTCAAGATCACTTTTTTTTTTTTTAACTTTTTTGACCATTAATATGCTTTTGTCACTAAGATTGACTAAAACTCTCTTCCTCCTCATTCCCCACTGAACTTCAAATGTATTTCTCTTCAGGGAGAAAAGAAATATAGGGGATGTATGTGTAGTCCACCTTTATGTATGTAGCCAACATGCAGCACAAGGGTGCATGAAGGAGGAAGGGAGGAAGATGAAGTGACATCCCACTCCCACCTGCATGTCCTCCTGTCTCTGACAAGCACAGGACAGTGGTGAAACAGGTCCTAGCCTGGTCTTTGATTCAGGACTGGCTTCAAGCAGTCTGCCCCATCCTCCCTTTGTGGCCCTGGCTCTCCCACTGTAGGACTTCAGCTCTAACTCATTCATGGTTGTGTAATAAATGGTGGTGTTCAAGCTCACTTCCTTGCAGGGCTAAGCAGTATGTAGCCCCCATATTCCAGAACGGGTTGCATTTAATGCCCTTCTTCCCCCTGAATCTGTCAGTAGTTCTTTATAACCAGGACTATTTCCACAGATCTTTCCTTCTCTTAGATCTGTATGTTTTTCTATGTCTGCCTTTAGCTGTGCATGCATCTAAATTTTCAGCATTGTCCCAGGCGTACTGAAAGAAAGTTCAATAATTATCATCATTTGTAAAGCCTTTTTGTTCTGAAAACTGCATTTTTTTTCCATGTGAAGTTTCATCCTGGCTCTTTGCTAACCATTCGGACAACTAGAGTGATTCCTCTGATGTTACCCTGAGACACAAAAGTGTAACGGCATTCATATATCTCTGCCTGTGTACAGAGATTGAGCAATTTCATATTCAAAGTTTGTTTAGAAATTATAATTGCATTACCCTTCCATCCATAGACTTGTGTATTTCTTCCCAATTTATCTCTAAACCTGTTTTGGTTCCTGACCACTGAATTCCCTTCAGCAAGTAAAAAGCCTTCAGGCATCTGAGATATCAGCAGTACATTCATTTTATTCCCGGTGCTCTATTAGCAGTGCCATGAGACTTCTCAGCAAGGCAGCTGAGATTGGCCATGTTCCAATGGATGCCTTTGAGCACATGGGCTTAATTTTCTTCCTTGTAGTAAACCATTCAAATCCATATTTCCTTTTTTAAGGCACTTTGAATAGTTCTATTTTCTATTAGGAAAATGAATTACAGCAATAAATCTATTTTAACTAGTATGGAATAAGGAGCAACCTTAACCAGAGTAGTCAGGGCTCTGACTGAAATTAATGAAAATTACCCGAGTAATTTTTAAAACACAGTGTGTTTTTTTTCTACTTAGTAAGTTGAAGGCATACGTTGCAGTTCTACTCTCCTTCGTCTCTGTCTTAAAGTTGAAGTAGATTTGACATTAATTTCTCAAAGTGTTCATAATCATATGGAGCCCTTAAGCATGCTGTGAAGTCCTGTTGATTTAAGGCCTTTAGGTGAAGCAGATGCAACCATTGAGCCCAGCTCTTTCCGTATAATTGCACTACAGTTGAAGCTTTCTGAGCTAACACTACTGTAGTACAAAGAATCATTTATTTATTTATTTATTTATTTATTTTTCTGATGTTTGATAATCTGTAGTTAAAATGTCTTTGGACAATATCGTTACAGTTAGATTTGAGTTAATAGAAAATATGATTGTTCGTGGTATAATTTGATATAAAACTATTTCATTATCGTAATCACTAGGGTTTGAGTTACAATTATAGACCAACAGAAGTTAAGTCCTATGAGCTAGAGAAAATTAGGCTGACTTGCACTCCAGAATATAGCTTCCACTTCTTATCTTGTACATACAGATTAACTAATAGTTGTACTAATATAACAACCCAGTCCTGATTTTAATCTGCAATAGCTCTGTTTATTAATGGGAGTTATTACTAGCTTTCACTGGCATGAGATCACAATTAGGAACCCTCTCTTAAATTCTCTCTGTATGTTATTTGGCCAGAAGTTATATAGCAGAAGCTCGTCACTCTCGATGCCACAAACCAAATGAATTCTCTAGGGGAGAAGTTCATGTTTCAGAGAATCAAGTACATTGCTGAATACATACCAGCAATAGGCAGTGCAAGTATGCATCAAGGACAGAATTTGGATCCATCACCAGCCACAACTGCGTATTTAATATTCCAGGAATAAATCTGTATCAGAGTGGTTGCTGTTTCTCTAATCAACTGTAGTGACCCAATATGAAGCCTGAAATTACAGTGATCAGTTTCAGAAAAGTCTATGACTAGAATTACTGCCTGGGTGGAACATCTTGCTGAAGGGCTTGCAAGACTGTAGTGTTTTATATTAAATTGGTTAAGAAATACTAATAAAAACAATAAATAATAATACAATGTATTTTTTCAGAGTCACTTTTCTGTGAAGAAAGGAGCTGCAGCCTTGGGTATTGGTACAGATAGTGTGATTCTGATTAGATGTGATGAAAGGTAAGTAAAGATGCCGAATGCTACTACTTTTATCAGTACATAGAAGAGGATCATCAGGTACTCAGCTCAGAGAGAGCATATAGGATACAGTCAACAGTTAATATAACTCACTGTAGGGCTGTCATCTTCAGCAGCCTTACGCTGATTTATCCCACTCAAGGAGCTGGCTCTGTCTGTAAGCTTCTTTATGAACCAATTTTTGGAGCTCATCAAAAATCTTGAGTTCCCTCCTCAAGGATTTCTGATATTTCTTACTCTTTTTTTTCCAGAAGTGAAACAAAAAGTCAAACTAGCAATCATTCTTTACTCATTCTCTTAAGAAACCATGAAGGTTTTGATCAAAATGGAGCATTTAAATACTGTCACATTTTGAACCAACAAAATGAGCTGAAATTAGCTTTTTAAAGGAGTGAAAACTTGAGGAGCCTTTGCTAATGTAATTCTATCACTTCATACCCCCACCATCCTTCTCAGCTGTACTACAAGTCACTGGGTACATCCTTGCAGTGGGATGTACAGTCAGTTCAGTGAAGGGTCTTCCCAGCATCGTGGGCAGCATAGGCCAACCAGGGGATGGTCCCTGGAAAGGAGGAGCCCAGCAGGCTACCTACAGTTCCCATAGGTACTACAGAATTGTTTGTAAACAACTTCTTAGCTCACTCAGGTAAAAGGTTTCAATTGTCTTTGAAAGCCCATTTTGCGAAAGTAAAGGAATGTTAACAAAATCAACATGATTTGCTCAACATTTCCAGTTCAAGGGAAAGAACATTTTCTACAGGACAAAAATAATTGAAAATATTTATCAATTCTATAGAGAATTCCAGTAAAGTATACTCTTACTATGAGTCCCAAATATCATTGTTGCAAGGTACTGAATTATTTATGGCTCTAGCTTAAATTGAAGGTTTTACTGCAGTCAAAATGCTCTACTCCCACTGTAAAAGGAGAGCACCAACTAAGCAATTTACAGTGCTAATCATAGTGCCTGCACATTGACTTGTGGACTTATTATCTCTTTATTAACAAAAGACTGAACACACCTTGAAGAGGAATTAATGACAACCTCCATACGACCAACACACATCAAACTAAATCTCTGATTGTTTCTACTCACTAAAGACGGATATGGATCAATGAAGTCATGCCTTCCTTTTCTTCTTGTGCAAATGCAGCATGATGGTTTTCCACGAAGACCACAATGTTTTTTCAGCCCATCCTGAAATAAGCAGTAGGATTATTGCATGTCTCACCAAATCCCAGGAGATGACAACAGGACAGAGCAGGCTGTTGGTGCAGGATGGGGGCTGATGAAGTTGTAGACCTTTAGGAGGGTGAAGAAGCACCATGAGATTTTTTTGACATTTCGGCATGACCAAGCATCTTTCTTGGTGGCTCTTCTCCTCCCCGTCTTGTTCCACACCCATCAAGTTTGCCTGGTTTTGCTGTATGGGACTATGTAAATATGTGGTGAATTTCAGCCAGGAAAACATGAAGGAAATGATGTTCTTGCTCATGTCCTGGACTGGGCAACTGTACACTTCCATTGCCTCTTTCATCACCACACACATGTATTGATAGTAATAGCATATTACCTGAATGTTTGAGGTCAAAACACTTCAGTCTGATATGGCAGCAGTGAAGACTGTATACAGATGGGTGTATACAGATGGGCACAATGAGAAGACTTTGACACCAGCAGTCTCCATCCTCACTGTCCTTTTGCTGCTGAGTCCATTCAGCCTTTCCCAGTAGCCTTCCTGCTTCTGATGCTGCCTAGCACATCTCATATAACCCCCGTGCTATGTTAATTGGGTGAAGTTTGTATAAGGACTTAATTTGATATACTTCAATACTGGAGTACTTCAGTACTTCAAAGCCTATTATTTTTCAGTGCATTTTGAGACTTTCAGGTCATCTGCGCACAGGTGACAACACAAGAAAATGCTGTGCAATGCTGTTGGCTGTTTCCTAGATTTGGAGCAGGGGGTTGTGTGGGACTAGACTAAAAGCCAATGTACTGCTAGCTTCTTGGTAAAATTTGGCATTGCTTGGACATTGCTCTCACCTGACTATGAGTTCCTGCACATGTTCAGTATGACCAGGTGCTGGCTGATCACTAACCTTGGTACAAATTTTGGCAGTGAAGGGGTCTGCCCAGCTTTGTGTGTTCTTCTGTGCACATCCTCGATAAACTAGAAACCATTAAAGATCAACATCTAAACTATGTTTAGAGGAGGAATTCAGAACCTTCCCACAGCATGCTTTTTTTTCCTTTATTCCCATAAGTCCCAGAAACAGTTTTTGAAAATGAGACAATTACTGCTTTTGTCTGAACCTGTACAGGTAACTGAGGGAACTCAGAACGAGTTCAATACTTTTTATACTTCGAACTTGTATGAAAATACAGGGCTAATTTTTAGAGTAGAGCTTTTCTAGTTTCAATTGTTCTTTCAGTGTTTTGAGTAAGTAAAATGAAGGACAGATTGTGAAAAAAAATCAGCTGTGCAAACCCATTTCTACTGAAACAGTTACTGATGTATCATGAGGTGTGTAAGGATTAAAACTTGTCAAACTTAGTATTTTATTACAAGAAATTAATAATATTTTGTTTTATTTACATCCATCCAGATACTGTGAAAGCACCATTTTTTAATGCAAAAGCAAAACTAAAACTCATGGTTTTATTTGTTTCCTAAAACTGCTATTTCAAGCTCTAGCAGAAGTTGTTCTTTTTTAGAGCAACAGGAAATCAGCCATTTAATGAAAGAAAAAATACATCCAGCTGTACTAAGAAATGAGGAAGTCCTTCAGTGTATATGTGTATATTAATCTAAATGGACAACACTTAAACCCAGTGAAGAGTTCATTCCTGTAATGTGGGGAGCTGTTATGTTTGTATTTCTGTTATGTGTACTCTTTCTTAGCTAGTCTTGCTTATGGCTAAAGCAAAGAGAAATTTAACTTCAGCATTCAATATTCGCTCTGTTTTACCTTGCACTTAATTCACTTGCAAGATTTCATAAATTAGCCGTCAAGCCTTTTACCACTGAGTCTGAATCTCAGGTAAATGGTTCACGCTAAATGTGTTGCAAATCCAGTATGCAGCCAGCACAAAGGGCTTGGCAGTGCCCTGTGTCCGGACTGGTAGCTTCTTCTCATCACCATGCAGCTCTGCTGGCATTTGCTGTGCCTGCTGAAAGGGACCATGGGGATTGGCACCCAGCAAGGATCTTGGGACCCTGGGCTGAGCCCCTGCCTGGGAGCAATTCCCAGGGCTGTAACCTCCATGGAGCAGCACAGCAGTGTCCCTTAGATACCCAAGGGGTGACCCTTAGATAACTTCTCTCAGTAACCATCACTGTGTTGATGCAAACTGGTTGACAGAATAAGCCGGCTAAAATATAGACTAATGGACAAAGTCTTTTCTAAGCTCTTCAATGTTGCATATGCCATGGGCAAAAACGTCACTTTGTTCCTTTTTGGGGGTTTACTACAAAGTGAAGAAGTAATAGCAGAAGCTGATTTCAGGATCAAATTTGTAATATAACTTTCTTTTGTCCTAGAGGGAAAATGATCCCATCAGACCTTGAAAGGAGAATTCTTGAAGCCAAACAAAAAGTAAGTTTACTAGCATTTCTGCTTCAAAAAAAGAATGAAAGAACAAAAGAAAGAGAGAGAAAAAGAAAGGGAAAAATAATAACAATAATAATAATAATGCTACAGCTGTTTGCTTTCTTGGTAAAATAACATAGGCTTGGACGTTAACTTTTGATGTATTTCTCAGAAATGTGACCTGGTAATTAGGAAGGCAAGAGTTGCTGAGAAAAAAAAAAAAAAAAAAAAAAAAAGGTTTTGATCTACTTCACAATCTTCATAAACTGTTTGGCTTTTTTATATGTTGTTCTGTGTAACATCTCCCTTTTTCATATTATCAGCCTCTGATGCAATTCCTCAGCTGAATATTAGCAAAAACAAAGAAATCATCTGGGGAATTCATATGCATTTTAATCCACTGAAAATATTTCTCACAGAGTCACCAAATCAATGGGAGGTAAACTAAGATCCACACACTCTCTAAAGTACACTACTTTTGTATGTGTTCATTAACAGAAGATTGAATTAAAACAATAGATTGCAGTATGCAATGGCCTTGGCTCTACTCCTTCAACAACTTTTATCTAAGTAGTCATTAGAAACACAGTATTAAAGGCTCAATAACACAAATTTTCATTAAGAGCTCACTTTGTCTAATAAAAGTAATGCAGTATATAAAAAATAAGGCAAAATTAGAGCTACTAATGAATTGAGAATAAAACACTGGTGAGAGTTACTGTATACTCAAGACCTTACAGTGCAAAAGTCCGGTCACGGTATGTACTCGGTGAAGCATAGGATTCAGCAGCGGGAGTCCAAGGGGTGGTCCCTGGGCTCCATGGAGATTACTGTCTCCTCAGAAGAGCTGTCTCCCCACTGTGTGCGAGCTGAGCCCCACATCTCCCCTGCACAGTGCCCCCAGGAGACACCCCCAGAGAAGATTCTCCCCCTGACAGGACTGGGCCACCGCACAGTCGGACTCTCTCTAGGATACCTCTAACACAGCCCTGGGCACAATCCACCAGAGAGATTTCTTGCACCATGGTGCCTCATGGACAAGGCTTTGTTTTTATGTGACATTGCATAGAGCAGGCCTTTTTGTTTCAGGCAGGTGGCAGGGAGCAGAACTGTTCTTTTGAGCCCTTACCTGTCTCATGCATCTTAAATAAATGGAGGATACTGGTTTGGAAGTTTGCTGCCACCTTAAGGTAGAAACTGTAATATCACTGGCATATAAATTAAGACAAAAAAAAAAAAAAAAAAAAAAAAAAAAAAAGTAATATAGCAGGTATGTCCTGTAGGAGACACTTGTGGGCTCGTTGTGGAGACAGCCATCCCAGCAATGCCAGTTCCAGGAGTGCAAGAAGAGTTTGGGCTGCTGTGATCTGATTTTGCCAAATGCCTCTGTGCTTTCTTGTAGGGATTTGTTCCTTTTCTAGTGAGTGCCACAGCTGGGACAACAGTGTATGGGGCATTTGATCCACTCATAGCTATTGCAGATATCTGCAAGAAATACAAAATCTGGATGCACGTGGATGTAAGTATCATTTTATGTGGGGCACGAGACAGATTATAAGGCATGGTAGCATGAATTTATTAATTTGTACCAAATATATATATATATATATACACGGTTCCTGTAATTAAGTCTGTTGTCCAAGCACTGACTTCCCACTCCTCTGAAAAGCTCAGGAGAGGGAGCTGTGACTATGCAGTGCTTCTAGCAACTGGGACACTTAAGATGGATGACCTAGTTTGGGAGCTTTTGGCCTTCAGCTTTATCTCTAAGTATCATTAATACAAGAAATCCATAAGAACCATACCGCACACGGGCTCAGCTTCTGCAGCAGCTGCAAAATAAATGCATAAGAAAAAGGCTGCATTGTTTCTGGAGTAAAGTACTCCAAATTGCTGAACAGATTAATCAAAAGGCTAAAAAAAAATATCAGATTGGCTGCTTTTCTTAGCTTTATCTGGGTTCATGCCAATAAGTTTTTCATAAGGATCATCTTTCAGCCCTAGAATTGGTTTTGTGTCTTGTTTGCAAAACCTTTCTCTAAAGAGGCTTGGCAATTGAATTTCCATAGGGCTAGGTATCTTGCTTTTGGATTACTCTATCAACCAAAGTCATTTCGATTCAAAGGAAGAATTCATGTTTGCTAAAACTACTCCTCAGTCACATGAAGTGTCTACTCGTCCCAGATCTCTGCGAGCAAAAGCAAATGGGTGGGAGGCAAGCAGGTCAGAAATATGATGAAAACTCACCACAGGAGCTGAGATCCCAGTGTGTTTTGTTATCACTTAGATCATAGAAGGGAGAAAGCAGCTTGCCCAAAAGCAGCTCTGAACGTCATTAATTACAGAGTGGGGCAGCTCCATGCAGCAGTGGCAGTTGTGAAGGATGGGTGAGTGAGCGGTGCAGCCGACCAGGGGCTGCGAAATGCTGCTTCTGCACTGCTGGAAGAGGATTGTTAGTGCAGGGGATGCCTCAGGCCCCATCTGCCTGGACATTTTGCCACATCAGCAAGGAAAAGAAAGGGCCCTAAACCAATGTGAACTCACAGCTGTCATCCTGGAGCAACGCAGAGGTATCTTCCCATTAAGATGATGTATCTTGCCTTCTAGGGAGCATGGGGTGGCGGGCTGCTGATGTCAAGAAAGCACAAATGGAAGCTAAATGGTGTTGAAAGGTATGATTTATTAACACTAATTAAACACATTTATTAAGTATGTTTTAACAGACTTGTGATTACCATAGCAATGTCTATAAATACAAATAAAAAATCAGCCAGTGTTATCTCCAGGATTCAGTAAGAAGAAATTATGCAAACTGTTCTTACAGTTGAAATAGCATTGCTAAGTGCCTTTGTTCAGTGTTACAGTGTGGTGGCACTTTGTTTTGCAGTATGAACAGCACACAGCTCGTTTGCATTTTCATTCCTTCTAACATACATTCTGCAGTCTGGAGTGGTTTCTGCAACATGTTCTGATTCACAAAATTAATTAGCAATTGAATTTCTCTTAGACATGCACCTTGGAAGGCTTGCATGCTGAGGTCTACGTGTGTATGCACCTGCTTGTTGGACAGGTGCCGTGGCAGTCACCAACCACTGCCCTGCCAGTTTTGGAGAGAATGTCCCCTCCCAGCTGTGCTATCGATGTCTCTTCAGTAAATCTGTGTCTGGAGATACACAATTGTAGTTGTGAGCCCATCAATATTACAAATACACACAGATGAGTGTAAACGATGGCAAAGCAGCATCTGGAAAGACTGTGCTTAAACTTACAAACAACTGTTTACCCAGAAACTTTTAGTTGAGCTGTGGATCTCCTTGCTATAGGATGTTAAAGATTTATCTGAGTTCAAGGGAAGTCAAAAACCATTCAGGACTTCTGTGAGCCACAACTGACAGGACTCAGCAAGTATTTGGAGGAAGTTTGTATACACTTGCCCTGTTTTACCCTCTTCCCAGGCATCTATTTAGGTGACTTGCTAGAGACAGTATTCTGGGCTAGATGGAGTCCTTCTCACATTTGTGTATTTTCTGAAGCTCATGCTGCTCGAGGTTAAATTATATCTCCCTCCTGCCTTTTTTATCTCTAAATCAAATTGCCAATTAAAATTACAGTCAATTTCCTCATCCTGTTCCTATTCTCATGTATCTCACATGCAAAATTTGGAAAGCAGCCAGTGGTTCTATGAATTTGATATGCTTTAGTTAAGACTGCCTCCAGCACTCCAAACTTAATATATTTTGCCTTAAAAGGATATATATCCAAATAGCTGTTGCATTATCTACCCAGCTGCCTGTGAGGATAGGGTTTGAAAAAAAGTGTTTGCCTCCAGATTTGCTGACCAAGTTCTGCTGGCATGAGAAGGTCAGGTTGAGCCTATGCTGGATAATTTTCCAAGTGGTATGCCTTAGATCCTGAACACCACTGGAGTTCCTCCAATATTTGGTAAGCACCAACTCCATGTGGTAGGCAAATTAATGAAATTTGTCGTTTCCAGTCCTGTTCCCCTGCTTGATGGACACAGCAGCTCACTTGTTTGTCCAGATTGGTAATGTGGGCACTTCTAGAAGAGACTTCCTAGATCTGATATGTATGGACTGTCCTGTCTCATGGTACAGCTCAGTCATTACAAGTCTGAATAGAGGAGCGGAGTTGTGTTTGATAGAGGAGGAAGAAACCATTAAATGGAGCACTCTTGCTCTGAGTATTCCCATCCTCCTGGTAATAGGCAGTCCAGAAAAAATACTGTCAAAGGCAGGGGAACTGCAGGGCTATCCTTATGATTCCCTCCAGGCCCTGCACAGCAGATTTCAACAGCACCCTGAAGAACGTGTGCCTCCTGGTGTCTGGAGCAGATAGGTCTGGCCACCACCAGGAGATGCACTCTGGTGCACCCCTCCCAGAGTCTCAGGCAGGGGTTGACAGCTACATGAGAAAAGCAAGCTTGCAGCTGAGTGAGCGCTCCCATGCAGGGTCTGGGCATCCTTCCCAGAGCTGAGCCTGGCCAGTGAACACACCTCAGTCTGTTTTTAATAATGGCCGAGGACCAAATTCTGCCAGTCTTGAATTTCTCCTGCCATCCATTTGGAAGCTCTAAAGGAAAACTTTTCCTCTTCTTTTTTTTTGTCTGTGATCCACAGTCAAAAAATCACCTAGGTGCTTGGTGTGCAGTTACTTTGGCGAATGCAAGATGCTTTAAAAAAAAAAAAACATCTGTGAATCCATGTAGCTTCTTTCCTTCGCTGTTTCTCTCAGTCAGCAATTTCTTCAAGCACATACTGATGGCTCAAGACCAGAAAAACTGATGAAAAACAAATGAAAAGTGGGATATTACTATTTAATATTTGTTTTCTGGATGCAATTGGGATGAAGTTGTGACCTTAGGGTAAATTAAATGTTTTAGGCAGATAATTAATATCTAGCTGTTGACAGTACATAATCCCTTTGCTTAAGAAAAACTCATAACACTACTGTTACCTAGAAGTCTCTTAAGGAATTTCTGCCTGATTCAGCATAGGCACGGATAAAAATGAAAAAGTATCATATTGAAGGAAATTTGTGGACCTGAATGCATGTTCAGAATCATTAGCTCTGGTGTTGTAGTCAGATGGCTGACTCTATGCTGATTAAAAGCTGCCAAATACTTAAAAGCCAAGCCAAGTGGCCAGATGTTGCCTGTGGAAGACTGTTCCCTACAGATTTTTGCATCAGGCACTTGTGCAGTACCATTTAAACAGCAAAGAAGAAAGCACAGAACTGCTGCAGTGTCCAATGTTCATTTTGGAATTGCTTGCTTTGAAGGAGTGAAAGCAATTTGGTAGGAAATGGTAAGGACAAGCATGAATCTATAAAACTGTCTCCAAATCCTGTGAAGGAAAACATTACCTGCAAGTGCATCCTGAGTCCTTTAAGCATTTATATGCCCCATTGGCTCCTTTATATCAATTTACACCATCAAAACTCCAATCGTTGCGCTACACGAAATCACATTCACTGTGCATCCTTGACAGCTTGCCAAATAGGATGCAAATGTATACATCTATCAGCTAATCATCATATGTAATAATAGTAATTAGCAAATAGCCAGTCAAGCATAACACAAAATTACAACAATAAACAACCGGACAATCTGCCATTCAGCACTTGCCACAGTCCCAAATGTCTCTTCTCTAGTCTGAATTGTGACAGCACCCTGTTTCTTCACAAGATCTGGGCTGACAGCTATTTTTGCAGTCTTTGTGTCCTGAGGGCAGGCAGGCACAGGCTCTTCTGTAGAAGGGTGGATCAGTTCTGTGTTCATTGCTGTGGTAATTTTGTACCCAATCCTCCATTCGTGTGAATTATCTCAGCCAAACTAAAATGAAAGGAGCTACAAAAAGTTACCATCACCACAGCAACTAGAAAAATTAGTTTTGGCCAGGTTTTCCAAGAGAGTCAGAGACTCAGAGGTACACAGAAGTATGTAAAGAAATTTTCAAAAAATACTTGTGTGAGTTAATTACTAAAACCTTACTGAAATTGAACTCAGTGAGAGGGAATCTGCTAGTTTGCTAGCTTCCAATGTACATCTTTGCTCAGCTGTGTGCCTTTAGGAAGTTCATCAGTCAAGTGGGTGTTTTTGAGAAGCTTACCCTACGTTTATGAAGTATAAATGAGCCCCAAGAAAGTTTAATACTAATTAAATGTAGTGGATAGAGCAATTATCTTGTGATAAGTTGCCAAAATTGTCATCCAAAAACAATCCAGAGCTGGTTCCCTTATGAAGGCATTGCTTTCCCAATCAGCCATGATTACTTTCAGCTTTGCTTCTTCAGGGAAAAAAGAAAAAAAAAAAAAAAAAAGGAAAAGGAAAAGAAGAAGGTGCACCTTGCTATGTGTTTGTTATTATTCTGATTGTTACTGAATGTCTCCATGGTTTCACAACAGTTGAATAGTGTCTGAGCTTCGTGTGATTTGCTCTCCCAGGGCCAACTCAGTGACCTGGAACCCGCACAAGATGATGGGCGTCCCACTGCAGTGTTCAGCCTTGCTAGTAAGAGAAGAGGTATGGCCCAAAATACTTGCTTCTCTGGTCCCTTCTGACATTTTCCTTCTTGCAGTCCCGCATGTTTTCTCCGTATGTGTGTCATAGTTAGCATTTGCTAATGTGATGAAGGTTATAAAAGAAGCTGAGAAATAGACCTCTACTTGTGTACTCAGAGCTGTGAGTGCAAAAGGGAATTAAAGTAGCTGTCAAGCACAAATGATAGATGCAATTAATGGCAATATTTTCAAAGTTTTGTGGCTTTGTATTCGTATTGTCTATAGTTAAGTTGTGGGTGCCTAGCTGTGTAGCCCCACTGGCTTCTGTGTAGCATAAAATGTGGCTGTAGGCAAATTCTCATCCTCTAAGGATGAATGGTGCAGTACGACAATTGTTCCAAAATCTTGGCATCATTATATTTTCTAGACTTTTATGATAGATATTTCAATCCAGCTCTGATCTATATATCCACTTCGGGGCACACGAAAATAAAAAGGGACGACTTAAGTTCGCTTGGAATAAGAAGTAGACATTTCATTCAGTACTAGGACTTGAATTACCCTTCAAGCCTGTAATTTCCATAAAACCATCGGTTACTGGGACAGCTGCTATACAACCACTACTTACTAGACCAGCTATCAAAAAGCTGGTTGCTGTTTTGCTAACAGCTGTACAACAGATTGTATACAAAGTGATTGCACATAGGAATAGAGGAGCTGACTTTTATTTGCCCTCAGGGTCAGTTGCCTGAAACAAATCCCACCTGATGAAGTCAGTGCCATCCTTGACCTCTGGCAAGAACAGATGGCTCAGTTTAAGAGAAAAACAGTCCTCCTCCTTCCCCCCCTCTCCCCCCCCCCCCCCCCCCTCCGTTTTGTTTTACTGTCTCAGTTTTGAGTTACACATAAAGCTTAGAGTTGCTGATAAACAGCCAAGTTTTGTTTCTTATTGGGCTGGAAATTGCAGTTTTAGGCAACAGATATACAAGGTATGTCTTAAACTTGGTTGAGGAGTTCACGAGAGCCAGAACATGACTCTCTGCATTTCACTTAAAAAGCTGAAGGAAACCTTACGCTTTCATGGGCCAGGTTCTTCTCCTTGTTGCCTGCTGGCCCTCCCACAAAGCTGACTGTCTGAACAGTATCTTACAACCCAGAAATAGCTCTAGCTGGCTATTTAAAAGCCATATGCTTTTCTGTCTGTTCAAAGCTTTCTGTACCTTAGGCATCCATCTGAGCTGGGGGCTTTGCAGATATCTTTCTCAGAAAAGAGCTCTGCCTATATAAAAAGGACAAAATCAATGACAATCAGAATTTTAGACACCAAAGCAATGAGAAAAGTGGTGTGATAATATTTGCATTAGTCACCAAATTGGCCTGGTCTGAGTCAGAGGAACGCCATCCAAGGAAAGGAGAAAAAGGAACCAAATCAAGGAATAAAGAGAGATCCAAAAATGAACTTACACATGACGATGCTAAGAAGCATAAAGTCCAGACTTCATTTAAAAAACACCTTGGCTCTGGGAGTGGATTACACATCGATGGGTCAGGTACCAGCGTGTCCTGGACACTGAATAAGGTGTGAAAGAATTAGACCCCTGAGCAAATAATTTTTGTTTTTTTCTTTTTTTTTTTTTTTTTTTTTTTTTTTTGACCTTTCTCTTGTGCTTGGACACACATTCCACTGAATTTGGGTGTTTCATAATTTCTGCTGTGCAGCCACTTGCCCAAAGCAGCCCTCAAAACAGCCACACTTGTGCCAAGAGGACTTCTTTGTGTCTCTGTCTCTATAAGGGGCTGATGCAGAGCTGCAACCAAATGCATGCTTCCTACCTCTTTCAACAAGATAAGCACTACGACCTGTCTTACGACACTGGAGACAAGGCTTTGCAGTGTGGGCGGCATGTTGATGTCTTCAAGCTATGGCTGATGTGGAGGGCAAAGGTAGGACATCCTGCAGTGTACTTGTTTGCCTTGAAATAATGCACACCAGGTCCTGGTTTCTTTTCTGTGATCATCGTTTTGGGAAATACCTGACCTGAATTTCACTTATATAACATGAAAGAAAGAACATTATTATTTTCCTTTTTTTATATACTTTTTAACAATTTAGCTTCAAAGCAGCACACATGATTTCGAAACTTGAACTCCATGGCTTTGCACAGCATTTGCTTTGTGTAACTATAGGAGTCTAACAGCAGAAATCATATGCCTAAGAATGTTGTTATATACATTTCTGGAAGTAAAAAGATGTTTTATTTTAATGATGTTCAGAAATTAAACATGGCAAATCAAGACTGGAATACCTAGTTTCATTGCATGAAGTAGGTATGGAGTCATCTTTTGAAAGAGTAGAGGAAAAGTCATCAAAATCTGTTCTCTAGGAAATCTGAAAACATCAGCTCTAATGATTAATTCATCTGTATTTGTAAAATGTTGCTAAATAAGTTCTTCCATATATTTATTCAATCTATTATGTCAAGTTGCCTCAGGTTTTTTTTTCAGAGGAGATGACATCACTGTTTTCATTTCCAGAAAGCCTTAAAGATCCTCATGTGCTTCATTAAAACTCTGAAAACAATTCTGAGACAGACACCAAGCATGGCTGGAGGTGTGGGATTCTGTAAAGGGGTATGCAATTTTCAGGGGTTGGAATAGCTGTTGCACTAACTGGGGCCCCTACACAGCAGGCAGTTTTAGCCACATGCCTCTCTTTAGCTCCAGGCCTTTCTCCTGGGGCTATGCTAGCTCTACCCTGTTTCGAAATCAGTGTGTACAGAAGGATAATGACACAAGCTTTTAAGTCAGTTCTGCACTGCCAGAACAGATTTAGCAAGCATGTGCCTCCATTATTCAGAGACATTTCTTCTTTTAAACCCCATATTTTCAATGTCTTATACTGCTTTTTCTCTTCTCACACTCCACTTGTAATATTAATGTTACAAAATAGGATGTATGTTTCTTAACTGGTTTATCTGTTCCAGCTGTTTGTTCCCCTTCCTCCCTCTTAAAGCTGGATCCTTGGTTTGTGGCATCACAGCTGGTGACTGCAGGAACAATTATGATGTCACAGACAGAGGATTACGACTTCTGCCAGAGGAAAAAAAAAAAAAAAAAAAAAAAAAAAAAGCAAGATTTGTTGGAGCTCTTCAAAAACACGGCTTCTGACTTGGTGTGGTGTCAATTAGAATAAAAAGGGGAAAAACACCAGGGAGGCAGGGCAGTCTTCAAACAAAATGTGCAATTCCATAGCATCAGGCTGGTCTCTGAAAGCATATTTTTGTGTTTAACTACAAATAATTATTCTTGGATAAAGCCCTGGCTCATTACCTCTTGGAGATTAAAGCCCCCTATTCTAAAAGTGGCCCCAGACTCCCCATGTATGGAACTCAGCATCTTCCTGTGGAGACACTCCTCCGTGCCAGCCCAGGCCTCTCTCCAAAATCTACAGATGAGGCCACCCTTTATCACCAGTGTTACCAATGTTTTGCTGAGAACCAAGTAGTATCAGGGCCATATTGTGCATTAGGGGAGTCAGTGGCAAGACCTATAGGTGCACAAACTGCATGCAGGAAAGCATCCTTCATCTGACAGAACCAAATCTGTCCCACAGAGACCTCAGAGAGGTGACCCGTGCTGGTGCTGTGGTGAGTGCTGCATGGCCCTTTCACTACTTCTGGTCACAGAACAGATAGTCATATAATTATATTTTTTTCCTTTTTTCTCTAAAGGGAACCACAGGATTTGAAGCACAAATTGATAAGTGCTTGGAACTTGCAGAATACCTATACAACAAAATAAAGAACAGAGAAGGGTATGAAATGGTGTTTGATGGAAAGGTATGTACTGCAACTGTTTTTTTCTTCCCAGTTGGTCAGCAGCACTTGCCTTAGATGTTGGGATGCTACCAACACTTCAAACCAAAGAGCACGTAGCAAAAAAAACAGTGTCCCTTGTAACAAAACCTGTTGTACTGGTAACTCTCTTCCTTATGTGGTCCAGGGACAAGGCAGCTGTCCACAAGTTACCCGTTTGTACAATTTCACCCCAGTGAACCTAAATGCAGGGATCTCAGGATAAAGCACACGCACAATTAGAACCAGCTTTCAAACAATGAAAAGAGGTTGTAGTTTTGTAATTCCAGAGTCCATTAGGAATGTGGGTTACAATGCCCCATGTAGCTCTGAAAGGTTGTTTGTGCAAAGTTCATTTATCAGCAGCCTCCAGTGAGCAGTCACGGGGGCCCCACAGGGACCTGGGGTGATCTGTGGGGACCATCCGTGTTGCAGTCCCTAAGTACTCCATGCCTAAGTACAAGGATAAACGTCACCCTGTACCTCCAAACAGAGATCACAGACACATACCCGCATGCCCCTATGTAATTTATTTCCCACACCTTACACATCATCACTGAATTTGGTCCACTGAGTCTCATGATGGGTAAAGATACTGACAGCAGTCAGAGCTGCTCTAACTCATGCGTATAGCATCCAGCAAAGAGGAACACAGTGAGGCAGGCAACTGTTGAGAGATTGCAAAAATACAGAAAATGTCAGCTGATTTTGCCTTTCCACTTGGTGCTCCCACGTAAGTTGAAGTAGCTAAGGCGCTGTGATGCATATGTATTAATTCAGGAGCTAGCTGAATCAAATGGAGAAGTAATAAATTTCATTAAATGAACAAAAAATCTTAGATTATCTCATGCACCACCTGTGACTCCTGTTTACAGGGCCAGATTTTACACTATGCTGTCGTGTAATAGCAGTAAATGGTGCGGTCCTTGCCTCTAAATTATCTGTAATAGACATTTGCCTTATCCGTATTCCCGTCAGCCTCTTGGGGGGACAGCACCTACAAAATCTAGATACTTCTCAGTAGGGGATAAATATATTTGTACAGCTGGGTGATGTGTTTCTGCATCTGACATCCTGGCAATAAATTGCCTAAAATTATCCTTTCTGCATTAATAATAATGATGACTCTCAGTGGACTACGGTAATGAAAGCCATTGATTGCTGTCACAATATGATGCATGAGAGGGGGAAAGGCGTGAGTTTAATTGCAAGTGAGATATTATGAGCATTTCTTGCAGCATAAACCATTATTATTCTGTGTTTAGCCTCAGCACACAAATGTCTGCTTCTGGTATATACCTCCCAGCTTGCGTAGCATGGAAGACAACGAAGAAAGGATGAGCCGCCTTATGAAGGTAAGAAGCGTCCCCCAGGATGTTGGGCAGTGAACAGTGAAATCCAAACAGGCAGACAGGCCCCAGAATGAGCTCCAGAGCATGGGGTCAGGTCACTTTGCTATATTCTGGCAAATGACATATCCATTGTCATTTTACTGCAGGTTAGCCTGGCACCATCATGCTTTGGTCTCCACATTTGGTATGCCCTGAGTTTGCCTCTTCTCTAGAGTGTGTATTCAACTTTGGTTATAGTAAACCACAGCTGGTAAACCCAGCAAATGTAATAATTGCTTGGTAATGCAATGGCACTCTGGCATACAAAAAGAAGATGGAAAATGATTGCAACGTTTGTTTTTGAGCACTACAAGCACCAGTTACTGTGTCCAATTGCCTGTCAGCAATACTGAGAAAGTAGAGGGAAAATGCTCCCATGGTTTTAAAAGCTGGACAAAGAAACCAGATAAATCCAATGCCTTTCCAATAAGCTGTTTATTCCTTAATAGAGGTTAACATTTTTATCAGTATTGGACATTTTCATTTTAACATTTCTTGTAGCTGCACTCTTAGTTATAATAATAGTAATAATAACATTGTTATTAATAATAATAATCTACGTTTTGTTTTATGCCATTGCAGGTGGCACCAGTGATAAAAGCCAGGATGATGGAGTATGGGACAACCATGGTGAGCTATCAGCCTCTGGGAGACAAAGTGAACTTCTTCCGGATGGTCATCTCAAACCCAGCAGCAACTCATCAGGACATTGATTTCCTGATTGATGAAATAGAGCGCCTGGGACAAGATTTATAATAGGCGGTGTGAAAGTCTGTTCCTGGACCTCTAAGTAGACAATTAAGTTGTCACAAACTGTGCGAATGTATTTGTAGTTTGTTCCAAAGTAAATCTATTTCTATATTGTGGCGTTGGAGTAGAGTACAGTTTAAAATCAAGAAACATGGTTCCTTTAAAGTCCTTTCCTGAGTTTTAGAATACCTCTTTAATAATTAGCTGCACAAAAAGCTGCATTGAAACAAATAAGGAAGAACAGAAAATGCTTAAAATGTTACCCCAAATTTTAACACAGTGACTACTTCAAATGAAAAGCAATCAGATTGAATGATGCAAATTTTGCCCCAAATGGTGACAAAATCAAATTGGGGGAAGGGGGAGGGGGTAGTGAGAAACAGAGTATACAAGCTGTATGTTTAAAAGTGAAAGTATTTTGCCTTTTTCGTAGTATTAGAAAAGAATTTCTAATTTACCTATAGCAACATTTCAAATGTATTTAAATAGGTATAGTTTTACAAAAGGAAAAAAATATATATATTAAAAAATCCTATTTTGTAAACTATATATTTTTATTTTATATGGGTTATAAAACTGCAAGGACAGAAGCTGAAAATTAACTAGAATTCTTTTTCTTTTGATGGAGGTGCCTCAAATATGTATTACTGCTTATTTTAAACCATAAGCCCACATACATTCTGAAGAGGTACCCATACCTCATTTCTCCATGTCACATGGATTGTGTATCTCCAGGACTGATTACTGAAAAAACCTCAAGAGTACTGCAGCTCTTAAAACCACTTAATAAGATCAATTACAGTACAACAATAGGATGCTATTATTCCTAATTACGTTTCCCACTTGGCCTAACTAAGCAGACGCACAATCAATATACAGTGCTAACCAAGACTGAAATAAGGTTGTATTTGGATGGTTTCTTTGTCCTGTGGTAAAAAAGCCTATCCAAAAATAGTAAAGTGTCTGAATAAATGCTTATGTTGTAACAATTTCCTCTATGAGCAGTGCAAAGCTACACTGAAAATACAAACTGACTGAAATTCTTTCTAAAGAAAGCTACATTAAGAGGGTAAAGACTTCTCACAGATGTACAGGTCTGCTGGACAAGGCCTAAACTAAACATGACTATAGTCCAAATGGCAGTGATGGAGCGTAAGTAACGAACTGCTTTGTCAGAGGCTTCTCCCAGTATTGGACTACATCCCTGTTTGCCATGGCTTTTGAAATTGCAGAAAAAAAAATGAGCTTAGGCTACATCTGCCTAGAACAGTCCACACGGAGCCTCACCAGCCTTCACAGGCACAGCTCTTGCAGAATTCATGTGCTGCATCATTTCTTAACGTTAGTGGTGACTCCGAGATGGCAGCTGAAGTTTATCCTTTCCCCTCAGTATCTGGAAGCGTTGGTAGGAATTACGGGGCTTAGGCCTGTCTATTTATAACCCTACTGAAGTTTTGGTTTAACTTTGCCTAAACGGCCAACTTCTGTTTGTAAAGCAATATTGTTTTGCTGGCTCTAAAATACTTGAAGAGAGAATAAGAAGTGCAATGTGGTTTTAATTTAATCTAAAATACATAAATGAAGTATGAATTCAATGTAATATCATGAGGACATGAAGTAAGAAGGAAATAAATTGTGTCTGTAATTGTGTTGCCTTTATTATATTGATAGTACTGTTTTGTCACCTCAGATTGAGGCTGTGCACTTTAGATTTAAACTGTACAATGTTGCAAATCAACATGTGTTGCTGTATAAGCTTGTACAATATATTATTGATATGTCATTATTTGTGTGGTAGTAGTATTTACTCTTGATATTGTAAGAGCTGCATTCACGCCAGTCCCTCTACTGTATCTTTGCTTGGTATTAACCTCTCCTTGTCAGCTTTTAGGCAGACCTCTCACCTCACTTTGGTGGATTTCCGTTGCTGCCTACAGTGCATAATGGAGTGAGCTGAGCTATAGAGGAGATGCCAATTCTGTCAGGAAGGACTTCAATGTGACCTTTGCTGAACGTGTCAAAATCACCAGCCTAATCACTGAAATACTGAGTAGAGCAGCAAATGACAGTCTTTCTTGCTGTGAAAAAGGCAAGCAGATAGCATTAAAAAAAAAAAATAGTACAGGGACAATGATGAAGGTGATGAATAGCCTGGTTACATCTTGCATGTGCAATTCTGTTTTAAAGTGCTAAGTGCATACGATGTATTTATTAGCTGTATGTGCCAATCCAAGATTTACATTCAGTGTTCCAGGAGAACCAGCATTTTTTTCCACTTTACTATGTTTATTGCAGCCCAGAAAGAGCGGCATAGCAACCTGTTCTTGTGTTTGACCAAAGTATCTTATATGTGTTGTTGATCTAAATCCAAATAAAAGTGTAAAATGTGACTGTGGGTCTTTTCATTAGCAGCACTGATGGGCACTGTCAGCATAAAACAGATTTATCACTTGTGCCACTTCAGAGCAAGGCCCCAATAAAGAGAATGTTTAATTGTACTGCTTTTTTGTGTCTCCTTCTGGATTTTTTCATGGCAAGATGCATTCTGTTAATTATCATAACATAAAAACAATTCCATCACCAGACCTTTTTTGAGGCAATACTTGGCACCAACATACAAGTGTAAATCTGCCATCTGCTATTCCTTTACCTTATCTTTACAAGACGGATTTAGTTGCTTTATTCTGCTCAGACAAGCTCAACAATTTTTTATCTTTTGTTTTGTCTTTTCATTCCACGAGCACTTATCCCCAAATTAACCATAGACTGTAATCAGCCTCCAGCACAGTGGAAGTTGTCAGGATGCTTTCCAGGGTGACACAAACTATATGATGGCAACAATTTAAAAGGGCCATGAAATACTAATAAATTAAAAAAAAAAAAAAAAAAAAAAAAAAAAGACAAAACAACAGATGCAAAAATTAAGATTTAGTCTGCATGTCTCCCTGGCCTCATTCTTCCAAAATCCTGTCTGCCCTATTTTACTTCTCCTTTCTGAAGAGCTTCATAGCCTACAGCGGATGCAGAGAAAGAAAACAAAATGATGCTGTTTAGGAAGTTTATGAGATGAGATTTTGTGTATCATGTCTGTAAGTCTGCAGTAGAATTTGCGATTAATGCCTATACACCGTACTTTGGCAAAGCCCAGCTAGAGGCTCTGTAAGGAGAAACAGAGCTGGAGAAAATGCTGGGCAATAGGACATCCTCTTTACCCTGATGAAGCTCTTTGGTGCTGGGACAGGGAGCAGTTTTCTTATTTTTGCCTACTCCCGTGTGCCCATGAAGCTTGGGCTTTGCTGTAAACTCTTCGCACCCAGAGCTGCGTGGCATGTCCCTGTGAGACAGGGATGGAGTAGATCTGCCTGTCCCTGCCAAGCACCACCTGGCTTCACTGAAGGAAGGCACAATAAAGTTGAGAAGGAAGAAGAAATGTCCATGAGGACCTGGGTAACAGCTCTCCACAAAGACTGGCTCCTTTTGACTATATGAGAATAAAAGCCGTTTTGCTGTTTCTCTGCTGTTTACCACAAGGTCTCCAGAAGAGCACTCTGTGTGGGGAGAACCATGGATCTGGATGAGGAGATGACCTAGCTCATTGCAGATCCATACCCTCACAGCAAGCTTGCAGTGGCCATTGGCCATTTCCCAAGCTGCTGTGCGATCACACAAAGGTCCCAGGAGCCATCACTCCCTCAAGTCCTCTGATCACCCCACTGGGCAGTGTCTGCCTCTCCACACCAGACCTCCTTCTCTACCTTCTCATGCCTCTTTCATCCCTCTTGCCCCTTCCCCACATCATGGATGTATGTGAGCATCTCAACCATCTTCATAACTTGATGAGACCTTTTTTCTTAACAGCTCCTTTGAAATGCAGCCTGTGAATTCAATTAAAACTCTTATACAAAAAGAGTAGGGTCCTCAGTCCAAGTGGCTATCCTTTCTTTTAGCATGGGATGGTCCTGGTCCAAGCTAACACCATGAGAAGCACAATGTCAATGAATGGCCCCACCCTGGAGACAGTCTGCTGTGAAAGGATGGAGAGGAAGAAGGAAAAGCTTTACAGGGCTTGGGGAGGCCTCAAAACTTACTCTGAGCCAACCCAATTGACTCATGTCCATCACAGCACAGTCCACTGAGTGTGTTCAATGCTCTGGATGAAGTATTTTGTAGTTTACTTCTAAAATTTGGATTTAATAAATTATAGTTTAGTAAATCATAGATAAACCAGGTTCTGTGAAGTGGAGACGGGCTGAATGAGCAAACCTGATGGTGGCCTCTGACACAATTGGCATCTGGTATCTTCTGGAATTTTACCCTGAGGGTCACAATTTCATCCAGAGAGGCACTCAGCTCTTTACTGAAGATACCCATTTACTGAAGATAGCCATTCTTCTATAAATAACTGCTGCGTCTATTTCTTGATACAAAGTGCAAAACTGCATGTTGTCAATAAAACACAGCAGCACATTTTACTGGCAATGCCTATGTGTTGTGAGGAACTAGAAAATATATTCACAACCATCTTAGGCATCTCATGGCCAGAAGAACTTCAGGCTGAGCAGTGTGCCTGCATCAAAAAAGCCACATGTCAAATTACGTAAAAGGTGTGGGGCTTTGGGGGGGCTTCTTGATGGTGTTAGTGGTTTGTAGGTGTTTTTGTTGTTTGTTTGTGTTTGTTTTCACAAGAACTGACACATGATTCAGAAGTCCAAAGCACTTTCTTGGCCTGATGTTTGCCTGGAGAAGCGATGCTCAGTAGCTGGTAGCTACTGGGAGGCTAATGCAGAAACAACAAGGTAGATGTGTTCTCCCGTGCCTCCTGCAAATTCTCAGCACTGGAGCTGTGTTGGTCAGAGCCCCGGAGAGGCTGAAGGGCAGATGGAGGCAGAAGTTGTCAGCCCAGCTGGCCTGACACCACAAGATGGACCATCCAAGGACATGACCGATGAGGTGGCTGGGTCTCAAACATCCATGACTGGGTTTCCTCATGAAAACTTCCTGCTTTACTGTAAATGGCCTCCTGGAGGGACCCAGAGAGGCACCTTCACCTTCCCTACAGCACACAGTTCTGAGAAAGGCAAGTTTAAATATCAAGTCAGTTGCTTTAAACTCATATTCCAGCATGGTTAAGGAAGAAACAAAGCAAATCAGAACTCAAGGGATAGTATATCTTTCATCTGATTTAGCTAGGCTAACTGCCAGTAGAAAATCATCCTAGGTGGAAAGGGAGCCGCACAGAAATTCACAGGATACTGTCCCTAATGTCTTAGCCTGATAATGTCTGCGCTATCAGCTTTCTACCTGACCAGCCTGACTAAAGGGAGCAATCTGACCGTTCAGGGAAAGCCAAGTGCTGCAGCTGGAGGAATTACAGAGCTGGTTCTGCTGTTCACTGAGGAGACAGAACGGCTGCAGGTCACAGCACTCTTCATTTCAGCACTGAAGGAGGCAGGTGTATAGATTTTGCAGTGTACTGTGGAGCAAGAAATTGGGTCTGAGATTAGTCAGAGAAATAGAATATGTGCTTCTTTTTGTGTTAGAATAAAAGCCTGTGTGCTTTTCTCTTGAAATTCTTGCATTAGAAAGCTGGATGAAAAATCTGTAAGTTCCCAGTGCATGAACAGGGCAAAGGCTGCTTCTCAGGGCACAGAAAGGTCACAAGTTAAGATAGGGGGAAACCTCCAGTTGCCCAAATGCTCTGCAGTAGCTGTCCCTGTACATGCTCTCACTCCAACTGATGCCTGGTGCCAAGTCTTTCAGATGTATTCAGATACCTAACTTCCATGGTAGGAACCCAGGTGGCTTAATCCCAGCCCACTAGACCACTCATTTGCAGTCTGTGACCCATAAACTGACATGAATGATTTCTCAGAGACCCGTGACTGATGACTGGGAAGAACAAGTTCATGTACTGCTCTGCAGTATGCAGCATTTCTAAAGGGGTCCTCAGTCCACAGAGAGATTTTAGAGGGTCACAAATCAGGAGAGCTTGTACACAACTGTGCAACATCTCCTTCTAAAACATTTCATTTCGCATTACAAGGAACACTGCCATGTGTAGTAGTAATGACATCTGGCCTGGCCTGGGCACTATGATCATACAATATTTTAAATATGTAAGAGCCAGAAGATACACTCTGCACAACAGGTATTAAACTATCATGCAAGACAAAGAGTATAAGAGTATTTTACATAATCTGCCCCATTGGCAAGATACTATTATTATTTTATATAATCCTATGCATTTCCAATTCCTCACACTTCTGCAGTGCCTGCAGGATGGACTTGTATTTTCCTTCCTGTTCTCCTCTGTCCTGGTAATGAAAATGGTTCTGGGACAAAGAACAGATGTTTGGAACTTGATGTAAATGCACTTTTGCTGCTCTGAGGAATTAAAAGGAAATGGCTTGTGTAGTAATAGGTAGCTGCAGAGCACAGCTTTTTAGAGACAGCCTATAAAGAGCGATGAGGCAGCATGGCTGGGGACTGCCAGCAGAGCTCCCCCAGTGAACCCTCCTGTGAGAGGCAATGCCCACCATGGGAAGCTACTCCACAAGAGCTCCTGCCAAATAGCTTACTCTGCTAAAGCTGATGCAGCTAATTTCCCCATTCAGATGAACCAATGCTGTTTGTGTTACATTGGCACCCAGCTGAAGCTAGATCCTGATGTTGTAATGCTGTCAGAGACAGCTGCTCTTACAATGAGCTCGAGATAGGAAAGCATCAAAAGGATTTGGTACATAAAGCTTGCCTCAGGATTTCATCTTACATGAGGATTTTTCCCTCTCACCAATCTTTCCTTCTCATCAGGAGAGACCATGGAAATAAAATGAGAAGTTTGCAGACAGTTCCCTGTTTGGATTCATCTTCCAACAAATTTGACTCTGGCACACAGGGAATGCAGAGCTGCTCCATTCCCTTTCACCACTGCCCAGATGCATGACTCCCACCAAGGTGTCTGACAACACCTCCTGGCTGCAGAAAGCTCAAGGAAACCAGGACGATGCTTTTGCACAGTGCTTGCACAGAGGATTCCCAGAAACTGGGCCAATACAGCTGCCTTACCTAGGCAGAGTGAGATATTACTCCTTCCTCCTGCAGTGGACACTGAGGTCCTGCCTGCAAGCAGGACAGATCCAGGCAAGTTATGAATCCCTTGCAACAGATTTGTTTTCTCATACATTCCCCATCCTTTATTCTATGGCTACGGCTCTTGCACCATGTTTGAGCAGCTACTCCAGACAAGCCAGCCTACATTCAATTTGGGAGAATGAGAATTAAACCATATTAACAGTGATACTGACAAGAGTTGATGAGGATGTTATTAATACCATGTAGGGTGCCTTTGGTAAGCCCTTACTGTCGGAGAGATTTGTGACAATTCTGAAGAGAAGCTTCACTAGAAATTTTTAGACTGCAAGATCACTGTTGGGTCATTTTCTATAATAGCTTTGGCTACAAATATAATCATTTCCTGCTTGCAGTCTACAGACCCAATAAGCTGCCTCAGGAATTAGAATCCAATAGGCAATGATAAATGACAGTGTTATGAAATATTGCAGGGGCCTCTGTATCTCACACTGTCCTTTCACCTTCAATACAAAGGAGCTGTGTGACTGCTTCCTAAAGGGGTGTTTTCCATGCTTAACCGAAGAGATCTGTCTATTTACATCTCACATTTACTAAAATTTTAGTAGATGTCAGTAACTGAAAGAAATGATCACATTAAAATGAAATACAAAATAAGTAGTGCTCAGAAGTGTCAGTTGATGTGAACACTTTCCTTAGTGCCTTGTTTGTGCATAATACTGTTCAATTTGTGTTGATTCATTGCCCTCTTTGCCATTTCTCTTAATTCACAGTGTCATGTTTTTATGAGCTTTTTTTTATGAGCTGTTTTTATGCAGGAAAATCTACAAGCAGAGCATGTATTGTTGGGATGACATGGGCAACCCAAAAGTTATGCATGGATCATCTTACTACTTAGCCATTGCTTCTGAAACAGTCTGCCTTTTATTTACCACTGTGGCAGACTTTGTCTGCTGCAGAGGACAATTTGCAATCACTTTTCTCCTTTTCTTCAGCAACTTCTGCTACAGTCATTATGAAGGAGAGAGAAAGAATTAATCAAACTCAAAAAACCTTCCAGTGATTGGATCTGATTGTAGATGTCTCAATTGCAATGAAGTTGAAATTACTGGTGTATTATCCTTCTTGAAAGCAATTTTTGTGCAGTAATTCTGGTAGGAATCTCAAATAAATTGTAGCTATTGATCACTAGCTATCATATTTCCCACACAGAAAGTCTGGCTCTTTTTCCACATTGTAGGTAACCTCGCTTGCTCCCAGGCTTGTTTTCAGAGGGAACCAGCTAATCCTTTTCAATGGGAAACTGAACACATTTGACAGGAAAGGTCACCACAGAGCCCAACACGAGCAGACAGCATAGCTGGAAAAAAAAAAAAAAAAAAAAAAAAAAAAAAAAAAAAGCAGAAGGGACAGCATTTTGGAGCAATGCCATGAGTAGCTCTCTTCTCTATGCTTTCCTGCTTCCCAGCCCAACCAAGATGCTCCCTGTTGTCCTTGTTCTGGGGAGAGGGAACTAATGCTGCCCAAGTATTTCTCAACCTCGAGCAAACTTATCCTCTCACAGGAGCTTTGCTCATCACAGCACAAGCCAGGCTCTGCCCTGCAGTGACTGCAGCAGCCCTCTTCCTGCCCAGCAAGGACTCCATGACTCTGTTTCTCTGTTGTCTCTTGCCCCTTCTTTAGGAAGACAAATGTCATTTGCATCAGGGTTTAGCTCAGTGCCATAAAATAATTGAATGTGCTCTTATCTGCCTTGTACAGTAAGTCCCCATGAGGGGACAATGGCCTGTTATTTCTTTAGCTGCCTTGAGGTCCTTACTTTCTACGGCAATGCTGTAAGCAGAAGTTTACAAAAGTCAGGGAGGGTGATGGTTTCTGGCCACCCATCCCTAACCTCAATGCCAGGACCATGCACGAGCTGTTGGCTGTTGGTGTCCGTCATCCTTTGCTGTGTTACTATGTAGTCATTGCTCTTTGTCACTGAACATGAACAAACTCCGAGTCACATCCCAGGAAGGATTGTCACAGGGAGAGCAACAAGCACTGGGCAGCAAAGATAGGCTGAAGATCAAGAAAGGCTCCTAGAGGAGGCAGCCACCCCTCTCATTACATGGTTGGGACATTCAAAAACAACACCATGGAGTCTCAGGTCCACTCTCTAATATCATCTAACAACATCTGAATCCACAGCAACGCACTCTGATAAAGTGCTTGTTGGTTCTTGTAGGGGCAAGAAAAGCTCTTAATCCTTTCTGCTGGAAGACAGTCTGGAGGAACCTGTATAGGGTCTGGTACAAAACTGGTTAATAAATGTGTCTAGAGAGTTTTCTGTGGGTCATACAGCTAGAGGCTTTGAAGGGGCCTGTCCCAAGCCTGACTTTATTCAGGGTTCCCACTGATGACTTGGACAGTAAAATACAGAATACGTTTGTCAAGTGCCTATATAGTATGATGCAAGGACAAGCAGAAATTTGGGAAGAGCAGTGGAAGGGCAACAACTGAATTAAAATCAATTTTGGCAAACTGGGTAAATAAATAAAATAAAATAAAATAAAATAAAATAAAATAAAATAAAATAAA
>NC_048894.1:17456679-17506674 GCF_011077185.1 Oxyura jamaicensis | reverse complement strand
AAATAAAATAAAATAAAATAAAATAAAATAAAATAAAATAAAATAAAATAAAATAAAATAAAATAAAATGGTAAAGCTCAGTAAAAGCAAGTGAGAATGGTACTTCAAGCAGGACAAATCACAGAAGGGGCAGTAAGCTATGCAGCAGCTTTTCAAAAAACAGGCTCAGTTATCAGTGAACAATATCCCATCAGAGATATCCAGATATTCCATCCAGAGATGGAATCTGTGAATCTATGTGAGGAGAAATGGCTTGCAACACAGACTGAGTCATCCCTCTGTTCTGCTCACCAGTGATGATGGGTACAGCCTCAGCTGGGACATAATACTCAGTTTTAGGCATCATACTTCCAGGAAGACATTAAGATGACAGCAACAGTAATTACTAGAGATCTAAAAATGTGCAACCTGCAAGGAAATAGTAAAAGAACTGTAGCTGTCTACCTAAAAAACATCAGAATTATGATGAAAATCTTCTAATATTAAGAAGTTTGTTGTAGAAAATGATTTTCTCTGTGGTCTTGAAGGCTTGGAGAAGAAACAATGTATTGAAGCTCTAGCAGAAAAGATTCAATATTAGGAATAGCTTTCCAGTGCTAAAGGTAATTAGAAATAGCTTTCCAGTGGTAAAGGTAATAAAGGTTTGAAACAGATTACTTTGGGATGCCATGGGTGGTCTCCAGAACAGGGTGGATAAATGTTAAGACACAGAGAAACAGCTGACCTAGTTTTGAGCATAAGGGTGGACCAGGAACCCTCCTGAAGTCCTTCCAGGTGCATTTTTTTGGTATCTCCAGTCAGCAACCCAGAGTTAATTTGTGACTTCCTGCAACTCATTTCAATGGCACAAGACTGTCGGTTCTGTAGACCAATGTGAAGGTAATTACTAGGGAATCAAATGCAGCAGGAGATCTGTTGAGGTCTGAGGCAATCAATGTTACAACAAACTTAAGGACTGTTGGTGATTATCTTTCTTTAGCAAAGGCAATGACCTCCTGAGCTGCCAGGTCCCCAAACTGCTGCTACGCTACCCTAACCACAGTTATCTGTCACCTCCTAAATCATTAAAAATTCAGCAGAAAATTTATGAAACAGATTCTCAAATCTGAGTACTGTGAGTGAGAAGAAATCAAGATTAAATTTGTGACTGTATTTTGAAGTGATAAAGTAAAAATGAAGAGAAAGAGAAAATATTGTGAGTTCAGGCTCGCTCCAACAGGTTCTTCTGGAGGAGGACCTGGGTGAGTTTTTCATCCCTTAAAACCAGGACTGGGGAAACAAGCTCAGTCTTCTGTGTATTTTTCTAATTTGTCAGTCTGTTTTGCCTACATATGCTGATGATGCTATGTGCTGACACGAGTCATTTTTTATATAGATATTATGGGATTTTAAGAAGCCAACACAGCACGTGGAGCTACTTCAGGTTGTGCCTTCAGGGCCAGGGGAGCAAGGAGAGGCTGGGGCAGGAGCAGGGTGGCTGGAAAGAGGCTGTGAATTCCCTTGGCACCACATATAATGGGAGAGGCGTTGACACTACATGCTTCAGGGTGCTCCTGGTCTGGACCCCAATGATGTACAGAAGGCAGCTCTGGCTGGTGGTGGCTCCAATTCATCTTTCCAGCTGGGTGACCTCGCATACCCTGACTCGTCTTGAAAATTAACCCAAAGCAGCACTGAGCAGGTGATAAAACTTCCTTGTGGCCTTAGTTACTGACAGATCCACGCTGGAGGAAGGTAGCTGTAAATCCTGCTCCTCCGCACCCACTGTGGTGGTTTTACCGTGCTAGGCAGCTGAACACCACAACTGCTCTCTCACTCCCCCTCCTCAGATGAGGAGGGGAAGAAGTAAAGGAAAGAACAACTCACGGGCTGAGATAAGGATGATTTAATTAAAGAGAAATATATATATATATATATTATTAAGGAAATATTATTATTAATTAAACAATTCAACTAAAGGGAAAAAAGGGAAAGGGGAAGAGGAAGGGGGAAAGGGAATAACTAAACAAAACAAGTAAAGGCTATGTGGAAGTGCAGAGGAAAGAAATTACTCTCTACTTCCCACAAATGAGCGGTGCTTGACCACGTCCTTGAAGCAGGGTCTCAACGCACGTAGCCGGTGTTCGGGAGGAGGACAGACGTCTTCACAACGAGAGCCCACCCCTCCCCTCTTCTTCCTTTTTCCACCTTTTATTGCTGAGTGTGACATCATATGGTATGGAATATCCCTTTGGTAGGTTCAGGTCAGCTGCCCTGCTGATGTTTCTTTCTCACTTTTTGCCCACCCCCTAGGAGGGTCAGAGAGAGTCCTGATGCTGTGCCAGCACTGCTCAGCAGCAGACACAACACCGGTGTGATCCCACTGCTGTTCTAGCTACAAGTGCAGAGCGCAGCACTGTATGGGCTGCTGCAGGGAAAGTTAACATCCCAGCCAGACCCAGTACACCCACACAAGCCACATTTTGATCCAGTCTCTGCGTGAGTCCATGGCAAAATTCCCACTGAGTACAAATGGGCTTGGACCGAGTTTATGAGCCACATCATTTACATGATGTCTGCACTGCCTGAACTAATGTCCATCTGTTTGGATGCTGTTTAGGGCTCCTAACAAATTGGTTGAGCCCTGGGGTGAGGCAGGGCCCTACAGACAGAACACATGGAGTCCTGACTTGTCACCACCGCTGTGAGACATCCCCTCATCCATGTTGAAGTACTTCTCCTCACCCATGGCAATGCCATGGCAAGCTTTCCCCTTAGCAGTGCTCATTCTTGCTCTTCACCTCCTCTTGCAGGGGTGGCCCACACACATTTTGGCCTGTCTGAAGCAGGAGGAGGCAGCCTGGCCCAGCCTCTCCAGGCCCTAACATCACAAACAGCCTAGTTCCTGGCCTGCACCTGGTTTTAGGGGGGAAATATTCAGTTTGTGTGCATGAGGTACTAGGAATGGGTACCTGAGACTGGATGGCAGCTTCTGTAGTCTGACAGTCAAACAGGGAAATCACATTTACCTTAAATAATGAAGATGGAAAGTTGAAGACATAAGAATGAAGACAGTGAAGAGAGCTGGAACAAGAATAAAGAATTTTTCAGTTCAGTGGTAAGGAAAGGAGATATTTTTTATATCTATTCAAATTAATCTGAAATGAATTTTATCACGAAATCTGACAAACAAAAATATTTCCATTTCCTTTCAACAAAAATCTGCTGTTAAAAATGAATGTAATGCTTCTTTATGGGGTTATTCAGTCTTTTAATCCCATTTGTTTTTGTTTGTTTGTTTGTTTGTTTTTGTTTTTTAAACTAAGTGAGGTTTTCAACAAAACCTGCCATTTCAACATTAAGATCACCTCTTCATCTTAAAAATGCAGAAATTATGTAGCTTGAAAGTGTTTAGACAATAAGTACACTTTAGTCCAACATCACCATCAAAGCTGGTTTGATCCATTTGGAGCTCACAAAGCCTTTTTTTTTTTTCCTCCCAGACTTCATTTCATTTCCAGAGGAGTTTTTTCTTTATGCCAAGCCTATAGCAAAGTGTCTGCCCCAGCCAGCCATGCAGCACCTTGTGCTGCCTACCGACAAGACCACAGGCTGTGAGCCATACATTACCTGCAATAAAACACATCAGTGCTCTCTTTCTGCATCAGTTTGCCTCTGACAGCAAGGTGAGCATACTACAAAGGAGCAGGGAGAGGAAAGAACTTAAACCTGTCCACCTCTCACTATCCACACAGTAATGGGAGGTGATCCCTTACGCTTTGTGACAGACATTTCCTCTTGCTTCAGTAAAAACTTCCACCCCAGCAGAATTACCATGTGTAAATTCACTCATTTCAGTCTCATAAAGCCATAATATTTTTTTAATCCTTGCTACAATCCCCCTGAAGGTTTATTTGTGGAGTGTCACTGTCTGATGTGCAGAGGCAGCTGCCCCATGTGAAATGAGGAATTTCATGAACCTGCAAAGTATGGCATGATAGTGCTGCCTTCACTCCACTCAGACTGCTGGGCATCAGATCCTTATCTTTGGGGTTGAAAAGAGATGAGAGAAAACTAACCAAATGCTGTCTGTTAATGTCAAAACTTCTCGGGCAGTAGAGGAGCTCAGGGGTAAAGGCTGAAATGCACAGCACAGCCGCAGCTGGGGGCTGGGGACCGGAGGGCTCAGGGGGCAGCAGGTGCTCCCACAGGTGCTGTCAGCTTGTTAATGTGGTTTTAATTGTCTGCATTTTTTTCTGCTAAAAGGAGGAAAGGACTGAAGGACAAAGATGTGTGATTTCTTGCAGGTGTGTTCCACTGAGAGTATTTTCAAGAATTTGGCCAAAGGAGCAGAAGGAAAAGCTCATATTGGGTCAAAAATGCTGCAATATCACATCATGCTGGGAACGCTCCTTTACAAAGGAAGCAAAAATCCCTTCACTCAGAACTGCAGCCCATGAAGTGTTTTGAAGCTGTGTACTAAGACAAATGACCACAGCTGCCATGTGCATGTGCTTGCAGCACCTGGGTGGGGAGGGAAGCAAAAGGTGACACGTGCTGGCCGTTTGGCTGTGGCAAGTGTCTCACTTTTAGAGCTGGCCCATTTTCCACTTTGAACTGGGACTGACAACAGTGCCTTCACCCAAGATGCCACCCTGTGAAGTGCAGCAGTCGCCTTTTGTGAGGAGGTCTTCACTCTCTCGTTGTGCTCTGGAGCAGTGAAGGCACCAGCACAATGCTGTCTCTGCTTCTGGGCAGCACTAGAGAGCACGAGGGGGCTGTTGTTGAGCCAGGTGCCCTATCCCATATGTACCTGTAATGGTTTCCAAAAGCCTTCTACCTGCATGCAGTGCTTGAGGGATAAAGCAGCTAAGGACCAAACAGTGGCTAAACCAGCATGGTTTGACCATTCCAAGTGACAACTCCATTTTTTTTTAACTACCTAAACGCCAAAGTTGATGGAGAAAGGTGGGTGTCTTTTCAAGAAAAAATGCCCTTATTTCAGCTCAGGAGCCGCATTGCAGGGACAGAGAAAAGTTAGGTACACAGAAAGTGCACAGAAAGAAAGCAAATGTAAAGCTTTGGCTTTCCTGCAGCCAAGGGCAAAACTTGAATTTATACAGAAAGCGTGGAAGTGCAGCCCTTGCAGCAGGCTGAGTATTTTAAACCTATAGATCAATTGCAGGTCCTTGACATGGGAAATGTGTGATTTTATTGACTACAGGAGTTTCAATTCAGAAAGAAATAAAACAAAAGTAAAGGTAAATCATGGAACCAAGCTAAGTCCCGTCTTAAAATGAGAAACTGAACTAATCTGAGTTGTGGTAGTGGCTGTCCAAGGCAGCTGTGCCCTGGCCATGGGAATAGATCCTGCACCTCAGCTGCTGGGTGAAGTCCTGGCCCTGCAGAAGTCAGCATCAAAACTCCCATTTCTTGTCAGGATAGCAGGTTATCCCTGACAGCCTTGCTGCATTGTATACTTGGGCAGGTTTTCTCCTTGAAAACGACTGTATTTCCGGGCAGGATGGTTATTTTCTGTATCACACAGTTGTGGTTTTGTTTTCTTCTTACAAAAGTCAGGTTTCCAGGGAGCTGCAGCTTTGGCTGCTTAATAGAAACCTGAATGTGATGGAAGAAAGGACAGAAAGCTGCTGTAGATATCAGGCATCAACAACACAGAGCTCCACTGACCCAGGGGAGCAGGGGGATTTACCTGACACACCGGTACACATGCAAGGTGCTTGCTGGGGGAGAACTAGCTGTGAAATTTGCTGCCATCATTAAGAAGATGGATTTCTTTGTTAGTCTTTTCTCTGATTTCTGTGTACCTCAGCTGTATACAGGAGAACTTATGATTTCCCTCTCAGTGGCTGACTTAACAACGTGAAATGTTTTGTTTCTTTTTTTAAGCTGGATGTCATTATTTTTAAAAAGAGACAAGCTGTCCCAGTCCTGTGCAATTAAATTGTTAAAGTTGTAAACAGACTAATAATACAGCAGTAGCAGTTGGGCTGTACTTTACCCTTCCTTGCTAGCTAGCTGGCTGGAGAAAGATGTTGATGCTATTAAACAGCATTTTAAATATGATTACATGATTCCTCCTATTTGTACTAACCACATATTTTAATCTGAGCATTTTAATAACCAACATTCATAAATTCATTATTTAAAAAAAAAAAAAAAAAAAAAAAAGCCTTTCTCCCATCTTATTTTCTCTGTGTTTCTGATACATGAATCTGTCTCTCTCCAGTACCTCATTTTTATTCTTTTTTTCCTCTCATGTTCATACCCTTATCATATTTTGTCTTCGTCCATTTTTTACTGTCATATGTTTATAAAGATAATATTTTTATCGATGAGGCACACATCAGAGATGAATAGCAATGTGGAATTAAATCTGCAGAACCATGAATAAAAGAAACTTTAGTTGTACTTTGTAGTTAACCTTCTGCCTGGAAACATTTACTCTTCTGTGGAAGATATTTTACATCATGTAACTTAAAAAAGAGAAGTTCAAAGCACAGGTATTGGGGCTGGTTTGGGGAAGAGTGAGTCAGGGATTACGGCAGAGCATGAAACCAAGCTGTCACACTGCAGGAATTAATTGGTTACTGAAAGGAACGGCTGGAGCGTAGGAGGAGGGTTGGTTTTGGTGAACAGCAACAAAGAGCAGAGAGTTTCCTGGTGCTTTTATGTTTCAGCCATTTTCTAACACAAATCAAGACTGTGGGGGGGGTTGAAAAATCAGGGCAAGAGAATGTATCGATGCTGCAGTGGTAGGAGGTGAGGTCTGCACACACCTCACCACCTCAAGCTGAGTCTTCTGCTGAGAGCAGCCCCAGCCCTGCACAGAGGTGGCAGTCGGGGTCATGATTGCCTCCAAATTGGGAGAGTGTATGTCAGAAGGCTATTTAAAAAGAAAAAAAGAATAAAAGAATAAAAGAAAAAAAAAGTTGCAAATATTGGAGATGCATCTGTGTAATTCAGTTGGTGGATGAAATCCTGACCATGCTGAAGTCCAGGACAAAAGTGCTGCTGACTACAGGTGCCAGGTACTCACTGGGCATCTCTGCTGTTGTCTCCCACTCTCACCAAGGCTGGTTGGGTTTGACGGTGCGTTTTCTGGGGGGGTGCCAATGAGCTGCAGTGATAGAGGGGTTGCATTTTGACAGCCAGGAAGGCGATGCCTTCAATGCCTTCTCCAGACCCTGCTCTTGTGGAAAGTACAAGCCTGCTATGCGGGGATGATTTGGCCACTTTAGACCCAAATTGTGAAGCCACAAGGGACAGAAAGGAGCACTGTAAAATTGGCACACAAAATATGGAAATTAAACATTCACCGAAAAATTAAATTAAATCTGCAAGGGTCCAATGAGACATTGTCTTTCCTTCACTATCCTCAGCTGATGTTTTCTATTAGAAAAACTCTAAGTGGAATGTGCCTGGGACATTTAAAGGAGGAGAACCGGGATCAAGATGAGATTCACTGGCATGATGACAGCCTTGAAGTACGTATTAGCCTACATTGTGTTAGCTTGTGCCTTTCTGTACCCAAAAAAAAGTGGATTACACATAAATGCCTTGTTATTTAGCAAACATTAATGATTGTTAGAACTTACACACACTTCATTTCATTACTAGTGACTAAACTGCTACTTTAAACCCTTTCTTTATAGAAATAACTTGGAAACTACTTTAAAATATGCTATAGATTTCTTCCTGTTTATGAGCTTCCAAGAGTACAAAGAAATCTCTGCATTTTCTAAGCCTGAATTAAGAAAGAACGATCATTATTTGTCTAATAAACGAGTTTTACATATTCTTAGTGTAGCTGCTACTGAGAGTTGTAGTTTAAAAATGAAATAAACACAGCTGCACTTAGTCATAATAATATTTAGTAATCAAGAGGCCTTAATACATATAGATGCAGTGAAAAAAATGAGCCATAGTTATTACAATCTCCCCAGTCTAAAATTCTGAAGAAACACATGTGCTTCAGTTTTTAAATGGCTGTTTTAAATTCATTATAGTCTTCTGTAAACCCAGTACTTCTGTAGTGGTCATGAGTTGGTTTACAGAACTGTAAGGAAATTATGAGGATTTGGTTGCATATGTAATTCTAAATGGAAACTATTGTGTTGGTCTGTTTCTAGCACGAGAAATGAATTTCTCAGACATATGTTTTTTATCTTTGTAATAGATTTGGAGTTGTTTGGTCTGCACTGAGAACTAAACAACTGAGAAATGGTGTGTAAGATATATTTTATTTTCAGATTCATACTCTGTTTTACAACAAAAGTCTACTTTATTGGGGTTTTGTCCTCCTTATTTGGCTAAAGAGCCACAAGCAAAAAGTGCTTGCAAAACTCAACACTTGAATAACCATGTGGTCATTAGTGTATTCAGATGGACACTTGTTAACTACAATTATCTAATGAGAATAGATATTCTGTGTGTAATCGACGCCCACAGAAAATGTGCAAGCACATTTTGTATAGCATTTTGCCCTGTGATGCTCAGTGTGTTAGGAGGGATCACCCGCACTCATCTTCTGTCTGGTGCTTCATTCTCTTTTACGTCGTTCTACAAATAGAAAGTAGAAAATCTTTGCTTTTCTTAAGGCAAATGTCTGTGAAAATGAAACCAGTAATATAACCTCACCTTACAGTGCAAACCTACTGATGCTTCTCCACGCTTTCCTTTGCCAAACCCTATAATGACAACACACTGAAAGTCAGATTGTGGGACATTTTATTATTCAGCAGGAATTTGTCCAGTTTAAACTCACCTCATTTATTGCTTCTGAGTATGCTGGAGGTTATTCGGGATACCACTGCAGTTGGGAATTTAGTGTAAAGCAAATTAATCTAGATCTCGTGTCACACACTCAGGAACGTCACCTCTCTTGGCCAGTAACATCAGCACTGTTGTTTTTTTCAGGATACCAATCAGAAAAGTTTTTTCTTCTAACAAGTACAGGTTTTCCTGGTTGAAACAATCTTCAATAATTTCAGAGTTACCAGGCAGCCACTGAAATCAGTCTGAAAGGTGCCGTGTCAGCCAAAACACAGTGTAGTGACAGATGTGGAGCTAAAAATACCAGCTTGACAATCTTTCAAAAATCAGGCCCTCAGGAGAGATGGATTACAGACTTAGTTATTCAGGGTCCAGGCTCAGACATTCAGCAGACACTTTACAGTGAGAAGAAGCGCAGTAGGTGGGACCAGCCAAGGGCTGGAGCAAGGAGAGGCCGAACCTTCTCCTTGGAGCACACCCTGCTGGGGCTGCACCAGCTGTGCTGGAGCAAGGCATGCTCTTGTCTTGTCCTCTGAGCCAAAGGCTTGGATCCCCATCTGCCAAGGATTCCCTTGTGGGTGGAGAAACTGCAGCTGTCCTGTTTGAAAGCCACAGGAGATTTAGCACAATTTAGCAGGCAGCTATAGGCTCTACCCTCCATCATTCAATCTCATGCCATACTGAAGTGTGCCTCCATCACCTGCAATATAAACCTAGGCGCACTCTTCTTGCAGATTCCTCAGCCCTGGTCATTACATTATTGCATCACAAATGTTTACATGAGGAGCTTATCTTCTGTTTCTACCTCTGAAGACATCCTCTTTAATTCAACATCCCTCCCAAGTGCTCTCTGACCCTCCTTTCTCTTCTGCCTCTAGTATGATCCTCACTCCCGTATCTTTCCTGCAAACAAAAGTGATAAATTGCTGTGAGCTGGAAGGTAATACACTGCCATGTATTCATCCATAATCCATCCACAGCATTAATTCCCCAGGCCAGATGTCGTGGAAGTGCCACAGACTCTCCAACAGACCTGGAGCCCGATGAGAAGGCTATGGCTTCTTCCCTAACAGATGTGCTGGGCTAATTATTTAGTAAAATATTTATAGGAGAGAAATGCTTTTCTGTTTAATAAAAGTGTTTGTTTCACTTGCATTTTTTTTCACTTTTACTGAAAACTTCATTTTTCCATTCATTTTGTTGTTGTGGTAGTGTTTTTTAATCCCCTAAAACAAGGAGAAATAGAGGTATGAAAACTGACATCAGCTTTTTTAAACTGCAAAAATCTTGACCCTTTTTATTCTTTTACTATTCTGCTTTAAATCAAGATCAAGCCCCCCCCACCTCTGCCCAAACCATTTAACCATGCAACATCTGTTTCTTTTGTTTCTTTTTTTCCCTATTATATCTCCTGACACATGGAGAGAAAAGTGCTGGAGCTTGAATTCCCTGGTAGCACTTTCTCAAATTTTAGGCATCTCTTTGGAAAGGTGTGGTTAAAAATAGAAGAAGGAATCATTTTGTAAAATTCAGCATTGTCTAACTATTTTCTCCCTCTAATTGCTGTAGCTGACTGCTAGAGCCAGGTTTACTGCCTTATGGGTCATTTCAGTGCCTGAAAAAAAGACACTTGGAAAAATGCAGCGGCCAGCTCTACTGAGTCATTGTGTCAAACCTGTATAAAGTCACCCTACCAATAAATTGAATGAGCATGAACTGAATAGCTTTCTACTGATGTAAAAGGCTTATATTTCCAGACAGAGCAAGAGACTTTGTTATACTGTAGTACTGGCAAGCATCTACTTTTGTCTGTCATTTTCCTTCTCCGGACTCTGATTTTATTATCATATCGCTGTAATGAAAATCACAAATCATCTGGACAGCAGTGGCAAGGAGCTGTATCTCCTAGCCCTGGTGTCACCATATATTTCAGAGCTTTGTCATCACATCACTTGGGTGAAAAACACCCACTGGTTTGAGGAGTAGCCTGCAAATACACAGGAGTTAGCTGCAGTCACACAGATGTGTCAGCCCTGCCTTTGCTGGTGTCCTTCACTCCTGGCTGTGGTACTGCCATGGTCAGGAGCTCCCTGAGGAGCCTCTATGGGGCCAAGGCTGAGTGTTTCTCTGGAGGAAAGCCAGAAATCAGAGCACAGCAGGAGAAGCTCTGCTTTCCCCATCATTTCACGCACAGTGAGCAAGTATTTCATCGCTACTGCTCTATCTATAATCCACTTGCTAGCGTGTTGATCTTTCCCATCCAACAGCAGGAAACGCTGCTTTCTGAATTGTATGCACTTGCTGTGACTTGTATGCAAAATTCCCACAGTAGAAATAGCACTGTGATATTGCGGCGTTTTGAGGCTCAATTCCCTCTCACAGATTGAGAAGGCAGTGGACTGGAGCACTAACTCAGCACTGTTTCAGCTTTCTGTCAATATCCAAATCGCCTGCCAGCAAACTAAGGCCACTCATGTGCTAAGAAACATCTGTGAGCAGATCTTATTTGGGTCTTCCTGTAAAAAGCCACAGGATGGAGATCAAATCCAAAGAAACTGAGTGACCTTGCTTAAAAAGGTGGCTCAACTTTAATGTTATTAGATGAAACATTCCAGAAAGAACTGGTGATTGAGATACGTAATGTGATATCTGGAAAACTGACCCCAATTTCTGGTTACTGACCCTCATCTTACCTGCTACAGCTGCAGAAAGCTCAAGTAGCTGTGCAAAGGCAGGTGTGAACACACTCAGACCCTGCCAAAGGTAGTGATACATTTCTACCAGCATGAAGAATTAGGTTGGGAAAAAAATGATGGCTTTTGGCTGGGAAAATTTTGCAAGTAACTGCTTCATAAAAAAATCAACCCACAACCATACAAAACCCAAGGGTATTGTTCACTGCAAGTCCTTCTTAAGCACACCATTATTTAACTGGTATATTGTGGTGAGGTTTTTCCTCATGTAAGAGTTTATAGATGTAAGGAGGCTGTCTCTGCTTGCATTCTTGTGTTTCTTCAACAGCAAGATGGAGGCAGACAGACACCAAGAAACTCTCGCCAGAGGGAAGAATGTAGGATAAGAAAAGGTTATGAGAAAGGGCAATGTGAAAAACTCCACTTTCTCACTAGAAGCTGTATTAAGCTGTCTTTATGTGAGTAGTTCTCCAGGGGCTCTGTGCCTCCACAGGGTAGGCACAATCCTAGATCTTTCTGGACTACAAACTGGATTTCTGACCATCCCAGCCCTGCAGATTTCCTTTCTGTGCAAAAATAGATGGTGTCAGTGCAAACCCATGGAGATGCTGCTCTGTCCCCTTTTCAGGCATCCAAGGTCAGGGCTATGACAGTTCATTCTCCTTTAATGGATTTAAACTCACAACTCAAGTAAAAGTACCCTGAACTATAATATATTTTCAGGTGTTTATTGTTGGAGCATTTTTTCCCTAACATTTTTTTTCTTTTCTGAGTAAGAGCTGGTGAGTGAGTCTCACTCCAGAAAGTGTATTTATCCCAGGGGGACATAGACTTTCTTCCAGGTCAGTGTGACAAGTAAGACTGTGCACATTTCCTAAAAATAATTATCACATGCTTATCAAACTAAACGTCTGTGCTTTTAACATTCCCATATTTTATTTTAATGTATGTATGTACCACACATTATATACATTCACACACGCCTGCACATACAGCATTGCACTGCATTGAACACATAAATGTATACTTGCTTACCAATATCACCCCTTGGAAAACAATGAATAGAAATATTAGTATTACTGATTATACAGCAGGATTACACACTTGAGTCCAGCTAATATAAACAAGCCACATGGTGAGTAGTATCACATGAGAGGTGGCTGCTACACAGTGCAGTCAGCAGTGTTCCTGCCAAATGCCATACCTCTGCCAGGCTACGTGTGCTCCAGGGAAGAAATCAAAATGTTACATTAAATAAAGATCTTTAAAGTTTAAAATTTATGTTATTACATAATGACATTTAAATTATAATTTCAGAGAAACTAAGAAAACACGATTAAATCTGCTTCTATTTTGAGCAGAGAAAATGACAAGTAAATTTTTCCCATATTGTTTTTTAATCAAGTACAAGGTCTATTGAATTTCTGAGTTTCTGAATATTGTACAGCTGTCTTAGTGTCTGTTTGTACTTTCATTAAATTCACTGCAAAACACTACTTGCCTTTAAAGCATGCAAGATCAGTACCAAAAGCCAAATTCCGCCCTAGGAAGGTGAAGGGAGACTTTGCCATTCAATTCTTTGAAAGCAGAATTAAGCTTTATGTGTTGCACTACCTTGTTTGCAAATGATAAATTATAATATTTATTTGTTTTAGCATCTCCTTTGAAGATTAATGAAGACAATGGAAACCTTCTTTGGCAAAACCACATCTTTCATCACAATAGTTTAAAAGCCCACATAATTATCACCATCGTGAATGGCACCACTATTTTACAAAGATACACTGAGGCAGCCTTAGGAAGCAGAAAATATGAGTCCATGGAGACTGCTGGGCAAACACCCAGCTGTGTCTCTGTGGCATGTGTATTTTCTGTAGGTCTGATTGAAAAGGTAAGGAGCAAAGACAGACAGAAAATCACAACTTGTCCACAGTACAAGTCTTCAGATACAGAGGTCTTAGCGATTTGTCTGTGTATCCTCTGTGTCCTAATGCAGTTGCTGTCTGGACAAGTGAACATTGTTGCCTCTATCTGAAGTCAAGAAGAATTAGATTATGGACAATAAGTTCAAACCCATAAAAGCAAGAAAATGTAATGTCTGTGATAAAAAACAGAAGAGTTAAATTCATATACTATTTTTTGTGCATTCCTGTAATACCATAGAATCTGAACATCTTCCAGAGGTGCATCAAGTGATGCTGCTCCCATTTGTTACGTGTTTTGCTTTCTCTCCTGCTTCCACTCAAGGGCTCAGTGCATGCCTGTGAAATGTTGTGTCCTGTTTTGGTAAGGGCTTTACCTGACTAACAGAAATTCTTCATGACTGCACATTTTTAGATTTGTCTCCAGGAAAGCTCAGTCTTTATTCTTAAACTAGAAAGTGAAGATTTATCCCCTATCATGTTTCCAGGGTTCAGCTTCAGGGATGTTTTCAAACAGTAGAAATACCATTGAAATTTTGTCTTTGTCCTTGGTAAAGCATAAAATATCATTTATGTGTTAAACAGACACGTCAACTCTCCCAAAGAAAGCTCCTGTTACACTTAATTTACTTCAAACGAGATTTTAGTGTCCTCTTCGTCTGATTCCTGATGGTCACAGCCCAGGAAAGTAAAAGGCCTGTTTTTAATCTCTTTAAGGCAGAAAAGCACTGCCCTTTAGTGAAAGCAGATGGGAAATCCTGGGATTCCAGGCAGTTACACACATGTGGGAATCCAGGAATAAAGCAGTTGATGATGTTAAACTTTTTCAGCCTGCTGGAATGGATGAGTCCTCTGTAAGGATAGACTCAAAGAAGTAATATTTTTCCAGCTGATGTATTATAACTCTTGTCAGCCACTAAAAAAAGAATAGGAACTTAATGAAAGTGTGCCCTGAAGGCACTAACTCTTCGTACATAACCGAGTTTCAATTCTCACTATGCTTGTAATGTCCCAAAATTGTAACTGGGTACACCCATCCAAACAGACCATCTGAACAGCCCTTATCTTGCCTCTGTCATACCCACTGAATTCTCTCGGAAGAGTTTTGCAGCCCCAGAAGTGAAAAAGTTGTGTTAACACTACATGACTGCAGCCATTAAAACTAGTTATAATCATAAGCCACCAAGCACAGCAGGCAAGAACTGGTGAAAATACAGTGACCCACAATAGACATTTGAGATTTAAGTCACTATTGCAGCCTTCTAATGCTGGGCTGTCATGCACCGTATAGTTTGTTGATGGGGGGGGGATTTTACATCCGTTTTTAAGCCCCTCCTTCTCCCATTGGTTGCCAAAGTCTATGAAGGCTGGGGATGAGCTGGGGATGAAATGAAACACCTTGTTTAGATTTAAGGGCATTTTAAGGTTGCTGGTTCTTCTCAATTTTAAATGAAGTGAAATAAACCATTTTAATAAAATGGAAACATTTCATTCAGGAATAGCCAGAAAAAAAACATCCTGAGAATAATCAGATGGGGTTTATCCCACCAACAGTTCTACAAGTCAAGATACTGCTTCATTTCCTCTTTGCTGCTGTGGCTGGTAGCTGTTTATTGCATAGCTGGAAGACACAGGTGAGCTGCACTCTTCACCCTGCTCTTTCATACAGTTCCATGTTTCTTTCATTGACTTGCTCTCAGCTACAAAATTTACTGTCCACCCTTCTGCATTATTGGCTGTGATGACAAATTTGACTTCAAAAGTATCTGTCGCAGATCCTCTGGTTATGATTTTAAACATTTCAGTGACCTGGCTCAGAGCAGGACCTCAAAACCAGCCACAACAGCACAAGTTAGAGGCAGCAAAGTTTGGCGTAGGACTGCAGCCCCTGTTTGTAGCAGTTATGAAGAAAGGAGGGAGTTTCTGAAACCAGCTTTTCCACTGGAGCCAGCACACAGGCATGAACTGCATGGTGGAGAATCCTGGGCTTTTCATTGATTAGAGGCATTTTTGGAGTCCAGTCAGTCTGGAACACGGTGCACAGCCACAGTAAACCGTAATACCAGGAAGCATGCTTCCCTGCTTCTCACAGTATTGCCACCACCAAAATATAAGGGGCTAATCGGTCTGTACTGAATTTAGGGCTCTGCTTCTTGTTAGAGGCAGGTCCACATTTGCTTTGTTAATCTCTTGCAGAAGTGCCTACTGAATTGTGAAGTTTATTTTCACTGGGGTGTCTCTCACACTTGAGTCTTTTCCCAGTATAGGGAATGGCTGCTTTTCCCCATATGGCTCCCACATTCCTGCAGTGTATGTTTGTCTGTATATATATAAATGTCCTCCTACCCTGCCCTTCATTAAAGTAAACGTGTACTATAAGGTCTCTGTCGTTTAGCCAATGCTTTCTTGGTACCTACGTCAAACGGTCAGAGCTTTCTGCTGATCTCTGCACATTTCCTATAGAACAGCTCTGTTGCTGTGTCCCTGCTCAGATATTTAAAATACCTGACAGGCAGGAAAACGCTCAGGTCATAATTTTCAGGAGTAGTGAGCATCCTGAACAAAAGTCAATACTCTGGAGGCTGGGGATTTGCCAGTAAGAAATGGGGAGGAGCTAGGTTCCATCTCTCCCAGCTCCTATATGAAAGCAGTAAAAGTGACTATTTTAAATTTGGTTTAGCTGCCCTGAGGCCTGTGCTGGAAGAAGGCATCTAAGGCAGTGCTTTCTCGCAATCACACACAAGGAGATTTGAATTGGTAGCAAGGTATTTTTTTAGAACATGTTTTAGGTGATTTGGCTACAGTGGGGTCCTATGCCTAAGGGAAATTTCAACCCACATCACAGAATCATGGAATCATGGAATGGCTTGGGTTGGAAGGGACCTTAAAGCCCATCCAGTCCCAACCCCCTGCCATGGGCAGGGACACCTCCCACCACACCAGGTTGCCCAAAGCCCCATCCAGCCTGGCCTTGAGCACCTCCAGGGATGGGGCATCCACAGCTTCTCTGGGCAGCCTGTGCCAGGGCCTCAGCACCCTCTGAGTGAAGAATTTCCTCCTAACGTATAGTCTAAATCTATCCTCCTTTAGTTTAAGACCTTTACCCCTTGTCCTGTCATTATCTGCTCAAGTAAAAACATGTCCTCCATCTTTTTATAAGCCAACTTTAAGTATTGAAAAGCTGCAATGAGGTCTCCCTGGGGCCTTCACTTCTCCAGGCTAAACATCCCCAGCTCTCTCAGCCTTTCCTCACAGGAGAGATGCTCCAGCCCTCTGATCATCCTCCTGGCCCTCCTCTGGACCCCCTCTAACATCCCCACATCCTTCTTGTGCTGGGGGCCCCAGACCTGGTTGCAGGACTTCAAGTGAGGCCTCACAAGGGCAGAGCAGAGGGGCACAACCACCTCCCTCCCCTGCTGCCCACCCCTCTGTTGATGCAGCCCAGGACACAGTTGCCCTTCTGGCAACTTCTTGCCATGTTGAGCTTTTTGTCCACCAGAACCTCCAAGTCCTTCTCTACAGGGCTTCTCTCAATGAGTTCTTCTCCAAGACTGTGTTCATGTCTGGGATTGCCCCAACCCAGGTGCAGCACCTTGCACTTGGCCTTGTTGAACCTCATTAGCTTCACATGGGCCCACTTCTCAAGCTTGTCCAGGTCCCTTTGGATGGCATCCCTTCCTTCTCTTGTATCACCTGCACCACTCAGCTTGGTGTCATCAACAAACTTGCTGAGGGTTCACTCGATCCCACTGTCTATGTCATTGATAAAGACATTAAACAGCACTGGTCCCAAGACAGACCCCTGAGGGACACCACTTGTCACCTGCACATAGAGCCAGTGACCACAGCTCTCCGGCTGTGGCCCAGACATCACCAAAAAGCTAAATCCCTGTTGTATTTTCCCTCTGTTTCACATGTAGATAATGTATGTGTGTGTTTACATAAACTACTTAATCAGTTAACTTGCATAAAACACACTGTGGAAATATCTCATTAGAATCAAGGAAAATGATGTTTTGTAATGTATTGATAACATGCAAATTAGGAACTGATTTATTTTAACATTAAAGTATGTACACTGTAATTAGCAGCAATTTTGAAACAGAAAATGGTCTCCCAGGATACTGTAAAGCAATTCCTTATGTCTGCATTTGCAACAATTGCTACTCCAAGAAAAGAGATTTAAGTAGGGACCTGCCTCTGTCAGGCAAAAGAAGAGGTATAAACTTAATCAAGGTAGAGCATGTGCTGTGAGGACAAACTGCTAGGGTAATCTTCCCAGATGTCACAGAGAAAGGTCTACTTGACCTGCCTCCAGCGCTTGCCAAAAATAAGCAAGGTTCTCTTTTCTTTTACAACTATTCACATAGCAGCTTTCCATTACTGTAAGGAGTTCACCCGGTACTAGAGATATAATTGTGATAATATTATGCTCACATAAACGCTGAAAGGATAGGCAAATTTACATACAGGGCATGCTTTGTGACCCACCTTCTGAACTTCATTTTCCATTTAATCAAAAAATATTTAACCAAAAACTGAATTTCATGTGCAGCCCTTGCAAGACCTTGATACTCTTGTTTGGCGCTTTTTCCCAAGACATGACCCAGTGCAAATGCACTGAGATGCAAACATTCCCTGGCAGAGGAGCAAGTGAAATGCTGGTGGGTACAATGAACCCCTGGGGTATTGAGCAGCAGGGGCATGGGTCCTGGGGACAAGCAAAGCTTTGGCATTTTAATTCTGGAGCCATTCCACCACTTTGTTACCTGTATTCCCCTTGGGTCTGTACATGGCAACACAGCTAGACTGCAGGAGAGAGAAACTGACTTCTTGAACCCTGAAGTTTTTATGTTGCAATGGTGACTACCATTTAAATAAGACACATTGTTTTCTCTGTGTGTAGGATTGGGTCTTTGGCAGCCACAAATCATCTGAACATGCAGAGGTTCAAAAGAAGAGTTAGACATTGGTTGCGTTATTAGGATGAAGCTGCATGAATTTGGGGCACTGAGGTGAGCACTGCCTCACAAGAGAAGCATTTTGGCTCCCAAGAACTGCAAACTCCCACCTGTCTTGAAGCAGTGACCACATGTGGCTCAGAAGTGCAGAAGATTCCCCCACTATTTGTTTCATGCAAAGGCATTCATACAACCCTGACACATGTCAAGATAAAATGCTTAGATAACAGGACATGCTTCTACATCGCTAAAAGGAAAAATGTTATGGATAACATAAGTGAAATGCACACAGCTCGTTCCAAGGAAGCAAACCCAAGGTTATCACGTACATCTGCTGACAGTAACAGATGGCAGCACTAATTGTTGTTCACAAAGTTCACATTGTTTTAATTTCCTCAAGGGCAATGCCTGGACGTGGACATGATGTGTTTCCATATTACCACATTTGTGCACAGCACAGGGAAGCACTGCTGTTCCCAGCCCTTGGTGGGGTGTCCTTGGGCTTCTGCTGTGGGCAGAGGGGCTCAGATGAGATCCTGCCTCACGGCTCCCCTCTCCCCTGTCTCTGTTTGCTCTTGCTTGGCATGCTGCTAACCCTGCAGCATCAAACGCTGCCCTGACACCTCAGAAAGGCAGCTCAGCAGAAAACTATTCCCTTTATTTTTTTTTAAATTATTATTATTATTATTTTGCACAAGGTTATTTTGCTGCCAGGCAGCTGAACTGAATGGCCCCCCCAAAGGGGTGAGGATCAATCCTCATGGCAGAGGAAAAGGGGAGACTGCGTTGGGAAGGAAATAGGGAGAAATGAGAGGAATAGGATTGCACTCTTCAGATAAGCACACTGTCAATGCAACCACAAGAATTCTTCTAATAGCGGAACACAAATGGAGCAAAATGCCAGTAATCTCCAGTAATGATGTGTGATGCTTCCACGTAGGGTGGAGAGCAGCTACAACGGCATGGATGCAGAGGGGTTGCCAAGGAAACAGACGTGTTTTTCCTCCGCTGTGCAGTGAAGCACATACTCCAGACATCCATACAGCCTCATTACCACTGCATCTGAATACCTCACAGTCATTAATAATGAATCTTACCCTTGTAACATCCCTATCGTAGAGTAGCATTTTGTCCTGTTTTTAAAGGAACAAGGGTGAATGGAGTGACCCACCTGCTCAGTCATGCCTCCACTCTCAGCTGACTCAGGCGCCTGAAATCTGAGCAAAGTCACAGCAGTTGTACGGCCATCCCGCCAGCATTGTGACTTGCACATGGGCCAACTCTTAGGGAAGAGTGGGTGATAACAAAACGCCAGCTCCCTGTAAGCCTGGGGAAGATGGAGGAAGAGCCCAGTCACAGGTGAATAGACCATTTGCTGTGTTACCTAATGCTCAGCCTGTATTTTCCTCACCCTTTGTTTTCATTTTTTCTACTCTATCACATGCTCAGAAAACTTTGTTCTTATTACAACAACAACAACAAAAAAGTTAGTACAGTTAGTACAAATATGATTTCCTATTATTCTTACAGTAGAAATCGCTGTGCTGATACATGCACTCTTTAGATTCCTAGTGAAGAAGAAACGATGGGGATCTGGTAATGTAAGCTACAGAGAAGATGCTGAACCATGAAAACACAGGCCCTGGTAGCAGGATCTCAGTCCCTCTTAAGAAACCTGGAGTTAGGTAGCATGAGCACCAGAAAAAGCTAAATAATGTTCCACAGTGAGAAAAGCAGTCCATTGTGATTTCTGGAGTTATGATAGGTTCAAAGTCGCTGCCTTAAGTTCTGTGTGTCCCAGCATGTCTGAAAAGCTGCTTTAAAAGCCTACCAGCTTGGCCACAGAAGAGGGGAGTTCCCTCAGATGAGGCTGAATTGTGTACTGCGAGCCGTGGAAAGGAGGAATGGCATGTTATGTGCTGTCAGGCTTCGGCACTTTTGTCAGAGGTACATTAACAAAGGTAGATGGTGTGGTTTGGACATACAGGTACCTAAGCAATGATTTACTTACTTGGTTATAAATGGCACTTCCATCATTATTAACACAGACTTGATTTCTGTAGGCCTCAAAAAGGGAAAATAACTGCTTCCTAAACCATCTTTGAAGACATCCACTGTCCTAGCCCACCCTTTTTTTAAGTAAACTTAACGACCTGCCTCTGAGAAGTATACTCAATTTTTTCTCAAAAGGAGAAATAAGTAAATAAATAATTGTCAGAGCAGAGAATCACACCTAACTTGCCTTTAGAAACACTCTTAAATACTTCTGCCATGAAAGTTTAAGCTCACAAATGTTTTCAAAGAGTGTAATGTAGAAATTCCCAGATTTGTTCCCACGTACACATTTTCTTTCTAATAGAACTGATCAACATATCCCATTGTGTAAAATGAAGTTAATGGTTTAGCTAGGATACATAAAAATCAAGGGAATACAGTGATTGTGACATCCTCTGTTTTCCTTCTTATACCCTCTGTGTTTGCAATATTTTCTTATGTCAGATAACTCAGTCTTTGAAGACTTCAGTGTTGACCTCAAGGCAGCTATGGTAAGTCAGTAAGGATGTTCAGATTCAGAAACTAACTCAAGCCCAAAAGAAAAGCCATCTGAAACACATCACACATTTTTACAGTGATTTGATCATTCAGGAGTATGAGGGGAGAAATACAACAAAATCTGTATTGTTCAAATCTTTGTACAAGGCAAACTACCAACAGGCTGTATTTCTTTCCATTTGAAAAGCAGTGCATATGGGGGTTTAACATTCTATTACTGTTCGTCTAATTCTATACAGAAATATCTAACAAATGGTTACAGTGAATATCAGCTGATTCATATTGTGAGACACTTAAGGAAACAAAAAAGACAAAAATTTTTAAGAGCAAGGACTGAAATGAAAATCTATTATGCACTAATTGCAAATCAGAAGCCCATGTAACTTGCAACAAAACAATTTGGAGCAAAGACTTGTCACAAACACAGCTGTTTAATGTATGGCACAAAAATCAAAAGACATCCTTTTCTTTGTGCTCAGAGAGCTCATTCATCTCTCTGGTCTCTGAAGAGCTCTTTAAAAGAAAAATGAGTTAACTATGAAGGCAAAGATGCCAACCATAGATGAAGAGATTGTTGTAACTACCTCAACTACGCCTATAGTAATTTTTCTGTCATTTACCTGCCGCATTACCTGCATTCAGCTGATGAGCCCATCTGTCTCCAGGCCAGCAACATCTCCATTCTAGTGAGCAGCCATTTGTCAAAACCTTCCCCAGGGTTAGAGACCTGCCTTTTTACTGCCCTTATCAGCTAACTATTATTACCACTTTTATGACTGCTAAGCCAAGGCAGTGATAACTAAGACCTTCCCCTGCTCAGAGCTCTGGACACACAAGAAAAAAAGAGACTCTGTGGTAGTCAAACCTGCCACCATCACTTTGCCATCAATGGGACCCAGTGAACTCATCCTGGTCCTTTCCCGGGAGGCACCGAGGTAGGTAGCACATGCTGCCAATGTGGGGAACTGAAGCACACACAGGGTGGGCTATCTTCATTGAGTTCTGTCCCAAGCAGTTCTTGTTTATCATTCATGAGATTGAGGACTATATCCACAAGATTACCCCAATCCCTAACACAGATTTAGGACTGGATGCTTGCATGGTTCAGTATGCCATGCTCTGTGCCACACCCAAGGCAGCTCTTGGCAAAACACCTTGCAGAATGGTGAAAAACGGGGATTCACAGAACAGTCAGGAGGCTGGACAAGTCTTTCTTTAGTTCTGGTCTCTCAGGCACCTGAAACAAGATTACACATAAACAAGCACATCACCACAGATGTGTCTACATAAAAACTCAGAACGACAAAATGTCCACCTACTAGCTATATCCCAGTTCAGCCTCAGAGGGCACATCTATACTACCAAATAAAACAGAGCTCAAGAGCAAATGGTGCAGATGGTTTTGTATTTACAGTGCTTCAGGTGAGCTTTCTCTTCTGAAACTGGCTGCAGTCACACTAGGTGCATAATGGTAGATATGGTAGCTGACCTTGGGTATGTCCTGGATGTTGTGCAGGGTACCTGTGACCCTAAAAGAGGTACCTGCTGAAGGCTGAACTACAGCCGCCCAGAACTGCATTTTTAGAGTACAAACATGGAAGGCATATATTACAGTCCCAGCCTAAGTCTCACTATTGTCAAATGTCCTGTGTACCCAGTGACTTGTGAAAACTCAGCCCACTTCAGGAAGATCTCCGTGCTACAGCATCTCTTATTTCTAGGTGGTTTTTCAGACATTCAAACCAGGCTGGGCTCCTGGAACAAATTTGCCTCAAGTTGCAGTTAGATACAACACTGAATGTGGGCAACCTTCCAAGTAAAGCATTTCTTACCCTCAGGAGTACAGCATTCAACAACAGAAATGCTACAACAGCAAAACAGCTTAACACATCCCAGCCACACCTAGAAATTAGCATTTTCTGGAGTTGATCAGATCCCACCTACTTCTGCTCCTGGGAGGGCCAGGACACAGGAGACGATGCCACCACGCCAACTCCTGAGCTCCAGCAAGGGGTCCCTCTCGCAGAGCCAGCCTGGCCTGTTCCTTTGCTGTGTCTACGTACTCTGACCTGTTTCTGATCAAAAAATATAGTGCCCAGATTGGACAGAAACAAAACTTCAACAACATTCATACTTGGCTTGTCAATTAAATAATGCCTGAAGAGTTCACCAGCCCTTGTGACTGTAGGCAAAGTTACAAAAAGTGATTGAACACTTTGGCACCTTTTTGTAATTAACCATGTCAAGCCAATAGATCAAGGGTCACAGACCAGTCATTGAGCATCATACACCTTCTATATTTGCTTTATGTACATAAAATGGGAGAACTTAAAGCTCAAGTCACCCAGATCCTAAATACCAGCCACATTTAATGTACATATGAGTATTCCCTTTACTTCTAGGACTTACACTTCTACACCTGCACATACCAGTACCTTTTATGTAAACAAACTCTTCGTAGAATCAAGGTCTGTATTTAGTATCTTCTTCATAACATGAAGTTCACTTGAAAGGACTTTGCTCAGGGCATATTTCATGTGAAATAACTGTCCAACCACTGTTGGCAGGTACCAAGGATTGTTCTGTTTATTTTGCCCAGTGGAAATCTTAAATCCATTTCAGAGCCTCATAATGCTGTCAGATTTATACCAGATGAGCTGTGTGGAGCAGAGCAGGTTGGTAGAAAGGGAATTTTAATCCAGTTGTGCACTTCTGTAGCCCTAAGAGCAACTAGAAATAAAATGGCTTCTGGCATAACTTCAGAAAAAGCCATAAACTGTTCTATATTATGTAGCTGCCACAGTCCCCAAGACCATATCTAAGTAAGTGGGGTTGGGATAAAAGGCACCTTTATGACAGTTTTCACCATATTACCTTTTTAAAAACTGTTCCATGAGCTAAAATATTGTCCATTTCCTCAACTGTGTATTGCAAATCTTAAAGAACTTGTATTTCTTATTATTCAAAATACTAACATTAGCAGTAGGACATTTGGAGTATTAACCTTAGAGTCATAATCAAAGCAGCTGAAGTACCTGATGACTGGCTTATCTTTAACTTAAAGATTATGAATTTTGAAATATATTTTATAAGTACTACACCTACAATACTGTAGGTATTTATTAAAATATTATATGCAGAGTAGGAAACACAATGCTTTGCATTTTGGCCTCTGGAAATCAGTTGCCAGGAAGACTGGATGAAAGCAGATCTTTTCTGTATAGTTGACTTTTGGAGCAATTGAAGAGGTAAGGAAAGAAAGGTATTCCCTTTTCTCCCAGGATATAAGCAAATTCTCATGTGCATGTGCCCACACAAAAGCTGAAAGAAGCTTTCAAGGACAGCAGTTTTTCTGCAGTTTTGGAGCAAGGTATGGTTCAAAGATGTGCAAAACACTGAAGAACACTGTCATTGAAACAGGTCACTTCTAGGTAGGAAAAGCAGAACCGTGGAGATTTGGTATGAATTTATATAATTCCAGAAGTGGGAACTGAGAAAATGAAAACCTCCACTGAAAACAGCCTATGTCTGAGTGGTGCACCCAAGTCCACTCTGGATGTTACTCCAAGCTATGGAGTAGATATGACTGCTTGCTTTGTCAATCGGCAAGCACATTTTATGGTCTGGATTGACCGTCATGCTTACTTCATCAAATGTCATTTCCATACAACTTACTGTTCTTAGGAGCAGAATTAGAAGATGTTCATGGATAATCTTAAATTGTGCATGTGATTTTCCGCCGATTTACTCTGGGCTCTCGCTTACTTCCCTACTGCTCCATTTAAACATACTAAGTACCAAAATTCATCAGGCCTCAGCTGGGAACACATATGGCTAAGGGAGGATTCGACAAGGTCCACAGCAGGCTGGCAGGATCAGGCTTGTCAAAATGTTCTCAAAGCTTGCAGCATGGAGCACAGTGACACTATACAGGAGGAAGCAAGTTGTTTGCTTCCTTAGGTTGAGATACACAACTGGTAGAAAAGCAGAGAAGAAAAAAATACACAGTTTTTCTCAGCATTAAAAGTGTTTTTAACCTGTATTGGGACACTTAATTCTCTAGAGTTACTAAAACACAAAATATCAAAATTCAACCTTGGCTGGAGGAGGGATTTTGCATGGCTTAACCACCGTGTGCTCTTCACAAATGCTGCTGTAATGACTCCCACTGTACCTGCAGAATACCACCACCCTCATCTTCCAAGGGTGTAGACAGATCCAAACGGGACAAAAGGTCTCTGGTTACTTACATGGTGAAGTCTCTCTGAGGTATGTGGTTTGTATGTTTATGTGCTGTTTTAGGCGAGAATCGGGGAAGCCTGCAGACAACAAAACAGTTATTCAAAGTGCAGTTATACACGGAAACATGACAGCAGAAGTGGTCGTGCACATTGGAGGTGATGCTGTGGGAACAGTGGGTTTTCAGCTGCATGCTGAACATGAAAGGAGGGTGGAAAGCAGAATGGCAGAAATCAGAGAAAAAGAACATTTCCAGACGATACAAAACAAACACATGCAGTTTCCCAGGCAAGAAAGCTGTCACTGCACCCCTCTAGCAATATCAAAAGGTGAGGGAAAGTTTGACCACCTCGGGACAGGGCTTCAGGAGGATGAAGCAGCAGAGGATAACAACTGCTTCCTCAGCTGGGATCACAGGGCTTGTGTCTCTAGGGAGTCTTGCAGCACTGGTTACTATTTTTGAAAGACTGAACAGTTGCATTTGAAATGTATTATTTTTGTCTGGGATTTAAGCATATGAAGAGAAAATATTCTTTAAGATGTTTTAGCATGGATCAAGTCTGTGTTAAGTCACTGATACTAGTTTGAAATAACTATTTAAACAAATGTAGGTATGTGCTCAAGAAAAAGTGATCTGCACTTCACTTTCAGCCATAAGGGCATCTTAAGCAATTTGTCTTACCTACTTGGCATAACACCCATGTTTTTATTCTCCTCAACTAATAAAACCAACAAATGTACTTCTCCTTCAACAAGCAGAATATTTTACAATATATACTAAATCTTTTACTTTCTTGACCTTCTGAGTAGATTACGAGGCTTTTATTTGAGTTTGATGCAAAGCATCTCCAGCTCTTTACGCAACACCTGCATTTAATCTATGAAGTCTCAGAAGTCTTTCATATTCCGCAAAAAAAAAAAAAAAGACTGCAATCATGCATCTCAGATGTGATTACTAGTCTAAATCACTCACCAGGTCACATTTGCTTTTGAGAGCCTGTATCTATCATATGGACTTCTGAAAAAAAAAAAAATCAACTTATAATTTAAAACACTCAAGCAAGTCAGAAAAAATCAAGACAAGAACACTCTGTTGACATCCAACATGTACAGAGGTCCTGAAGACACTTAGTACATGTCTGCATTACTCACTGCAGTATAATAGACAAATACCTGAAGGTAACTTAAATGAGCAACATTTGGTACAATTAGCAGCCAAGTGATGATAACATGGAGCTCAGAGAAGGCTCATTTATCTAATGAGAAGTAGTTCCCAATATAAACATACTTAAAAGGTAATGATGAGTTTTCCATGTCAAAACCCACAAATACATCCAGAGGTTTCACGATATAAGTTGTCGTGTAATTACTCGATTACACAACTTAATGTTCCAGCTCAGCAAAATACCTAAGCATATTTAGCATACTCTAATGTTACTGAGGTTTACAGAAGTTTGTAGATGGGAAGTGGTTTAATGAAAAAAGACAGAAATGAAGCCAAATGTGATAGAATTTGTTTTCAGTTGAACACATTTGCGATTACAATTGGTTGAAAAAAAAAAAAAGATTTTCTTTCAGAAGGTTCTGAACAAATCCAGTTTAAAGTCTTCTGCGTTAACTTAAACATTAGAGTTTTCTTCTTCCTTCTCCCACTTTTCTCACCTTCTATATCAATTTTCCCTACCTTCACTTTCTAATTTTCCTTTCTATCTTCTGCTTTTCCAGTCAAAGGATGGCAAAGGAGAAAGTTGGAGAAATTGAAGAAAATGTAGAAACTTTTGAAAATCCTTTTTCCATAGTTGCCTTTTAAAGAAAATTATATTTAACCCAAGGATATATATATATAAACATGAAAGGCTTTTACTTCAAGCTTTTTCTAAAACCAGGCATTAGCACCTGTTTAGTGAGGAAATTACATCCAGCCTTTTAAGGCTACTTTCAAGAGATGCCGTTTGATAAGACTGCACTAGACTGTCTGGGAGAATGTTAAGTTCCTCTTCTAAAGAGCCCGTAAACAAAAGACACAATCCTGCAGGTCACAACAGGACTGCAGAGCTCCAAGGAAGGACTCAAGAAAGCTATGCAAAATGCAGCTGGCCAAGAAACCAAGTTTCAGCAATAACTATTCAATTATTTAATGCAAACAAGAGATTCTTGAATTCCTCTTTTGTGGTCATTCTGCTTTCATGCAGCAAGAGCTAGTCCATGAATCACATGCATAGATAGATAGATAGATCATAGGATGGTTTGGGTTGGGAGGAACCTTAAAGCCCATCCAGTTCCAAGCCATGGGCAGGGACACCTCCCACCAGACCAGGTTGCCCAAAGCCCCATCCAGCCTGACCTTGAACATCTCCAGGGATGGGGCATCCACAGCTTCTCTGGGCAACCTGGCACAGTAATTTCCTCCTTATATGTAATCTAATCTAAACCTACACTTTTTCTGTTTAAAGACGCCCCTTGTCCTTTCAATACACCCCCGGACAGAGTCCCTCCCCAGCTTTCCTGTAGCCCCCTTTAGGTACTGGCAGGCCGCTGTAGGGTCTCCCTGGGGCCTTCTCTTCTCCAGGCTGAACAACCCAGCTCCCTCAGTCTGTCTTCACAGAGGAGTTGCTTCAGCCTCTGATCACCCTCGTGGCCCTCCTCTGGACCCACTCTAACAGCTCCACATCCTTCTTGTGCTGGGGGCCCCAGAGCTGAACGCAGCACTCCAGGTGGGATCTCACGAGAGCAGAGCAGAGGGGCAGAATGCCCTCCCTCCCCTGCTGGCCACGCTGCCTTTGGCGCAGTCCCAGATCCAGTTGGCTTTCTGGTCTGCAAGCACACCTTGCTGGCTCATGTCGAGCTTCTCGTCAACCAACACCCCCAGGTCCTTCTCCTCAGGGCTGCCCTCAATCCATTCTCTGCCCAGCCTGTATTTGTGCTTGGGGCTGCACCAGCCCAGCGGCAGGGCCTTACACTTGGCCTTGTTGAACCTCAAGAGGTTCTCACAGGCCCACCTCTCAGGCCTGTCCAGGTCCCTCTGGATGCCATCCCTTCCCTCCTCTGTGTCAAGTACACCAAACAGCTTGGTGTCAGCAGCAAACTTGCTGCAGGTGCACCCAATCTTATTGATCAGAACAACCCCACACAATGCTGTTAAATTTCCCATAAACGACAGAGCCTGTGAAGTACCAAGGCAGTACACAATTCTCCTTTAACATACTGTATTCTCACTTCTCATCTCTGCATTGCTAATGGTGGTTGCGACGGACCAAGATGAGCTGTACTGCTTTTCTGATACAAGTATTTATTGGTGTAGTACCATCAAATGCAATTTTCATCTTCTCAGATGGGAACAGTGGGAACAGAAAAAAAGTAAAGTGGATGATCTCTAGAAACATGCATTATTGCTGTTCTTGTTTAAAGTCACTTTAGCAAACTAACTCAGATAACATGAAATCCTGTCTCCAAAGTCAGTAGTAAAAACTGCAATGGCACCAAAGAAGTCTTATTGTTTTATTTATTTCAGTAAAGTTCTCTTAAAACATATTACAATATAATATTAACAGAGGTAAGTGTCTAAATAGTATTTTTAACACAAGGTAATATTTCAAAATAGGAAATTTCTTAAAAAGCACCACTTGAAACTAGTGTAGTTTTCACAGTGTACTGCAATCTGCAGAGACCACAGAACAAAGCAATCATCCAAAATATTAAATTAAAATAGACTTAACATATTCTGCCCAGTTTTGACTTCGTAGAAAGTGTAAAAATGTACAGGAAATTAAAAATATTCAGGTAAAATCTTTGAATTTACAAAATATTTCATAATACAAAATGATGCTGTTTTTTGTAAACCAGATCCTTTATCCTCTCACAATGGCAGCACTTTTCAACCTAAATTATTTTCCTCCTGTAATGGTCAAGTTTTTCATAACCACCTGTTGCTGCAGGTACCTGCATCACATAAGTGAAATAAGCACCTGACTATCTAGATGTATTATTTCCCTCTGTTTGACTGGATTTTGCTAGCCTCATACTTCCTCTACAAGACCTTACTTTATAAGTAATCCCATTAGAAACTCTGTCTGTAAGCAAGGGGTGGGGAGACTGTCTCCAGGGTTTTAAGCATAATCATAAACATGGTATTAAAAGATGCAACAGAAAGTTTTAAAATGAATTCTGTACTTCACAGCATTATATTGTGCTACTAAAAGAAAGAAATGGTATGAAAACGAATAAAAAAGATCAAAGCTGTAAATATAATTAATAGGATATACCTGTCAAGAATAAAGCATGCAATTAATTACAGCAAATGGGATAAGTGCCATAAAATGAGCATTCATTGTAAATTGTCTGATTCCTTTTGAACTTTATCTTACTCAGGATCGTAGTACACCACTTAACGTTGCATGGTATGAGGTAATATATATCATTTTCATAGAGACAAAGGCTATATACTGTGCTGTTAGTTAGACTACCATAAATCAACACTGATTCAAGCGCATTTGCTCCAAATTCATGTTACTGTAATCAAGGTCAGCAAGTGGCTCCGGATTCAGGCTTCTCTTTTTCAAGGGAGAGATGAAAATTAGGATCAAATAAACAATCTTTTCTTGCTTGAAATAAGGCTAAGCTTGCTGTAAATTGCAATTAATACTATGTATTTAGTAAGATTATTTTTTTTCATCATGTGGGTACCTTATCACAAATAACAATAGCAAAACCATATTAGATGCATTACCATTTACAAGATGGGTCCAATATACTGCATGTCTTCCCTTGTGTATCTAAAAATCTACTCTTTAAGGGCAGTTATGGCCACTCCTCCAAGAATCCTCAGAAAAGATTTACTGCATTTAAGAATCCATACTCTGAAATCTCTCTTAGCTGTAATAATGTTCACTTGTACCTCCCTGGTAGTTTCTGCATCCTTTAAAATGGTGAATTTAAATGCAAGTACCACCAATGTGTGTATAATACAGGAACTGAGCATCAGTCTCTTCCTTATTCAAGCAATTCCACTGGCCACCCATATCAAACATATACATAGAAATCATGCCATTAGATTTGTTACATGCTATATATAGGCAAATGATTATTATATTCAAGTAACAACTGCACTTTGCTGAAGATGTAATAGATTACGTCTAGCATCAGATTCTGATTATCTGCTACACAGGTTTAAATCAAGAATGACTCTTAAGTTTTCATTATATTGGGGGCTGACAGCCTTTGAAACAACTGCATATGGCAAAGCAGCAAAGAAAAATAAGGGGTTATGTCTGTGAGAAAGTGACTTTCTTAACTTCTTCTGAAACAAAAATATAAGCATATAATTTCAAGCCTTCTCTCACATTGTCTTCTGCTGGAGTTTTATTTTAGAAATACCTTGGCCTGCTTTCTGCAGAGCATCTCTTACAGCACGTGTCCCTTATACAGCAACGAGCTGCCTTCTGAGAGGAAGAAGCCCTTTGACCCACTCCTCACAAAATCACCTCTTCATAGGATTGGGTTTGTTAGAGAAGATGTGATGATTTTGATACCTCCTAGGAATGATTTGATTAGTTTGCCTTACTAAGCAGCCAGGCAGATCAGAAAACTAAAACCCCTTTGGTATTTAATCTTTGTTCAGTCTCACTAGACTCCCAGGGTAAAGAAATCAGAAAAACTGCTCTGTTCTTTAGTAAGGCACTTCAAGCACTTTAATCCCAGAAGTCTTCCTTTATCAATACCAAATATAATCTGTAATAATAACAGTATTTTGCAAATGTTGAACATTTTCAGTATCAGTTTTAATCCATCCTTCCTTATGTCTCCGAAAGAATGAATGACAAAGGCACGAAGCCCTCTGTCACAGAATTCCATGACACCAGGACTGAACTTACTGTGGTTTGCAAAGTTATGCTGGCCTCAACACAGCATCCAGTGAGGTATCTAGTGATGGGCTGCTTGGACCTTACAGCTGAAAGCAAGGAAAACCAGTATTGTCTGTTCAGAACAGGAGAACAATCTGTCCAAAGCCTGCACATCTTTGAATGTAAACCCAAAGAAAAAGGATGAGGGAAAGGTAACCACAGGTGGTAATGACAGAATTAGAAAATCACAAGTAAAAATCGAACCAGCAGACAGAAGTCTAGTGCTCAGGTTCTTACTTTTACAGAAAATTCTAACAAACTCTAGAATAGGTGAAGTGCACAGGAAAGAGCATGTATTTAGACATACATGCTCAGGCTGGCACCTACAATAAAGCTGTATCATGCACAGTAGTCTTGCTTTCAAGAAGGTTGATGTGAGGCAGCCTGTGAGGGCTTCATTTAATGTCCCTCTCCCATAATTACATGTGACATACAAACACCCACTCTTTAGTAGGAACGCTGAGGGATGTCTGGAGGAGTCGAGCTGGATGCCAGAGCATGCTATTTGCTCCTAACAAAAGAGATAAGAATGGAGAGTGAAGCAGTATTGATGGAGAAAGGAGAAAATGAGAGGAAATGCTCTTCACCGATCAGATAGAGCAGTTTGATTGAAGAGTTGGTAGAAGACAAAAATCAGTGTCATTGAATACACTGTTTCTTTTTAGAATTATCTGAGTGATTTAACCCCCCCAAAAGAACTTTTAAAAATAAGCATTCAGCAAAATAAATATGCTTGTGAATGGTGTTCCTTTTTGGTCATGAAAATATTTTGTCATTTATAATAAATTGAATAAATATTTGTTTAATTCAAAAAGTTTAATTTCTAAGACATTTGTTTCATACTTCATTCCTTCTCATGCAACCTTTCACTGGCAAAAAAAAAAAAAAATACTTAAAAGCAGACAATTTCCAAATTAAATTAAAACGACCATTAGTTCCAATGATTTTGTTTAGAACAGTTATTGTATTTTGTAAAAACAATGTTCTATTTTGACCTAGGTCCACTTCAAGAATATTGCGCATGTGTACTTGAATGTTTAACATACTATCGCTTCTAGCCTATGGCATGTTTGAGGCACTTACAGAAAGCACAACATTTTATAAGATGTAGACAAATTAGCTTCAAAGTGCATTTAGTCTTCTTGTTAGGCTGCTGCAGTGGAAAAAGTGAAAGCAGGTTTCCATTACTTGGCTGTGCTGCTTTCAGTTCCAGCACTAAAAGGTATGCATTTACCCTCACCTGCAATTTTTGTGGTCCAGAAATAAACGATTTTAAAAGACAGCTTTTTTAAAAATAAGTTTGAGCTGAATTCGTGGTTCCCCTGCCTGAAGATGGTAACAGAAGTACTATCTTGGAACAATGGAAGCTCTCTTTTCTTTAAATACTGCTCATTTAATTAAGATTATCTTTAAATATTCCTAAAATTGAGAGCATTTTAGTGGGACGGTATGTTCATGTCAACACACAGTAAGGTGTCAAATACAGACATTGAATTAGAGCAGAATCCAAATCCAATTTAAACCCCAGTTCTGGGCTAACACCACTGTACAGAAATTAAGATGAAATCCATAAAATAGATATACTGGTTCCATGTTCATGAGTGATCTGATTGATCCTTCCACGCACACAGTCAAGAGAAACTGATATCAGCGTTCCGTTATGTACTTCAAAGGATGCTCGGAGGGACACACTGGTCCATATGCTTCCCTCTGGCATCTGACCTCCAATCTGCTGAGCAATTGCTGTGGGTTGCATGTGATCCATGGTCAACCGGTTGAGAGTGACTTTAAGCACATTGCATGAATGGATTAGCTTTAAGTTAAATGCAAGGCTGGCAACTCCCTTTTCAGTAAAAATGAAGTACTTCTGAGCAAGCTGTCCAGAAGAAACCAGCTGTATCTGTTTCTCACTGGATGAGACCTGAGTGAAATCTAGTAATTTGTTTCTCACAGCTCCAGTAGGCAGACCTGTAACAGAAACTGTGGCTGATATGGCACTAGAAACTGCTGAAGGTATCCAGATGAGACTAAAAATACTAATTCCAGAACTATCTCCAAAATACCGAACATTACATTGTGCAGGAGAAAGTATCTCAAAACTAATCAGATCTCCAGCAGCAACTTTTGTGGCCCCAGAAGCAGATATCGATGTGTCTCTGTAGTTTACCCCAGATTTAAATACATTCATTAATTCTCTGTTGGTGCCATTCCTGTTTATATAAGAAATTAAGGAGAAACCCTCCCGGACACACGTATGGCCCATGGAATACAATGCTTGGTGGAACACAAATTTGACAACACCGGTTTCAGTGAACTTTATAGCTCTGCCATCATGAGATAAACTTAGCATGTAAGGGTCGGAAACAGAAATTATTTTAAAGGTAGGTCGATAGTTGGTTTGGTAATGCATTGCTGTTGACATCTGTGCACTGATTGCCACAGCACCCGTGTCATGAGACAACCAAAACAAACTTAGTGGTGTGTTAAGATCATAAATATGTAAGTCTTTACTTTGATTGCAGAACTGATTTGGGCTCCTTAAAAACACAGAAAGAGTTTGGCTGGGTTCCACTTCAGCAGCACTGCTTAAACTGGTGCTCTGGAAATATTTTCCTTCTGGTTGTTCAATGCGAACACCACTCAGTTCGTAGCCTTCCTCACTGCCATTTAGCTTTAAGGAAAGTTGCAAAAAATTCCTGCAGTTATGTTTTACTGCAAAATTTAGGTCAGTCCACAACAGACCATGTTGCCTGAATACCAGGCTGGTATCTTCAATGGATAGGATTTCACGGTGAAGCTTTTCCCTTATCTTCAAGTTCAAACCAGAGTAGACCTGAGAGATGCCAGACTTTACAGATGGTAAAATGATGTTTGCAGCCCAAGACTCCGAGAGCTTGTTTTCACTGGTTGCTGAGCAAACTGTGTCACTGACAGTGGAGCAAGGCACAGCCACCATTCCATCTTCACATTTCAAACACGCCTGGCATTCCTGCATTTCCTTATTAAAGAAATATTCCTCTCCACACAATCCCAAAGCAGCATCTTTCTCAGCAATTCCAAGGCATCGGAAGCCACCTGTTCACAGGAAATGGGCAATTTTTATCATTAAACCTTTAAAACACTAAATACAAGAACTCTACAGCTCCGCATATCAAGTAACATGTCTAATCATAAGAGAGAAAATAGAAGATAACCATGATGAAAATTAAGATAATCAGGAAGAAATTATTTATTATGAGGATGGTGAAGCACTAGAACAGGTCGTCCAGAGAAGCTGTGGATGCCCCATCCCTGGAGGTGTTCAAGGCCAGGCTGGATGGAGCTTTGGGCAACCTGGTGTGGTGGGAGGTGTCCCTGCCCATGGCAGGGGGTTGGAACTGCATGGAGTTTAAGGTCCCTTCCAACACAAACCATTCTATGATTCTACGTTAGGTCAGTTTGCACTATGAATGGATCCTTGCTAGCAGAGGAAACACTAGAGGTAACTCACCTTGTCCAAGCTGAATCCAGTGGTTTAGAGTGTGAGGAGCAAGGAGAGAGAAGGGAGTGCATAGGGGCAATTGTACCCAAAACCTGTAATGGGTCAGATACAATGACATTGCTCCAAAGACACTCTTTTTCTTAAGTAAAAGGCATAGTGCACTAAACAGACAAGATACTTCCAACAGTGCAGAGTTCCTCTAGACAAGAAAAGCCCACTGTCTGCCCAGTCATGTTTTGGGGCAGTGCTGCTGTAGCCGTGATTTCTAAAGCAGTGCCTTTCAACCCTAGGGATGTGGACCCCAGGCATTCTGTGTACTGTTTTTAAAGAACCTACAAGAAACAAGTAAGAAAAGCAAAATGGCAATCAGCAGGCTTAAAATCAACATGCAGATGTCCATGTTGTGAAAGGCATAAAACTACTGCCTTAAGATAGAGGACAGCAGTGTTCTTGATAGTTTAAAGTTATCAGGAATAAACAAAACCCCACTATAAACAGCACAGAGAATATCTAGAGGTGCCACTTCATTTGAAAGAAAGCAATTTTGTGCTGCTGGCCAGCATACCATGACCTCGGTGGATCAAAGAATGCACACCCAAAGAGCAGGTTTTAAAAACAGCCTGTAATTTTCTATGGCAATTTTCCAAAGAGCACTGCCAGCTGCCACTGCCTCCAGCTGGAGCAGCTGGTGCCCAAAACCTTTGTGCACAGGGCCTTCAAGATCTAAATCATTGCACATGATTTGAGACAAGCTAAAGAATAACCACTTGCAGTTTGTGCCTCAGTTTAATCACCAAGACACTTGCTTCTGCTCTTTGACCACACATAATCAAACTCAGTAATTGTCTTTCTTATAGCTCTTCTCAAATATCCTTCCCTATCTAACTACTGAGTTATTTTATTCACAAGGGTTTCTTAAACGCATCCATTTGCTATACTCCTCAGCTGGAAATCTGCTGTATCTGAGTAGGGATTTGCTCCAAGACTGGGACTACAAGCATTTGACACAGAGCCCAGCAGGCCAATTTTCTCCATTGCTAAACCCGGGGTGGAGCTGGCTATCACCAAACTGCTGATGCAGGCAGAAAAGCACAACACGTGTACTGAGAACTGCAAGACAGAGCAGTACATCTGCACCTGGCACACAAGGAAGGTCAGAATATTGGCTAAAATTCACTTCTGATACAATGTTATTCAGCTGAGAGTATCAGACACTGTATTAATTTATACAAACTTCATATATTCACCCTCATATCTTTGCCTATTCATGTTTCATTCACTGAAGTGATGATTCTTCTCTAACACTGATATATAGGACTGCATAATTTATGATGTGAGAATATTCCTTCAGAGACCCTGTATGGTTATCTCAGAAGAGCTTGTTAAAGAAAAGTAAGATTTTTTTCCATTTGAAATAAGTTAAAAGAAATTTATCGTTTTATTCCCCCTGAAAGTGTTGAGCTTTTTTTTTTTTTTTTTTTTTTACAAGAAGCAAATACCAAATAAATAAGATCAAATTTTTTCAACTATGAATATCCATTAGGGAATATAAAAGAACATCCCTGACAGGCTTTGCTGTTGAAAATAGATCAATGTATACCACAGCATAACTATTCACATAACACCTTTTAAACAGTTCTACTGCTCATATCAGTGGCTCCCACAACAGTCAAAAATACAGGATGAAATGCTATTGAATATACAAACACAACTGTTTCATAGAGCAGAGACCTGCAGAAATGCCTAGAAATACTTCTCATGCTATTTGCTTCTTTAAAATATTTTCATTTATGTTTAAGGATTTTTATAAATACAAAGTTTTACACATATATGTGGCGACCACCCCTATCAATTTGCTGTCTAGTTTTTATCAGTTAAAGCTGTAGCGGGTGTTCCCCGCTATGTACTTTAAATAGGGGACTTCAAAGCCGCACATGTGCTGCTTTATACTGTGGACACAGTAGCAAGAGTAGCATCCTACTCTCTGCCAGCCCAGAAGAGGTCAAGCAGCAAATGACAGCCCAACATCAGAAAGCCAGCAGAGCAGCATGCTGTGACTGCTTCCTATTTCTCTCTGACAATCTCTCCCACCTCTCCCTGGGCACTGCTGCACCTGGTATTATTGTGAGCAGCCCAGCTGTAGTCGAGCTGGTTTTGTGAAATTGGGTGTCTCTGTAGCACATTCGCCAGCCCTCGCATTTCCTCAAGGACAGGCAATTGCAACATTACTAGAGTAGACATGCAACTGTGGTGCTGCTGGGACTATTCATTGCTGCAAACATGATATTCAAGCAGAGTACAGGAATCCATCATCTTCTTGAACCCTCTACATCAGATTTCAATCATTATTAATCAACATGGCTAATTATAAATCAGCACTATTTAAGTTGTCATTATTCACCACTTGCATTCACATTCTTGCTTTTGCAGTACTTCATGAATTTCTGGGGTCTTTCCAAGTGCTGTCCTGCAGAAGACAATCCTGCAGTGTCTCACTTGAGGGGGAGCCACTACAGAGCCTGGCTGCCAAGCAGACTGACTTACTCAGAGAGTGGAGCTGCTCACTCCTGTTAGAGATCACTGAACCTGGTAGGCTCTGAGATCCAAGGGAATACCTCTCTCAGAGGTTCAATCCTGTTCCTCTCCTCTAGATGCCACTGAAGGCCACTAGCGGAATATGCACACACCATACGTGTCATTCCAATAACTGGTCCCACACTGTCTGGTCTCCTCCAGTTGCAAGCATCTGAACCTACAAGCTCCCCATAGTCTGAGGTCCTGGTACAGTTGCTGGTACTCAGACCTCTTATCCTACTCACCAGCTAGTCCAGCTTGAATTTTGCTAGCACTCGCTACCTTCCCCTAAACACCCATAATAATTTTTGTATATTCCCATATCCATTTAAAGCACTCCATAATAGGTCCCATACAGTCCTCAAATCCTCTCCCCCTGCGTCCCACACTAAGTTCTATTTCAAGGCCCTTTTAGTTTGCATGGCATTGTAGGGAGAGTGCCTTTGGCCAACTCCACTTAGCGGGATCACACCAAGGACAAAAGTCTGTGAGAAAAGTGAAAGGGTGAAGAAAGAGAGGCTCCTACTTGCATGTTTATTTATCATTATTTGCTGTGCCTCCCTTCATGCTGTCAAGGAAAAAAGAGCTGCTACAGATCCAACAACCTTTGCATGCAGCTCAAGAAACCACATACAGCATCTGGAACTCATACATCAGATCACAACCCCATATACCCTGTATTACCCAAAACAGACATCCAGTTTCAGTCTTCCTTTTGATAAGTTAATTGCACTTGTATAGATAATGAGCTACCATGAACAGGCAGAAAGTAGCAGTCTTCTCTAATAAAAAATAAGAGGGCGCACTCTCTTCCATGACAGATGAGAAAGACACCGACAGGACACTGAATCCTGATCCAAGTGATAGAGAGAGCTTGCCTTCGCATCTTTATAAATTACCATTAAAAATGGGAGAAGAGGAATCAGGGGAAGAGTCCCTTCCTTTCAGAAACTCTGCTACTGACTCTCTGTGGTCTGACACACCGCCACTGCCCATCTGCTTCACAGTAGTATTTTGCCCACACTTGTTTTCCTCCAGCAGTCACACAGACCTACCCTTGGTCTGGGTCATCCCATACAGCCCTCTGGATAAATACCTTACACCTTTCCCTCTTCCAAGCCACAAACTAGAGCAATATAAAACAGCTACCACATTGGTGGCTCTCCTTTCCTCCAAGTGGGGTCTTGTGGGCTTCCTTTGACAAAACCACAAACTTGATGGCACCAATCTCAGCCTGTTACTAAAGAAGAGACAAAGCCTTATACCATCCCAATGTGCTGGTTCAGATTTTGTGCCTTAAGCTGTCTTGCCTCTAACTGCCCAAGACTGAGACAGAGAAAAGAAAGAAACAAAGAAGTGTCTTGCTTCTTCTTTCTTAAGTCTGATGGTACCTCTTCTACAGCACCTGCCAGGTAAGGCAGCACTCGGTGTTCTCTTCTAGTCATTTCCAGTTTTCTGTGGCATTTGTAGTAACACTGTGCAACCCACAACAGTTCTTGCCCAGATAAAGTACAATGTACAGAAACATGAGTCCTATTCTAACCTTTTCCTAGGACCAGTCCTCTTCCACATTTTTCTTCACCAGTGGTAAGGCAGAAATAGTACAAGATCACTCATTAAGAGCAGAAAATAGCCTTTGCCCCTCAGAGACACCACCTTTTCAAGTAAGAAGTTTAGAGGAGGAAAAACATATAAGTTGATGAAGCCTTCCCTTGGTTATTCTACTGGGAGCCCTCAGGTAGAGGCCACAGCAGCTGAAATGCTTTGTTTGATCACACAGCTCCTTTCAAGTTTTTTTGGCCAACCAGAAATTAGACATGTAGAAAGAAAACTAGCACCTTGATATATTTTGCTCAATACATCTATTAATTTTGCTCTTGTGTGTCTGACTGCCATTTCTTCAACTAAGAAATAATGAAGCCTAAGTCTGAACTGCACAATTCCATTCAAATCTGTGCCTGAAAGTTCCCCCATGCACCCTCAAATGATGACAACTGTTGATCATTCCTCAATAATTGACAGTATTATTGCTAAAAGAGAGTAAGATTGATGAAGAAAGCCTTTATAAGAACCTTCATTAGATCAAATCAAATATCTACCACTGTGCAGCAGAAAGAAAATGACAACTATTTTTCTCCATTAGGAATAATATCTTTGATTTTCACCCCATTTGCACCAGCATAAGCAAGGTCAGATCATCAGTGAAAATTAAAATCAAAGCATATAAAAACCCATGAAAATAAGGTTAAGAGGACCATCCAAAGGTCCTAGGGGATATTGTGTTCTAAATAGCCCGTATTATGTTCTAAAAAAACGCACAAGAACTGCTATCAACTTAGAGCTGAGTGTTTTTCAACCCCTTTGATTCCAGCAAGCTGAGCATGTCATTAGTCACAAACACACAGGCCTAAGACTTTATCTATCTCTTCAGCCTGTTCCTGAAGATCTAATTATCTTCGTTCTTTAATTACTGGAGAATATAACTTACCTGGAGTATTCAGACACTTTATCCTCTCACCACAAATGCTTGGTGATTCAGTACATTCATCTCTGTCCTGTAAATCACAAGAATCATATTGAAACACTTTAACACAATCACTTGAATTTGAAACAGGCACTTCTTCAGGCTCTGTGACACCCAGACATATGTGGGGAGGAAGAGAGGAGTGATTGCACAAACATGCTGGAGCAAGACAACTTGTTTGAATGTGTGACCTGTTTTAGAAGGTATTGAAACAGACAGTGTGGTCTCCGCAGAAAGCTAGCAGTGAACAGACCACAAGCTAAACGGGTAGGTTGTTCTATTCACATTTTTTTACGACACGTAATCTGTAACACAGAATCACAGAATCACAGAATTTCTAGGTTGGAAGAGACCTCAAGATCATTGAGTCCAACCTCTAACCTAACACTAACAGTCCCCACTAAACCATATCCCTAAGCTCTACATCAAAACGTCTTTTGAAGACTTCCAGGGATGGTGACTCCACCACCTCCCTGGGCAGCCTGTTCCAATGCCTCACAACCCTTTCAGTAAAGAAGCTCTTCCTAACATCTAACCTAAAACAGTACTAACTCCATCACTCGGTTGGTCTTGAGGATGTTGCAACAACCAAGAAAGCATTAGGAAAAGCTCTTAAGGACATTTAGTCTGGGAGGAAGGTGCTAACCAAAAACCGAGTGAAATAAATTAATCTTTCCTATCAACAAGCCCTACCCTCACTCTACTGCAGGTAGAGGGGAAAGAACAAAAGGCTAAATTTGCCTTCAAAACACTTGCATTAAAGAAAAGTGAGACTAGCAGAGGGAAGGGCACAGACTTTTGGGTTCTTCTTAGCAGCATAGGCTTAGGTCTCCAGCTGTTCAGGTTCACTTTAAGCCAAGAGCTGGGAGCAACACTTGGCAAAGATACTGCTTTAAATATTAAGATCCTCACATGTCTTAGGACTTTTAAATGGAAGTGACCAAAGAACCATCTTGTTAACATGCTGGTTTTGTATAATAAAACATATTTAAGACTAAAAATATCAGGGTTAAACATATTTAAATGTTTGTATGTTGTGTTTAAGCTAGAACTAGATTTTACATTTATTTCAACTGACAACTTCTGTTTCCAATTTATAAACAAACACCTGACCTTTCTTTAGTTTTACTTAATAAAGCTTTCCTCTACTTTTCCAATGTGTCTAGCATTTCATGCAGACTGGACTGGGATTAAACGAACAAATTTAGCATGCATAAGTGTATGTGCTTTAGGATGTCTTCTTCTACCAGGATGAACAGAACTGATGTCTCACCAGCTCCTAGCCTTGGGAAAGCTTGACATCCAGCACGCACAAACTAGTGCCACATTTACAGCAGCAAATGGTAAAGAGAAAACCCACAGAAAACTCCAGGCAAACCTTGAAGTGCCACAGACCCATTCAATAAAACACAGTAACTAGCTCTCTGACTAGTTATTTCCAGAATGCCATCCTCGTTTATCCAACACATTACTTCATAAACAATAACTGAAAGATACAGAATGATATTTCACCTGGCAAATCCGATCAGAGTTTGCAGAACACTCAGCCATTTGGAAAAAACCAGCAGGACACAATGTGCATTTTTCACATTGTGAAGGTGTCTTTTGGAAATTGCAAAATTCATCACTTTCACAAAGACCACAGTCCAGCAAAGACTCCCCAACATTAATCACTTTTGCATCCACTTCTACTTTATGGACAGAGTATGACTTCTGGAGATGATTCCTGACCTGGTTCTGAAGTCCTTGAAGATGACTTTCAAAATAATTTTGAATATCTTCTTGCAAACTCTGAAATGACATTTGTTTCACTGTGTCAAAAAGCATGCCATACTGGACTTTGATCAGATCCATTTGCTCATACATTTTTCTTTGCTGTTCAAGAATCTCCTTTTGCTGGCTAACCAGTATGTGCTGCTGTTCAGCAAGTTTTTGCTGCAAATCCACAATGATTTGCTGCTGGCTTTTTAGCATTTCAGTAAATTTCTCGTGTCCTTTTGCAAGGTGCAGCTGTAGTATTAGGGCGTCTTCAGACGGAACTTCGTTTTCTCCTGAAATAAAATTGACTGATTATTATCCAAGAAAAATGATTTCGCAGGTTGCTGTATTATCTCTTCAAAGGCATACAAATTTTAACAAGTTAATGAAAAGTCTCGTTAAATTCAGGTCATGATTATAAGGCCAATTTCTTTACTATCTTTATAGCTCCTTCAGGGGACTGCAAGCTCTTCCCTTTCATAAGCAACATTTATAGCCAGAGACACTAAAAAAGTCATAATTAAACCCCATGCTTCAGGGCATAAATTAATCGTCGGTTGGGGTCAATAACAGATTAGTCATTTCTACGTACATGTTCAAATACAGTAGAGAGAAAACGGTCAATTTTCACTGTAAAGGTGATAAAATGAGGTGATAAAACTTGTTGAGAACACTAAGCTATTTAGGGTAGTAAAAATAAGGGCCAATTACAGAGAACTGCAAAAGGAGTCTATGATACTAAGTACCAGCAACAAAATAGCAAGAAGAAACTCAAAGGAGATAAAGGTGAAATGATGCACTCACCGGAAAAAAATAAAAAAATACAAAATCTTAGTCTTTCATTAAAAAAATGCTGTGCTTGTTGATGATTAGCACTCCAAAATGATCTTCAGCTAATATAGCAGGTCTAGATACAGATCTGAACTGATGAAAGCATCAGTTCAGGGCCCAACAGAGGTTAAAAAGGCATATAAAATGTTAGGAGTAATTAGAAGAGGAATACATAGCAGAAGAAAACATATAATTACAACATTGTATTAATCAATAGAGCATCTTTAATACAGTATACAGTCCTGGTTCCCTATGTCAAAAAGGGCACGGAAAAACTCGATAAGGTTCACTGAAGGGTAGTAAGGAAAATCTAACATATAATACCCCTACAATATGAGAAAGTATTTTTTAAAAAAAGTATTTTAAATATTTGCCAGCCTTTTCAGGCTGGGAAAACAACTGTGCTGTATTACAGGAAACACTCCACTCTTTCTTGCAATACAGGAATTAGGGGTCATTAAATGAAGGCAGCAGGTTCAATACAAGTTAGTAGTTCAGATGTGTCAAGAAGTTGTTGACCTCCTACAAAGTTTATACAACCTTGCTTATTTTAATACCTCTACCCCTTGTCAAGTTTGCATGAAACCAGCCTGTAGGTTCAAGTTACTGGGCAGCAAGACAGTTACATGCATGCTGTGACTGGCTTTCGGGAATTTTCATAGACCTATATAGGTTCCATTCATGCTTGAGGCTGGAAAGACATACACAATTCCCTTTCCATAAGACTTGTGCTCTCAGAAATCTGGCTTACAGTTGTGAGTGTGGGCAGAAAAGCACAGATCTATGCTAAGGATTTTGACCATGCAAGTGACAACACAGTGCCAATGGACCACATCATGTAGCAGCAAGAGTCATGCCTTCAAAGCAAATAGAAAAGCAAAAGGCAGCCCTTACCGGGACAAATAAAGCATATGCACCTAGAAAAACAGCTGATGAAAGCTGGAATATTAAGGCTTTGGCTCTCTTGATGAATCATGGCATTAAATTGCTTCTTGGTAGATCTCCCATACTCAGACTAAGTTTTCTGAGACGAGCTTCATCCTCTTGTCCTGCACTAATACGATTTCTTACACATTGAGATTATGTGTGAGAATGGGGCTCCTTGCTAGTACTGCAAGTACATGCTACTAACATATGCTAGTACAGTTTTTGATCAAAATAATATAAATGTAGTAAATTAATGAGCACAGTATTCTTATTACACCAGAAAACCTAAAATCTAAATGTGTTCCCCTAGCGAACTGCTTCATAGATTAACAGTCATTGGACTTACTGTCAGATGAGCTTGTGTGCATGTCTGCCTTTATCAGTAACTACAGAAAGAGATGATCTTGACTTTATGCTTAACAAATAGCATTAGAAATCCAGGTTTGTAAGAAACAAATAGAAATTAAAGTAACTGTATGAAACTGCCCCGTTCTAGGCCTTCTGACCCTCTCAATGGAAAAGGAAAGAAGAGATGAGGAAAAGTTCAACTGCATCATTTAAAAGTCAGTCCAGGAAATTGTCTCTGGGAAACCATGAAAGGGAGTGCAAAACTGCCTTTTTTTTTTTTTTTTTTCACACATTTTCTCCAGCTCACAGCAGTTGAAAATCAGGGACCAACAACAGTAGTATTTTGAATGATTCTAGCCATTATAATGTTATGGACAGGAAGAATACAGACTACAGAATAAAGAAAACAGGGTTATTGTGTTGTAACCTCCCCCTCTTTGAATCTGGTCTTTCATCACAAACATGAGCAGATTTATCAATGCAAAGGTTAACTAAAGCCCTGATTCAGTAAAACACATCATGTACAGCTTATGTTTAAGCACGTACTTGAGGAGCATCATCTTCAGCCAGAAACTGGCTAACTTGCTGACTGCAGTGAAACTCCTCTCGTGATCCTCTCTCCCCACAACAGAGTTACAGAGCTCTGTAACAATGGCAGTGTTCCAGCCTGTCAATTTACCTTTGCTCCTTTTGGTTGTCTAAAGCTCAGCTGGTGACAATACGAGCCCTAAGAAATCCTAGACGACTGTTTTTATCCTCATTTTAATTTTACAGTACTATGACAAAACTTAGTTTTACGCCAGTACAAGAGACCTGCCACTGCAGATTGGTTGGTGCTACAGGTAGTTCACAACTCCAGGGCAACAGAGAGCACAATAAAGCTCTTGCAGAAAAAGAAAGACTACTGAAAAGAAATGACACACAATTAAGCAGAAGGGGAATCTTGTTTGCCAAAAGAATTCTGAAGAAGTCTAAATAGTTCAGAGGTCTTATGCCCTAAAAATGGACGTTTCTCTCCGTTAACTATATAAAGGTAACCCACAGTGAATGGCAGATGGGGATGTCTCTATCACAGTCATCTAAAATTATACGAGAAGAATTCCACTGCAAGAGATATTTAGAAATTAGTACACTCCTGCAGCCCTACTGAACTACCTTTCCCCATTCCCCAGACAAGTATCAAACAGATACACCCCATCACAACACCCAGATGTTCTCATGACCGCAGATGCAGTATTACCTTTCTTATACATACACACCATACGCAGCCATGGTAAGGTCTGCTTTGTAGCCACCTGCTCTGCACTTCCAGGATCCATGGTGCAAACACAGTACCTACCTCTGACCTGCTGCTACGTTTCTCTAGTATGCCTTGGAAAGGACATGTCATCCTGAGGGTGTGCTGCATGGACAATGTAGCCCTCAGGTAGAACCTGCCACTGCAGGAGGGCAGAGGCTAAAAGCAGGCAGCCTGTGAGGAAGGCATCCTACTGTGAGAAAGGGCAGCAGAAAGACTAACCCCTCTGAGATCTTTAGTGGGTCCCAAGGGCACGGGACCACCTGATGGTTTCAGTCCTCCTGATAACCCAGGAGATGAGAGCAGAGGGCTGCAGGCACTGCTCAGAAGAATGCAACAGCATGAGAAGCTACAAACTTGTTCACTGGGCTTGGTAGGTATGAGATATGGCAGCTGCACAGTAACTGCTGAGAAGTCTGTCCAAAAGAAAACAGAAAGATGAGTTGGATGGGAAAATGAGGAATTTAATGGCAACTGAAGAATGAGGGGAGAAACACAGAGCAATACAAAATAAGACAATGAAAACAGGCTCTGTGCATTCCTTCTTTGGGCACACCAGTCCTTCATCTGGAGTAAGGTGTACTCAGGGAGGTGCTGAGAAACAGTAGTGACAATTTTGCAGAGGAATGGTCTCATCTGATTGAAATGAGAGTTCAGGTCTGCACTCTGGTATCTTCTTCTGACCACATGAGCCTGGCCAACAGAAGCGGTGGTTCAGCTGCAGTTGGCAGGAGCTTTCTAGATAGCATCTATGGTGCCAGTGATATTGGCTGGAGAGATGATGAATACATTGGTGTGGTCTCCACAGCAGGGCTGTGCCTGCTCTGGCAGGCAGCTGAAGAGTGAGAGAGAGTCACCTGCTTCATGCAAATCAGCTTACAAACACAGACATCGTGCTGGGAATCAGCTAGAGCCACTGGTGCTGGCCTTTATCTTGGATATCTGGTATTCGGCAAGGTCTTCAGCAAGCATTTGAGTAGAGTGCACCTCACATGAACAGTCTTCGTTGGGTTTACACAACAGGTTGAATATACCCTTATTCTGCTCACCAAAACACAGCCTTCTCTATCAGGCAAACTGGAGGGAAGAGTTCTCTCAGTGACTGACGAACCGTTGCAAATCTATTTATGCACTGTTGCAGAGCGGGCAGTCATAGGCTGGGGTGGGCCAAGAGGTCTCCTCCACCTGTGGATGGTGACAGTACAGGCAGAAAATGGCCTTAGGGTCACCTGGGTATTCCACGTGTATTCCAGCTCCCCTGCTGTCTGAGAAGAGGTCAATGGCAAGCACCCCATGCTGCTGGCCTCCGAGTAATGTGCTAGCATGGTAACCAGACAGGAACATTCCCCTAAAAATGAAGGAAAGACACAAACAGTCACTGACCCATTTCTTCTTGTACGGGTGCTTTCCTCTGTTTTGAGCTACAGCATCTCAAAATGTGCACCTAAAGGGCCAGACAGCCTTCTGTTTCTTTCTAATTATACTTTTCTACTTGATCTAAAACTGACAGAAATCTCCCAAGACAAATTCTCTGCATATGTCTGCCAAAGAAGTCTCTTCTAGGGTGATTAATTTAGGAAGAATCAGGAGAATGGGTGAAGCTGTAGAAGTGACAGATAATTTTGTCATAAGCCTGTGCTCTTTCCAACTGTGTTGGTAAGTTCCTGGAGCCTATGTAAATGTGTGATAACCTGTGCTGTCCGCAAAATGTACAGACATCACCCTGTAGTTATGCAAAAGTTGTACTTACAAAAAAATACTTTGTATTTTCTTTGCCTCCTGTTTAAGCCACTTGCTGAGCACATGCAGCAGCCTCATCTCATGAGACACTGAAAAGAAAACTTGGAACACAGCAGCTACTCTGAGTACTGGAGGCAACTCTGTATACTCTACTCCTGGAGATTCCTAGTCTATCTGCAGCATATTCACTGCTGCACTGAAGAGGTCCCTACATTTCCTCCAGAGGGCTTCTTACTGACCACACTACTGACCACCATGGCTAGTTCCCCCTGCATCTGGTCCTCCTCCATGAGCTTACATCTACAGTGCACATCTGTAAGCCTGTGAGACAGGTTCCTGCCATTCCTGCACAATAAGATCCACTCACACAATTTCATGACAGGAAAGCCACCATCTCCACCATACAGACTGGGCACACCTCTTGCATGAGCGCTCAGTCTCCTCTAGCATGGTTCTTTAGAAGACTAGAAGCAAAGGATGTTCTTCATGATATTTACCTGGATTTAGCCCATCGTGTTCACTGAGTGCTGTTTCAATAGCAGCTCTTCCCATACAATGGCAAATGTATTTCCCCTGCTTTGAGGTGTGATTACCACACTTCATTGTTCCGTTTTTTCTAGTAGGCAGGCCATACTGGAATTGCTGTGTAGAACCATGCTCCTTTCCAAGACCCAGCTGCAAATGGGGATTGAAGAAGGCATTCTCTACCATACTGCAGGAAGTCCACTCATTTGTGTTCAAAAGGAAAGTTTCAAAGGTCTTAGGCATATGTAGAGAACATTAGAGGCACAGCAGAATGCTAGATGCACGCCTGTACACCAGCTTGAAGGAAAACAAAGACTGTAGATATGGCTTATTTTGTTGCTCCTGATTGCAAGTGCATGGGATTTCTGCTAGATGTTGATGAATCCAGTTTGATTTTCTTCCACCCTTGGGAAAGAAAGCTGCCTTGCAAAGGATTGGGTTCAGTGTCTGGAATGGGCAAAACATGCATACATGTCCTTTGTGCAATCCGGACAGAAGTAAGCCTTCAGCCCAGGTCTCATCAACACCAATTGCATGGTTGCTGCAGTGGTCTTGGGTGTGGGCTGCTGCCAACCCACGTTACCAACAGGCTGTGAGACAAAAGCAGTGAGAAGGAAAAGCCTTTGTGGATGCAGTTGTCCTCGTCTGAAAACTCAGACACAGAAGCTCACGTGTTATCACGGGTTTGCTCACTGCGTCACTCCATGCTGACGGTGCCTTCCACAGTATTAGGCAGTTTAGTGGGCAGTGCTGTTCACTGCTTTCCCTCAAACATACAGGATGCTTCTCTCTGCCATGGGTGAGAATGGCGGGGTCCAGTGAAGGAGGTGAACACACAAATCCATGACAGTCGCTGGCATAAAGTATAATCCATTCTTGATGGGCTGAAGGACTTTAAGGGAAACCTGTAACGATAGTGCTGTTTCTCCCAGACCTCACCTGGCACCATGCCTGCAAAGAGCATAAAGCTGAAAGATTACAGTGAACTCTCGTGTCAAGTCTCAAAATCCCCAGTGTCTTCACTGTCCAACCCCTCTGCTTTACCTTCCCTTACTCTGTTTTCCTCTGCCCTGTGTCAGACAGGACAGAGGACCCTACGGCCTTGGAGGTGACAGACACATATAACTCACCATGTTAGCTGATGGCATTGGAGACTGGGCAGCACAGACTGATCTCGGTCCTCTAAAGACAGTCACGGAATAAGAGGATGTTTGGAGAAAGAGGTCATGCTGGGCTTGATGATCTTTGTTAGACCTTCATGAAGACACAGTGTGTCTGCTTTCAGCACCATCCAGGATGTGTGAGTCTTTTCTGCCTGTGCAGAATGACCTTATTATATGCCACGACTTGTATTACATGGAGATGGATCTTGGTGAACACAAAGAAAATGCGAAGATCCTAGATCCTTTTGCAAAAGGGAGGTATGGCAATCATGATGAATGTACAAAGAACATGCACAGAAGCAGAAAAAATGGAGGCTGAGCATACTGACTTCTCAGTTTTCTGCACATCTTTGGTTGGGGGCATACAGAGGTTCTGTAAGACATTTGGGAGCAATACCAGGCAAGATGATGGCACACAGCGTCATGGTAATATGCACAGGGGGGGTAAATCTCAGCCCTGGGACTGGCATCACCACTAAGTGCTGCTGCCTAATTCAGAGGAGGTGACACTTCACCAATTAGTTGTCCAAATTGAGGCTTGACATGTGCTCTGCTGTGTGGAGCAGCCACTGCCCTCAGATTGGCCACAATGACTTGACAAAGTTTAAGTATCCTTTACGCTTTCCATTAGCTTTGACCATCAATCAGGGATTAAATAAATCACTCTTCCTCATAAATTTTATGTCTTTCAAATAAGGCATTGAACCAGAACCCAAACTGCTCTGCAGTCATTAAAGATTGGCTGATGCTTTTCATGTGGGTAAATCCACATATCCCAGGCAATTACACAGCGTCTTTTGCTGACCTGTGAGTATAACCATGGACATCTCTGGCTTTCTACAAAGACACTGAACCGACGAGAGCTGTACCATGCTCTGAATTAAGTGTAACAAGATAAGCCTTGCGATTTTGTTTTTTGCTGGCTACCACTGCAAGACAACTTGTCAGCAGCAGCGAGTTTCACATGCACCACCCCGTTCATTCAGGGTGCAGAGCGCACATAGACACCTCTGAGGCCTCGAAGGATGCTGTTGTAAACCAAAGCCCTGAGAAATACCAATTGTCTCTGTGAAGACATAGACAATTGGAGGTCTTACACGTGCTTTAAGATAGCACTGAAATGTCCCCACTTTGCCATGTCTCATCCATTGCTTGAGTCTCATGAGCACGCATCCACACCTGTGTGCGGAGGGGGAAGAAGGGGCAGCACACCCCCGACGTGCCCCACAGCCCAGCACCACAGACGTGCCTCAAACCTTCCCTCCGAGCCCGGCTCCCCCCGCTCGGCACCCCGAGATGCTAAACCCCTTCCCTCACCCCCGGGGCCTCCGACCAGCCTCCGGGTGCGAGGAGGAGACCCCCCCGCCCGCCCCCCCCCGGCACCCTCGGGCCAGCCGCACCTGGCTTCACGTCGCAGGCCAGCTGCACCCCCAGGGCGCCGCCTCCGCCCAGCTCGGGCCCGCCGTAGGCGAAGTCATCCCCGGCGAACTGGGCGGCCCTCTCGGCGGCGCGGAGCAGGGCGGGCTCAGGGCAGCCCTCGGCGGTAGAGGCGGCACAGCCGGCGGTGCCCCGGGGCCGCGGCCGCAGGCGGGGCGGCAGGCGGCACTCCAGGCCCTGGCAGTCGCGGCGGGTGCCGTTGGCGGAGCAGCCCCCGGCCGGGCAGGCCTCCGGAGGGCCCCCCCTGGCTGCGGGGGGCTGCGCCTTGCCCTGCGGGGCCCGCAGCGGCGTGGCGGTGTGCGGGAAGGAGCGGGCGGGCCGGCCGGCACGGGCTCCGCAGCGGGCCC
>NC_048894.1:17239676-17456279 GCF_011077185.1 Oxyura jamaicensis | reverse complement strand
CCGCAGCGGGCCCCGCGGCAGGGCGGCGGGGCAGCCTCGCCGCCGCAGGGGGGCAGCCGGCAGGGCTCGGAGCCGCCGCCGCCGCCGCTGCAGCCCCCGGCGCCCAGCAGCGAGAGGCAGACGCCCAGCCAGCAGCGTGCCCACCACCGCCTCCTGCCCGGCATCTCCGGCAGAGCCTGCAAGGGAAAAAGCATCCACAAATAAAAAGGAAAATGACTTTTTAACCCCCCTCGGCAGCCCTCCATCGGTGTCTCCCGGTTCAGGAACCTGCGGGGCAGAGCCCGGAGCGAGCGTGCGCGGCCTCGGGGCTCCGCGGCGGGGACTGAGCTGCTCCGAGAGCCGGCGGGGAGTGGGAAGGGGCAGCATTCCTGGGGCTCCTCAGCATCGGATTTCCCAAGCGCCTCCCTTTAACTCCTTCGCTCCTCCGGGCCCCTGCCGGCGGGGCGGCTGGCGGGGAGCCCGCGGGGGCCTTCCCATTGAAAAAAAAGAAAAAAAAAAAAAAAAAAAAAAAAAGAAAGAAAAATCATAACAACTACCCCAAAAGGCCAGGAATGAAGCGCACGGACGGCGCGGCTACCGATAAGTAAGTTTCGTGAGGCTGGGCTGGATTTCTGGCTTCCCGCTTTGATCGCCAGAAACTCACATCAAAGATAAAAGCACGATGGCCAGCTGCCGCTTGCTCTGATGCTACCTAAAGCCTAAGCTGGAGCGGAGGGGTGATTTTGACTTTAGTGCATTGCTTTTTGATAAAGCAACTTCCCTAGACACCTCAAGCAGCGCTCACACTGCTGTGTGAGAAGCAGCATACGTCCCAGGGGCTGCGGAGCGGGAATAACTCCCCATGGCAGGAGCCACCTCACTTATCTAATCTCTTCCACATGTTACTGGTGGAAGGCGACACCACATACGTGGCCGCTTCAGCACTAACTGCAGATGCCGCATTTTGTCTTTGGGAAGTTGGTCAGTGCAGATGCAATAGTTATGGACAGATGAAAAATTACAGAAAATACAATTTATTGATTCATTATCTTCAGCTTCCTGCTATCCATCGGCTCACACACATGGAACCTACCTCTCATTATCTTTGCAATGCTCTCACACAGCATATTTGCTATCAGTTGTGCAGGAAAGTGGAGAAACAGCACATTCTCTTCTCCTCTCCCTCTCCTCTCCCTCTCCTCTCCCTCTCCTCTCCCCTTTTCCCTAGAACTTCTATGTTAAACCTGTTGGGAATCTCAATTTTTTGACCCAGTCTGGCTTATCTGATGTTATCCCCCTTGCTAATGAAAAAGCATACCAAATGCACCATTTACAGCTGGCTGGCCACTTTTTGACTAATCGTTATTTCTTTTGAAAACACCAGCTTGTTAGAAATGTCTTGCAGCAGCAGCAAAAGCTCCAGGAGCACAGAGGCATGGTGTCCCCAGCTGACTTCTGTAGGGCTAGTGATCTGCCAGGTTGCAGGGCTCAAGCCTGGGAGAGGGAAATCTGAAAGCCCTGCCAGACCGAGTCCTACATGAAACTCCCCACAGTTTCTAGAATCTCTACCTTCTCCCTCAACTGAAGCAGGATTCCTGGAAAAACTACTCCTCAGAGATTCTAGGTTTTCTTTCCTATGGTGTCCAGCATCTCTGTCACAAAGGGACGTGGAATAAATGGTGAGAAACCTCCAGGATCTGTCCATCCAGGGAATACTCATCGGCAGAGTGCTCTTGCAAGAGAGTTGAGAAGAAACATATGTTTAAAACAGGTATCTATCAGGAATGACCTAGGTATAATTGTCCTTTTACAAGATGGAGTTATGATCTAATCTACCTCACAAGGTCTCTTCTTGACCTGTTTCTACAACCATAGCATATGTTTCTTTGCAGTTGCACTAGGCAGCTGTCTGAGCCCTCAGGCGCACCATGTGTAGGTATCTCAGGGACATATTGGAAAGCAGCTTCCAATTCACAACAAAACTTTAGTGCAATTGTTTTTGTTCTTGGCTATAATCGGAACAGAATTTGGCTGTTAAATTTATTCTTCAGCAAGATTCTGTAATTTGTGCAGTTCAACACCTGTTCCTGTCCCTGCTTCATCATTTATATCAAAGGGGATATATATATATACACACACCATCATGTCCATGACGGTGTAAGTAAGAGTACTGCTTCATGCTTGTGTTTTGACTTTGGAAGTGCCTGTACTGCAGAGTGCAGTTGGGTGAAATCCTACCATCGGTCTGACAAGCAGCATAAAACCATGTATGTTCACCTTTATGACTGAAAAAAGTATGTAGCAATTAAATAGACCCTCTCACCCTCTCCCCCCCCCCCCCAAAAAAAAAAAAAAAAAAAAAAAAAGAGCTGTTCTGCTGATGTCTAGAACACAGTATATAAGCTATGTATGACACCATTTGTAGATACTGTCTGTACAAGTACATAGGTGCCTCAGAGTCACCAGCAAACCTGCCAATGATCCATACTGCTGTATGTCAATAAAAATAAAGCAGTAAGTACCCTCCTCTTGCTTTCTTCCCCTGAACAGGCTCTGTGTAAGCAGGGAGAGCCAGTCCTTCATGTGTTTGCAAGATGGCTTGGTGCCGTGCGTTTTTCTTCGCTTCACAGCATTTTTCGGCTTGGTTGTGTTCACCAGCACAACAGGGGCGGCTCAGATCAAAGAAGTAGGTGAGGAGGCCCTGACTTTTATACTACGTGCAGTATGGAAGGGGTTTCCTCAGACATTGGGGTGATTAAACTTCACACAGAGAACTGGTTGTAGCACCCCTACCACCACAGTCAGGTGCCCATGCCCATTCAGTGTCTGTCCAGAAAAGTTTATGTGCCAGGTTCCTCCAAAAAGGACCTCCTCTGCAAGCACCACCATTGTAAGAAGAGGCAGGTAACTGCTTCAAAAACAGCCCTGCTGCTCTGAACCTGCACACAAACCCAGGAGAAACCCCACATCGTCACACCACCTTCAAGGAGACACAACAACCCCAGTGCCTCCCTTTGCTCAGCCCACATCGCTCTCCCTGAGGCCATGGAGACCCTTCACAGAAGCCCAGCAGCTCCTCCAGGGCTGCCAGAGCCCATCGGGAGCCGAGGGGCCGCGGAGGGGGGTCGGCAGCCAGCAGAGGGCAGCAGGACCCCGTGCTTGGCCCCGGCCCCACCAAGGGGTCGCCCCCGGTGCCCCCCGGGCCCGGTGCGGCGGGGTCCTCGCGGGCCGCACGGCGAGGCCTACGCCGCGGCCTCCGGGCTGGCGCTGCTCGCCGTGGAAGACCTGTTGTTTTGCCAAAACCTGACAAACGGCACAAATTTTCTGCTTTTGCCTTGTTTTCAACCGCTTCAGGCAGTTGGATGCTTTCAAGTACTTTTTTTGTGCGTGCGCGCTCTCAGCATGAGCCAGTGCTTTGCAAAAGTCGGGACAGCCCGTGGCTGATGTTGGACAATTTTGTTGCATGTTTGATGTTGGACAATATTTTGTAATGTGGATAACAAAAACCACACAACACGGGTACACCTAAGTATGATTGCTTAATATGATACATGTTTCTCAAATCCCTAGTTTAACCATGCAGCAGTTTTGGAAAAATTCCATGGCAGGTGCGATCTAAGCCCCGTTTTGTATTCCTTTCACAATCTGTTATGAAAGATTGAGTCCTGCGATTATTTGATCTTACAAGCTTTACAGACATGCTTAGATAGCAATCTGTAGTACTCTTACAACCCTCAGGACTGCTTACAGTGCATAACTCTCAAAAAATGCTTTTTTTTTTTTTTTTTTTTTTTTAATCAAAACTCAAAATTATTATTTTTGTCTGGTCATTTTGAATTATTTATTTCTTACACAACTTTGTTTTTCAGGCTAAAAAAAATGCGTATTACTGTCATTTTTTCTAAATGTTGATTTCCAAAGAAGATTGATCAATTAGATAAAAAAATAATTATAAACCAGATGAAAAGCACTGGAATAGCTTCAAGTTTTTCCATTAAAGCTATTGTGAATTTTGCATGGTTATTAAATAAGAAAGGAATGACAAGAAAATATGAAGAAATAAATCCTGCTGTAATATACATAACTCAGTACCAGCCAGCATTTTACTCAACATCTTGTATCCTTCACTGGTTTTCAAAGCGTTATCAAATTCATATTCCAAGGTGCTTTCAGATTTGCTGAGTTTCCTGTTTAAAAATCCTTTTTAATGTCCATGAACCTACAGTTTTTATTTCTTGACTCTTTCAAGCAGTATGTTCTGTACATTGTAAAAGGATTGGTAATCAAAGTACAGTTGAGCTGATTAATAGTATGTGCTTAGGGATTGACAAGTTTCTTCTGAAAGAGCCATCACCTAGAGTTACAGAGTGGATAGACTTCAAGCTTTTATTCCTTCTTTCCTTGAATGATTTTATGTCATGCAAAATGCCATGCAATGATAGCTGCGATGACTAATTTGCCTGTAACTATGCCTTACAAGACTGAACAAGTAGATAAACAGGGGAGAGATCCACATCAGTGAAACAGTGCTTCTCTCTGCTATGTCCTCCATAAAGAATTGTCATCAAATCTTATGAGATAGCCAACTACCCTTAGACACGGAGACTGTCATCCCCTCATGGCTGACAGATTACTTCCAGTTGCTGTGGGGAAAGAAATGTAAACTCATGAGTGTCCAAACGGAGAAAATGCAAAAACCTCCTACTGAACAATGACAGTAATAAAACAATAGCTCCACAGAAATGCTAGGTTTTCATGCAAATAATAGAAATGGGAAATAACGTAGGTCAAAGGATATACTTTACTGTTGCTCAGTCACACACAAGAAGTTGAGTCACCTCAGCATATGGGTACTGAGAGTCAGAAAAAGGGAAAGTACACAGTTATTCTGTGTTAGAAGATCAATGCCATAGACCACAGATGAGCCGTACCTACACAGAAGCAATAGCACCCAATGCTGCAGCATAGCTACAAACAAAAATGAATCCCCCTTTTTAAGCAAGTTTGAGAATGATATGATTATTAAAACAATTAAAGGAGCATATTAAATATTTTTTGTGTATGATGATTAAAAAAATGGAATCATTCGGATGCTAGTAAAAGTTTAGTCTTTGTAAGTTACACTTCTTTTCAACACAGCATGGTTAAAATAGTACAAAAACATGAAATACAAACTTTCTTCTTCAGTTGCTGAGAGAAAATTTCCACAATGTAGTTCTTTCTTGTATTATTGCTGAGTGGGCGAACGCACACACCAGAGCCTGAAAAGCAGTAGATGCAGGTGCTGTTAATCAACACAGCACCATACTGGAGTTAGTACACTTTGTTAGGAAATAAAGTTAGTTGCTGCAAGCACAGTTCTTTACTGATACTATTTCAGTGTTTCCGTAACCCTATGTAGTTTTTCTGCACAACAGCGTGCTGCACCATATTGCTGTGCTAATTTGCTCAGCACTGGCTCACCAGGCTGCATACAGCTCCACAGACATGCTCTGTGTTGCAGCTGCTTCCTCCAAGCAAACTGCACGTGCCCTGTGGACCTTCAGGCTCAGAGTCTTCAGGCTCTGAGACTCTGCCTATACTAGGATTTTTCAGCTGCAGCATACTGCTAGTACTTAGAAGTTGCAGATGGTTAAAACAGGTTACAGCTCAGAAATTGCATTTTCTGAGAAATCTCACCACTTTGAATCACTTTGAATCTCAATTTGCCCCTTTTTAGAATGAAAACTATTATAATACTGCCTGGGAAATAGGCATTCCAGTAGCAATTTCATTTGGGAAACAATGATTCACAGCACTCCAAAAAAGTAACAATTTTCTCTAATGCACTGGAGCCCTGAGCCCCAGGAGGTCCTTATATTCCCTGGGTCCCTGAGACAAGAAAGGGGTCACCATACAGGAGAAGAGTTGACGAATGGAAAACTGGCAGCCAACCCACCTAACAGAGAACCATCAAACATTATCTGTATTTCATTATAAGGCTTTCTAAGATAAGCTTTCATGAAATGTTTCATTCTCAACGAACCAACAACTTTTGACAGAAAGCATTCCAGCTGAATGGTGTTTCCAAAGAGATGCATTTGGAGCTGGATGACACAATGATGAAAACATCTCAGGCTTGGCTAGCTGATCGGCACTAGTTAGGTACTACAAATCAGCCTCCTAAAACAACAGCCCTTGGGTCACCTTCTGCTGACCTAATTGCAGCTTGCACTTGCTTCAGCAATGCCACATGCGAGCATTACGAGCACAGCTACTTGTTAATGAATTTGTGCTTGGATAGAGAGAATCTCTTGGACAGAGATTTTTGCGTTCTGCCTTGAAGGCTTATAGTTTATATAGTTTATATAGTACAGATTACCAAGCTGCCCAGAAATTTTCCTGAACTAACGACCTCAACAAGAGTTCTGTCTTTTTCTGCACAGTCCCTACATCATGGTAGTAGAAACTGTGTGCAAGCTGTAAGAAAAGATTTCCCCGAGCAACTCAAGAATTCAGTTTTGGAAGACCTGTTCTTTTCAACAGCCTCATACAGAAAGTCTTTTCTTACCAGATAAAGGTGCACTTTAGGTACATCACATCAAAAGTACATTTAGGCTACTCTGAACTGTGGAGCAGGGTCCCTGCACATCTTTTAAATAAACTTTATCTAATGCAGGAGGTACCTAACCATTCCTTATTAACTCTGTATTTCCTCCCATATATTCACTCTAATGGTCACACCCTCAAATCTAGACTGTTGTCTCTCTTTTTCACTACAGAAGTAGCAGAATGTATGACTTAGTAGTAAAACTGTCTCTCGTTTTTTTCATTTTTAGACCTGCTTTGAGTTTTTTGTACTTTTGCCAGTTTTTAACTGTTTGGGCTGATATATACTCTGGTAGGTGTTTGCCTCTGGCAGTGGTTTATGGAAAAAAGTGTAGAGGCCATATAAAAAGCTGTATACTGTATGCAAAGAACGTGATAGAAATGAATTCACATAAGCAGTCTTAATTCTGGCATTTCCAAAGTCACAAAAGTTTTATTTTTCTGCCTTAATAAAGCTTTGGTTTTGTGTATGCTTAAGTGTTAAATATTTGGTACACAATAAATCACTGGCAGGTTACCACCTACCAAAACTCCATGGCCCCAACAAAAGTAAACATATGTAAGTAAGGTTGGACTAAAATGTTGCAACTACTCTTGGCACATCAAAGGGCCTTGAGGGAAATAAGATAATAAGATGGTGGTTAAAGAAAACATTTTTAAAAGCTAACACAAGTGGAAAAAAAAAAAAAAAAAAAAAAAAAAAAGGAAAAAAAGGAAAAGTCCTGGATACACTAAAGTCAATGGTAGAGCACACAGAGTTATAAATGGTGTCAGGATTTCACACAGAAAACCAAAGTAGGACAAAAAATCTGGAGCTAGCTGGGTGCAAGATTGGATTCTTTACTTTTAGATGTCTTCAAATCACAAAAACATTTTTATTTTTTTCAGAACAAAAACCACATTTGGGTTAGTAGAGAGTATTTGTGTAAAGGTTTCTAATTTGTGCTATAAACAAGATCAGAATAAGAGATGTAACATCTACTTCCAAGCCTCTTCCTTGTCAATATGGAGGTAGGAAAAGATGGGCAGCTTTACATGTTGCTTCAGTTGCTGGATTCTGTTAAGATTATTCTTCTTGAAACAAACAAACAACAACAACATTATGTTAGAAATCATATACCTAAGATTTTGGAAAATTTTGAGGCAAGTTTCTTCCCCCTATCAATTTATGTCTAACAGTCAAAAACAATATGTCAAACAGTGGTCAACAATGAAGAAATGAAATCTAACCAAGGTAAACTTTGTTTTAGACAAATGTACAGTTACTGTTAAAAATGGGGGGCTGAACCTGAAATTCAAATTTTCAAAAAAATCAGTATTACCTGTACTTTACTAATGCTGAAAAGATCACCACTCAGTCTCCAGGCTGCCAAAAAGAACATTTTTTATTTTTTTTTCCCACAAAACTTACAGTAGTACAATTCCAAAAAGCAAAGCTACAGAATTACAAGAAAGACAGGAATGCATCTTGGTTCTTTTGCTTTTCAGGGCAAAAATGAGAATAAAACTCCAGTTTTAATAATTGCTATGGCCATGTTTTTCCTTTCTTTTAGTTCATGACAATTTCTGGTTTTCCAGACTAACAAGGGGAGAAACAGCACAAGAGTGATACCATGGAGCATTTATGTGTTTCCAGTTCATCTAAAAACAACTGAATGCATCATGAATTGCTTCTGCAAAGATAGTCACCATTGTACTAGCTGACAGTTTAGGCCTGTGCATTTCTGAATACAAGCCTAGATTTTTTTATTATTATTATTTTTAAATAGAGAGTGAGGGCTATTCTAGAAAAGACAAATAAATTAAAACTATTTAAGCTGCTAAATACTGTAGACTTGATCCTCATTTACCCCATGTGAAGGAGGTTTACTACAGATGTCAATCAATTGTTCTGTGTGTATTCCAATCTATTATAAAACCACTTGCAACAAACAGATCTCGTATTAGCTTGTCTTAGTGACTTTCTGTCAAATGAGAAGAATTCACTTTTCTCTTTAAGAGACAAACTATGCTCTTGCTGCATAAGAGAAAAGCAAATTAACTTCCTTGGTTAGTAGTTTAGATTTCTGCACAGGAACTCAAAAAGTTATTCTCAATAATGCTCCAGTGTCTGGTGGTCTCTCAAATACCCTTTATAAACAGTTTACATTGATCTTTGCTCCAAGCTGTGAGATGTTTATGGATCTTTTTTCAGTATGGCTATTTGCCCACCGTCAAGACCCAAGGCCTTATTTTGGTAATCCTAAAAATAGGGTAGGATCAATTACAAAGACTTTTCTCAACAATGTAGTTTTAAAATAAATTTAAAGGCTATGATTTTGGAAAAAAAAAAATAAAATAAAATTAACAGTCAAACTGGAAATGTTTCAAACACTGATTGATCAAGACCCAGCTGAGTTTATTCTACTAAAGATAGATTTTCATCAGATAATCCAAGAAGAGTGTTTGTTTTGGCCTCTGTTTCTAGAAATAATATTAACCTGGCAATAATGCTGTTTCTATAAAGAAAAAGGCCGTTGAGCAGGTTAAACATCTATATCTTTCCTCTCATGTGCTACATCAGTTTCCCTTACATCGTGTTTGCTCGGTATTTTCAGGAGCTGTGTTACAGTTTCTGTGCTGTGGTTCAATAGCCTATCTAGCCCTCAGAGGTACTTCCATGGCCGGAGTTTGGAATAAGGTCATAGTCGTATGCACATGTGTTCGGAACACATCTCTGACCTGCAGCAGTGCTCCCCTCTCTCTATTTTTCACCCATAAGGATCTGAATCGTAGGCAGCGATTACTGATTAGGTACAGATTTCCAGGAGTTCGGGAGCCAAATAGCCTTTTACAGTCCGAGCTGATATTTAGTTCTTCTGACATTTTTAGGTGGCTTGAAATGTCTTTAACAACCTGGTTACAAATGTCCAGGGGCAGACTTGGAAAACCAACTGAGGTCTTCCAAATTCTAGTTTGGCTCCTTCACCTCACTATCCACTGCTTAAATACCAGTCTTTGTACACTAAGGGAAAAAGGAGGCTCCTTAACTTTATAGAAATGTTTAGGGCAGATACATTGCAGAATGTAAGATCCACGGTTACTAGAGGAAAAGAAGCCTATAAGAGAATAAACCCATGGAAATTTTCATTTTTAGTGTAAGAGGATTACACTTTTTATTTCATACGACCTTTAAAGAGGAAAAGTGGAATATGGTGTCGTAAAGCAAGACTAACTTCGCTTTATGAGACAAGAACATACTCCCAAAGTTGCAAATCTTCAAGGCTTCTGAAATGTGTTCATATAAATGAGACATTCCTTTTGTATGTCTGCATTCTTGTCAATGAATTCTTTCTGCATAGGAAAGAAAAAGAAAACAGAATACGGGAAAAATATGACGATTAAGATGCTAAATTATTCTCTGAAAGTCCTATTACATTTTCAACACTCCTTTCCACTGGAACAAACTGTAGAGTTCGATTTTCACAAGTAACAAATCAAATATATATAATGTAAGTGAAAACAATGACTGCTTCAAAAATCAGTGCATGGCAGTTGCTGTATTTACTTGGAATGCACATTTATATGTTTCAGGCTTGCTTTCAATGTATGCTTTTCAAATTGTCTCTCTATCCAGCCATCAGCTTACTTTTGAGTTGTCTCAGTTAGGAGAAAGGTGAACCAATGAAGAGATTTAAGAAAAAATGTGTTTCTATGTGCTTTCCTTCCGTGCTGTGAATTGGGCATCATCTTTGACAGTCATACATCCACATCCTGCCAGATGAGCTGTAAATAGAGCATGCTGATTCATTCTTTGAAATAACTCTAAAATAGATACCCTTTTTCTATATGTAAAAGTTTGAAGCAAGGCTCTCACTTCTTATCCTTATCCTTGGTCTCAAGATGTGGTCTTTCCCATGTCATTTATTCTTTCTGGCTCAGATTTTTGTTTGTTTGTTTGTTTTCTTCTAGGCCTGATGGTAGGTGGTTTTGTTGTTGTTATAGTTGTTTGTTTGGTTTGGTTGTTTGTTTTTATCACTATGTCTCTGCATTCCTCAGCTGGCACTGGCTTCGCACTTGTATCAAACACAAGCTGTTTATCTTCACTTTCTGGTCCCTCAAGGGACTCTCCATACTCACCATGACCTCTCTTTCATTATGGACTCATTAGCTCCCACCCCTCCTTCGCCCACTTATTAAAATTTCCAAGAGCCTCCATGTCTTATTCTTCACACCTGAAACTTCTAAAAAGCCTCTTCAGAAGTTGTTACTTGTTTTTTGTTGTCGTCGTTGTTGTTTTAATCAAGTACAGTGCAGTACATGTAATTTTAGAGGCAAAAAGGGAGCAGAAACAGAAACCTCAGCATGAATAGGAAAGCTCAGAGTATAAACACCAAATTTCTTTCAGGTACATTCACATTGGCAAGTACCTTATTTTGTAATTGTTTTTCGTTCAGGGAAAGGTCATGAATGAAAAGGTCAGCCTACACATAGAGTCAGGTGCTGTGAAGAACAAGCAAGGGTACTGAAACATGGTGAGGAGTAAGAAGATATCCTCTGGATCTCACTAAAGAGCCCAGAAATACAACGCAAAATGATAAATCATGCAATTTTGTGTCACCAGTCATGAATCTATGTATTGAAAGGTGACCTCCTCTCTTTGCTACATGTGCTAATCCCTAACATTGACATAAACTGAATTTACCCACAGCAAGTCTCTTACTGCTCTTATGGTAGTTCTGACACCCTTTTATGTCATTTCTGAATGAAATACATCTGCAGTCTTTCTAGTGTCTCTTCACATTGGTCAGTCACTAAGCAGAAGAGGTGCTCATTTGCAGGTTGACAGCTTCTGGGCCTTGTCCTCCTGGGGCTCCAACATATGAGCACCCAATGTACGGACTCCAGCTCTGTTCCATATTGGATGCAAAAAATTAGAAAAAAGAAAAACAAACACATAAAACCTGTTTTTGAATAGAAATAAAAACTGAAAATATAATGTTTCTTCCATTACAATGGGTAAAAAACTGCAATTTTTTTGTTTTTCTCTTTTTTTCTCTTCATTAATTTTTCATATGCACTGAAGAAGTCTTTAAAATTTTAGTGGGCATTTAAAATGTTTCTACAGTTCAACAATAAAGGCTGTCTTTTATTTATTTTTTTATTTTTTATTTCTATTTTGACATTGATATTGCCAACCATTTTTGATAGGCACTGTTGCTTTCCGAGAATAGAAAACCCTTCCTAATTCACTAGCCCTCTCATTTCATTAAATGTACCTACACTGTATTTTGATGGAGACCAACAAGAGGTGCTCTCTTTTGGTTGTTCAAAATCTCTAAGCACAATCACAGATGTAACTCTGTCCAAGCACTACAGTGTTTTGGGACACCACCTGGACCAGGAGTGTTTTAAAAAGCAGGTAGGTGAATAATGTAATTGATAACATTTGCAACTGCTATCACAATCACGTATCAAAGAATATTAATACTAAGCTTCAATCCAAAGAAGCTTATTGGACTGAACACAGGTATGGGACAAGTACTTCCTTAAATGCTTTGCTGAAATAGAGCCATAAAACAGAACATACCCCCTTTCCAGAAAATCCTGGACAAAATTGGTTAAGAGCTTCAAGCTATTTAAACCTATTTGAGAAAATAATCTGCTCACCTTCAGAGAAACATTATCAACCAAAGGGTCTGTCATGCCTTTCATATTTTTAAACCAGAAGAAACTTTTTTTTTTTCAAAGGCAAGCTAAGTTATTTGAAATACTTCCTGCAAAAAAAAAAAAAAAAAAATCACCCAGAAAACCAAAGCCACATCCTGCCTTAGTGTGTCCTGCAACAACTCTCATATTACCACTGACATAGCTAGGACATGGGAAACCTTATCCCCAGGAACACCAAAGACTGGTAAAGCATTTTATTCTGGCTGATATAATTTATCTGTTGAATGATTTTGACTTCTGCTGCTGAGTGAAAGCTTGTTTTTCCTCGCTGTCACAGGAAGCTCTATTGTGGCTAGCAGAAGGTTGTGTCACTGGACAAGAATACAAAAGTATTTTGACAACTGGACACTCAAGCTATCATATAAAGAAAATGTGACAATATTTAATACATTAATTATAACCATATTTTAAAAATAATATGAACTGTACATTGCAACTGTGCAATGTAGAAACTTGAGTTATTCAATGGAAGGGGAAGTGAGAATTCACTTCCTCTGACTAAAGTTAAAAAATACTAACAAAGCTATTCTACAGTTCCTCTTTCATATATTATTGATTCTATTAAATTCAAATAGAGCTCATATTCAACTTGTAATTTTTGGGAAACTGTACTGTCAGTATCATCTGGAAAACACTGTTAGCTTAATACATCTATCTATCTCAGCGGACCACTCACTGTCTTATGCTCTTGTGAATCATGTGAGATGCTAGTCTTGTGTAAAAGTGATGCATGCAGCCAAAGGTGGGGTGATATCATTCCTCTGGACAGTGGAAGGAAATTCTCAGCCTGGCTCTTGCATGGCTCACATGTCAAGCATGAGCTGAGACCACAGCTGCAGTGTGTTAAGCTGTAACAAACAGTTTTTCTCTTAGCATTTAACAAACAAGATTGTGGTAGGGGAGAAATTTATGAATATTTATTTGTTTAACTACTGCCCTTTTTCTTCCACTAACCTAACGCTGTGTTCTGAGCTGGCCAATAAAGGATACCTGTATGCTATGACAAAGCCCTTAGAGCCTCAAGTTTTAATATTACATGGACCTTTTCCGTAGACTCAGCTTGCACTGCTAGGCCATAAGTTGGTTAGGCTCATTGGGACCTATGAGAAAGGACTGTCTGTGTACCCAAATTCCAAAATATTGATGCTTGTTTCAAAAGACAATGTATTTTAACAGTAATGGAGATCTTAAAATAGATATAAGGCTTCCACTATTTGTTGCAGATATTTATTCTAAGGTATCATGAAACAGATGTGTTTAAGGTTGAGCGATCCTAGAATATATTAAAAATCAATAGTATGGCTAAAGCGTTGTCTTTGTTGTTGTTGGGTTGTGGTTTTTTTTTGGTTGGTTGTTTTTTTTTAAGTTTGTCTAGCATGGTACCAGCTTTAATGTGGTTTTTAATATATATACTATAGCAGAATTTAAATGCTTCATACATTTAAAAACTGAAGGTGAAGTTATAATTGTGCTGCTCCTAACTGTAGCCGTGCTAGGAAGAGGTTAGTCAATATTTTGCTTTCCGGGGTGTTGATACTCGTGTTTTCTCCACGCACACAACCCCTCAGAAGACAAGAAGACCTTCCTGCCTTTTTGCAGAAGCCATAAATAAGGCCTGAAGGTATCTGGGTTAAGATGGTTGAGCAATCTCCATCTAAGTCTGCACTTTTGAGAAGTGTGAGCTGCTCTCTGAGTGCTCACGCAGACACTAATTCTGGTACTTCAGAGACAAATACTATTAGCAGCTTCTTTGGTTTTCATGAAGGGTAAAATTAGGACAGTGAGAATCATGATGGTGAGAAAAATAGGACAGTGAAAATCATGACAGTGAGAATCAGTCTGGGGGTTGGAACTGGATGATCTTTAAGGTCGCTTCCATCCCAAACCATTCTGTGGTTCTGTGACAGCCTCTGCAACCTACTGGCTGACTGCTTAGATGGATACAAGTGGATGGGCATGTTAAGATCAATACATATTTTTTCAAACAGGACAGAAACTCAGCAGATATCTCACGTTTACTGAAGAAAACCAGCACCATGGAAGTCCACGGGAATATCTGAATCCTGCTCAACAGAGTCATCAGAACTTTAGTTTGTGTCCTCTGTGTCATTGCTGTCTACAAAAAGCTTTACTCCATTGTCCTGTGTAGGTTAAGTTGATGTGGTGGTTGGCACTGGGAGACAACTGATAAGCAAGAGCCAGGTCACAGAGGACAAATAGCTACTAATTACAGTGGATATTGTAACTGCATATTGGTAACTGTACTCTTCTGACTATAATAAACTTTTAAAGCTAGCAAGCACAGTGGAAGACACATTAAAGAAAATAAACAAACAAACAAACCACATTCCTTAAACAAGATCCTGATGTCTAGAGGATGTCTTACGACCACGTACCACTCCAATTCAAGCCCTAAGCATTAAAAAGCCTGTTGGGAAACCAGTTTCCACACCAGCCATGTCTAGTTTTCCATCCGCCAGTGATCAGAGGCACATGTTCTTGGAGTGGACTTGGGAGGTGAAGTAACAGCATCAGCCAAAATTACCTTTCTCCATAGTTACCTCATCAGAATACTGTGCCGCTACCAAATGCCACACTAGCAATAAATATTTGTTCTGGTCATCTACCAAGAGGGATTAATGCAGCATATCCTACCCAAAACAAATCCACTAAACAAACCAGATCACTAGTAAAACTCATATGACTGAGCTAACTTCATATTCACTTCCCTTTAAGGTGGAGCAAGAAGATGAAACTCTATCAGTTCTCCCCATCTGCTTCCAGATTTAGTGGGGCACTTGAGGAAAGTTGTATTCCCTACCTGGACCCCTGTGAGAAGGAAGTAAGGACCATACACCTAAAATCTACTCTGCAGGAACTTGCAGTATCTTCTGCTGTGAAAAAAAAAAAATAGGTCTAAAAACTATTTCTGAAGTTTTCCATTGGTTTGTTAGACGCACAGTTACGTTGACGGGAAATAAGTAGAGATTGTGCAAAACCTCCACTTCCCACTTCTTCATGTTATAAAAGAAAGCCCAGCTGGCATATAGTGCCACCTTCTTCATGCTGCCCCTCACCCTGCACACACACTGCGACTGGCTGAATGCAATACAGTGCAGCTCAGCTCTAAGCGACAGACATGCTCACCATAAACCACAGAGCCTCCTGTTGGCATGAAGTTACAGAAAAGCAAATGCATGTGCAAAACAATGCAACCTAGCATCTGCACCTGAAAACGAAGGACAAGATTTTACCAGCTGCTGGAGGATTTTTCTTGTACAAATGACTCTGCACTGCACTTTATACTTTGTTGTGTGGTTATTCAGATTACTGCATCTATAAATTAGTCCTGAGTAAAGGAGAATCGCCCATCATTATTAGTCCTTAGGAAATGTTAGAGAAATATTCATAGCACTAGAATTAAAACTCTCTTCTCATTTTACTTACAGGGGAAGTGTTGGACTAACTACTGAGAAAAAAGAGTAAATACACACTTGGACATGGAGGATACTTCCTGACAAGCAAAAAATTCTGACAGTTATTTCCATGAATCTTACTATAAAACACTGTAAAAGTATTTGGGAGGACAGGAGGGAGGAGGTGGACAGATTTATTCTGAATCCTTAACAATAGGGGGAAAAAAAGTGAAATCTCAAAATAAAATTATGAAGTTGTTTTCTGACTTTTCAATCATTTCAGCTTGAGAGATACAGTGTCTCTTCCTCAGCAGAAATCCCAGCATAATTTACCTACTATTATATACCCAAAATAAGACCATTAAGAGTTTCAAAGTCTTTTGATAAGCCTTCAGGCAGTGGGGTAAATTTTACTGTTCATATGAACGCAACCAGTCAACACAGATCAAGTAAATGAGGTTTATCACAGGTATGATCAGAAGAGCTATGTCAGAAAGGGCTCACATGCAAGTTCACACAGATTGACTTTTGGAGGGAAGAAAACACGTGCATTAAAAGGAGTGTGGCCAGCATGTCAAGGGAGGTGATCCTCCCCCTCTACTCTGCCCTGGTCAGGCCTCACCTGGAGTACTGTGTCCAGCTCTGGGCTCCCCAGTACAAAAATTACAGGGATCTCCTGGAAAGAGTCCAGCAGAGGGCCACAAAGATGATACGGGGCCTGGAGCATCTTCCCTGTGAGTAAAGGCTGAGACCTGGGTCTGTTTAGCCTGGAGAAAAGAAGACTGAGAGGGGATCTCATCAACGTGTATAAATACCTGAGGTGTGAGAGACAGAGGGATTTGGCCAACCTCTTTTCAGTGGTTTGTGGGGACAGGACAAGGGGTAATGGCCGCAAGATAGAGCACAGGAAGTTCCGCACCAACATGGGAAAGAACATTTTCACAGTGAGGGTGACGGAGCACTGGAACAGGCTGCCCAGGGAGGTTGTGGAGTCTCCTTCTCTGGAGATATTCAAGGCCCGTCTGGACACCTACATGCGCAGCCTGCTCTAGGGAACCTGCTTTGGCAGGGGGGTTGGACCCAGTGATCTTTCAAGGTCCCTTCCAACCCCTACAGTTCTGTGATTCTGTGGAAACTCAAATGAACATTCTTCTGTGTAAATCACGTGTACAACCTTTTAACAACTAGGAAAAATAAAGGGGGGACGAATAGAGAAATAAATCACAGAGGAAAGAAGTGAGCAAGGAAGGGATTAAATAGCTTGAAATGAATAAAATATGTCATTTGTTTACTTCTGTTAACAGAGCCAGGTCATCCCACCTTCTTTTGTCTTCAAATACCCTTTCACTTCAGTAAGAAGCTGCCAATCTTTGCTTATATCATGCTTAGTTTGTCATACATGTGAAATCTAACACACAGCATTAATAAAATTAAATGTCCAGTTTAAAATGATGCTTCTCATTAAGCTGACTTCTGTACACACTGCTCTGAGCAATAGCAAAATGCCTGTCCTGTAAAGTTGAAGAAACAATGTTAATAATAAATGCTGACATTTTCAAATGAAAACCCTCAGGTTACAATTTTTGTTAATAACAAGTAGCATTCTCAATAAGTTAGATGATATTTTTCTATTTAACAACATTTACAGTGCAGACAATTTCATTTTATCATAAGATTAATAAAACTAATAAACAAGATATGGTCATGCTTTTCCTACCACAGTTGGAATTTTTGGTAAATGCCCAGCTCTTGCTTGGAAGAAATGAGCTGACCTGAACAGGTAATTTTGAAGAACAGAAAGGGATATATATCCCCTATGTATAAGCACTCACAAGAAACAGGGATGTACACAGAGTGATACTTACACGTGGGACCTGAAAGATTGCGACCTGATCAAGAACTCATTGAACCAAGGGGAAAAAGCATCTCTGGGTTTTGAATTAAAACTTTTGAAAAATTACTGGGTTACAGCCTAGACATGTAAATCATTGCCTGAACATATGGAAAGGGAAGCCACTGACTAACATGAGTCTCTACTGTACAAAAATGAAATAAATAAAGTGTAAATTATCTTCAAATCCTCATAGTGCACAGAATTGCAGAAATTAAGCTGTGATCATAAACTTTTCAGAAGTGTTTCTGTCCTAATTTTCTGCAGCTAAAAGTATGAATTTTCTAGCACCACTAATTACATTTTCAACTAGCCTGAGAACCTCTCCTTCATCTTTCCATTCATGTACATGTTGTGTTTTGCTTTTGGTTTTCTATTTTAAGAACAAATTCATGTAAACTTTCCTAAAAATAGCTATGGAGAGTAACTCTCAATTCTGAATGACCAACAGATACCATTTAGTTGTTTTAGAAAAACAAACTTGCAGAGTAGCTCTACTGCTTCTTATACTTTCTTGTCTTTTATGTTCTTTGACACAAGATAATTCTTGACTTTAGCTCATTCTGATACCACTAACTGCATCTCAGCTTCAGGATTTCTAATAACACAGTATCTCTGTAAGTGGATTTCTTTGGTTAGCTGGTACATTGTTCCCTTCACTAAGGCAAATAATTATGTTCCTTTACCAAGAGCTGCCTCTATCCATATAACTGCAGTCTCCTAAATTAGAAAGCCCATATGAGAATCAAAGGGATGGAAAGATGGATGGACAGAAGGGCTGTTCTTCAGCCCTTGAGTTTCTGCTTCTTCCTTATTTATTTATTTAGTGGTTCTTGTTTTTTTTTCATTTGAAGATTTATGTGATGTACTTGTTAACAAGCTTCTGCATCCAATCCAATCCAATTTACTTAAATTTGTTTTACTGTGATTCTTCAAAAGCTATTTCTGGTAATTGCTTACACACAAAGCCTCAAATGAGAGCTTTCCATCTTTCTCATAGGAAATTTTAATAGTTTACAGTTTCTCTGCATTACTGCATAATCACAAAGGAATATATAAATATATGTATATTTATAAAACTGCAATAGAATTAAATCCCAATGTAAGAACACAAGACCTGTACTTGCTACTTGATTATCCCTATTCCTTCTGCTTTATTTTCTAGGAATACCCCAAGCAGAGATACAAAAATTTCCAAATGCTCTTGACATCACAGTCGTCTGATGTGGTGCTGTGATTCATTTTGCACAAATTGCAACCTCTTCAAGGTTTCCTGAAAAAACGCTGTCTTAGTGAAATCTGGTATACCCCAGAGGATATTCCAATCACTATGCCAAAGACTTTCACCATGTCTGAAGAGGGCTACTTCAAAAGAGGATACCCCATCATTTAGATATCACCCGCTCTAAATTAAACTGATGATTTTTTTAATTGCTTTTTTTGTATCTTGTTTCCAGGCCTAGGCCTCCATAATCAAAATCTTCATTCTTCCATCATTCTGGAAGTCGTTTTGGTTAAACAATAACAGTAAAAAATCTGCTTTGTATGTGTTTCCTTATGAAAAAATATCTAACTACTACTCTGATTCATTTGTATGTGTTTTTTAATTTATTTTTTAAATGTTGGCCAGTGGCACAGTGGCTTGGCAATATCTTATATCACATTTGCCCTGTGAGAAAATGAATGTCAGCCTGAAAAGCTGACCATTATCAGTGCAAAAAGTGATGTTAATGAAACTTAAAGAAGTGCACCTACACTAAAATATTACATTTTTGCCAGTGGAGTTTTGGTTTCCCAACATTAAAAACATATATGTTTGTTCCCTTTCAAAAACAGATGTTCTGCTTTAACTCTAATTTATCTTCTGCTTAATGGAAACTTACATTACAGTAAATGCAGTCCACAAGGACTCTGCAGATTAACAACGCTCCCAGAGCCGAAGGTGTATAATGACAGTGTATCTACCCAGTGATCTGCTCTCCAGTGATAAGAAAAGGAAAAAAGCAATTTGCAATTGCATGCGTTAAATCTTGAGTCATGCAACTGCTGTGAAACACACAATTGTTATGTGGGTGGGGAGCGTGCTTCTTCTTTCCATTACAAAACAAAAAGCATTTGGAGAAGAGCAGAACGCAGGGCTGGAATTCAGGGGAATGATTCTGCTACGTGTTCATTTTAGCTGAGAACAGAGAAAACAAATTAGGAAGCATTACATATCTCCACCTGCTCTTGCCACAAACGTTGTCTCTCTCTAACCATATCATTAATCAGGTCCATATCTGCTGCAGCATTTCCCTCACCACATTTCTTCCTTACGAACACATGACGGCCCCCACCCATCCCACTGGAGCATGATGCTCATGCTCCTGAATGCAGCCCAAAACCTCAGACAGCATTCAAGATTTTCTGGGATTTCTATTATTTTCTCACCGTTTTCTCCTTGTTTTTCTTCTCCTTGTGTTCTTGTCATCTCCACTGCTCCTCTTAGAGAGAACGATGCTGATTTGTCACAGCTAGGTAAAAGGAGAACAAGAAAATACTAGCATTTGGCTTTGTCAACTGTATTTCATGACACTTAGAGAGGGCAGCAATGAACAAAACTACACAGAGAGGAAACAAAGGCTCATTTGCATCACCAGTATAGATTTTTGTACATTATCATACAAATAACTTGGTCGTGTATCTTGGGAAAATTAAAATAAGTGAGAAACCACTAGTACAGTCAGGGTGTGGCCATATTACTGCTAGGTCACACATAGAAGTGAAGTAACAATTTTTGGCAAGAAAATGCACTATTGACTATAATTCTAATACATGCAAAGAGTATGCTTTAAGGTGAAGATTTCAAATTTGACCTTGGGATGATTTAAAAGATAAATATTTAATTGCCAATCTGCATTTTAAAATTACCTCTTTCCTTGGCACCATAGCGATCCCAAAAGCAAAAGAACAACTGCAAAGAAAGTCAGCAAAGAAAATATGCACTGTCCATGGGATCTCAGGCTCCCAAGCTGCTGTACTAATATGAGTTTATTAACTTTGTGCATGATTTTTCAAATGCTAGCACGTTTGCAGATTTGGACTTATTTTTTGCCTGGTCAAAGATGTATCTCAGAGTTCAGCAAAGTCTCTGGTAAATTTTAGCCAGCTTCTCAATTAAACAGTGCCTCTGTTGTTTTTGTGTTTGTTTTTTTTTTTGTTTGTTTGTTTTTGCTTGTTTATTTTTAAATAAGAGTAGAACAATGTACTATTCCCTAAAAGCATTCTTAAGTATAGCTGAACCGTCTCAGCTGCATTTTTTCAATGCAATTACCCCTTAAAGCATTGACACGTATTTGCCATGCAAAAGTGGTGGCAATTTAAAATGCTACCATCCTTCTGCCATGATTATCTAATCTCCAGCAGTACTGGAAGAACGGAACACAGGATTCCTTCGCTGATTTCGAGCAAAACCTGGTGTTTCAGTATAAATGGCTTAGAAACCATTAAGCTAAACTACCTGACAACAAAGATTAAGCTAACTACCTGACAACTTTTCTAAACTGAGTTTGAAGTAACAGAAGTTCAAGACTGAGACATTCCCCTTTTTGGGGGGGGCGGGAGGGGGAATTTAATGTGTTATACAACTATTTCTACTCAGTGAATTAAATTTTAGTACACTTCAAAGCAGCACTTCACAATGCCACAGAACGATGCAGTAAATCCATAAAACCATTTTTTTTTTTTTGCTTGAGGCAGCATTATTTAAGAAATAATAATAAAAAATTAGACAGTCTTTCCAAACGCAGCGGGAAGAGAGAAATCACCTTTCTGCGTGAGCCCCGCCGGCCTAGCCGTGAGGTGAAGAGGGGCAGGAGAGGAGCGGGACACGCGGCGCCCCCCGCCTGGGCTCTCAGGCTCCATTTTGTGGGTCCCCCCCACCCTCCAGCGGGGACCTCGGCTCACCACAGCCCTCGGGGCGGCCTCCAGCGGGGAGTCCCCGCGTGTCCCCATGAGGGGAGCCGGACCCGGGCTCTGTGGGACTGCTGTCCCCCGCGGGCAAAGGTGGAGGGCGGCGCTGCGAGCCCCGGGGCGGCTCCCGCTGAGGTGGCCGCCCCGGGGAGCCCGGCAGCCGGCGGGCGGGCCCCATTTCCCCCCAGGCGGTGCCGCAGAGCCCAGCCCGTCCTCGCCTCCTGCTCGCAGCGCCTCCAGGAGCCGGCGGCTGCCGTCGCCCTCCTGCCAAGGTAAAGCCGGGTGGTGAGGGAGGCGCCGTCCCTGACGGAGCGGGGTGGTAGCGGTGTTGGAGGGGGAGCTGCGGCGGGTCGAAGCGGCGTGTTTCGGGTGCCGCTGGTTGCAGCCCTTGCCTGGCGGTCTGTTTGGCCGCATGGCCTCTAGGAGGAATACACGCGTCCCCTGGCTTTGAGAAGGCCTGTCCTGTGTGATACCTGCATGTTAATACCAGGGAGAAATGATATAAATGCCGTCTCCACACACTTGGGGTGTTGTTTCAACCCATCGCGCACCAAAAGGAAAGTTACTACATCTGTTCGCTGTCACGCTCGGAAGATGTATCTGGTAGGGGCTGTGAAGCCTACCTTCCAGCCTGGTGCTAGAAATCTGGGTGCTGGAATACAGTCCTCGAGCAAAAGGTGTGGGATGCCACCAGTCTGGGACAGGCGGTTTGGTTTGGTTTGCTGGGGTGCTTTCTGGCGCAGGTTTTGCTGATTCTGGGGCTGGCGGCTCCAGCTCGAGTCTTCCCCCTCATAACCTCTGTTTTTCGTTTAATTTTTCCTCTTTGGTTCTAGTTCCCCTTTGCGAATTACATGAAATCTGTGTTTTGTCGGCTGCCCCTAAGTAACTTCTACACAGTACCCGTTTCACACGTGACTCTGGTGGCATCGCTGTCAATACACCTGCTTCAGCACAAACACATAGCCCTCTGAAACAGTGGGGTTTGTGTATGCTGCATGACTTGCTTCACCTGTATAGCCTCCTGCTCATTTGCCTTCACTAACTTTACCACCTTTTTTTTCCAGAAAGTCCGTAAAGAATGTAAACCTAGGTCAAAGCTCTGTTTAAAGCACAATGTTTATTTTTTTTTTTTTTGCTGAACCTGTTGAGTTCCGTTTTCACTAGTGGGCTTGCTAACGAGACTATTAATTTAACTGTACCTCATGCTTTGCGCAAGCATTAAATGGAGACTGTTTGGTTTGAAATACGGATTACAAATGCCTTTGGGAGGTTTAATCAACAGAGCATTACAGATAGCTGAGTGATCCTTAAGTTATATTCTCAGCGAACTTGGATCTATCTGGGAGCATACATAACTGAAGAATGTACTGTCTCTGTGAAATGGTGTTTTTAATCATTCCCTGAGTCTTCTTTTTCTTCTTTAAATACCTCCTGTGGGTACTATAGATACTTCTGGCATTTGGAGGCAAATATGTCTGGAGCCTCAAAGTAATTATTGAATACATTGTGTTTTAATTGTTCAAGTTGGAATTCATGAGTATTTGGTTTGCTGTATCTTCAAGCAGAGTATGATGCCCTTGAAGTGCTGGTTTATATTGTTATCAAATGTTTATTCCTGCTTAACTTGATTTTTACAGATCAGAAGTCTGATTCTTACTATAATTGAGCAGTGTCTACCAGATGACACATTCATGCATCTGTGAATCAATATAGAGGCTTGGTCTTTCTTCGTGAATAAAGCTTTAGAGACTAAGATATTTGGGAGGGCAGTAACCTGCATAGAGGGGCAGAAGCATGAACACAGGGGCCACTTGGGTCTTGTAACCTCTTAACTGAGCACATGTGAACATGGCCTGAGATTTCTTAGGTAGTCATGAATTTCCCTAAAGCAGTAAAACTTTACATTTTCTTTGTTTCATCTTTTCTGTTAGCAGAAAAGGAACTGCTGTCTTACAGCAGTGAGAGGAACAAGAAGTAGAAAGCCTTCCTTCTATTCTTCTGCATTATGTAGTGAAGGGGGAGGTAGGGCTGGTGGAAGGATCAGCAGTTACATCTGACCCTACAAAATGTCTGAGAAAACTAGCAGCATGGAGTGCTGCTGGAGATGAGAGGAGAGATTGCCTCATTCAAGAGAGAACCTGACCATCTGCAGATTCACAAACATCTGTCTTTCAAGGAGATGTGTGAACATGGATTTTCTCAAAAGAACGGTTATGTTTCAGAGGGGGCTTTACAGGAGTATGGCCGAATTTGGTTTTACCGCATATCACTCAGGAGCCTGTCCTTTCTTGCTATCTCTGCAAACTACAGGTGTTTTTCTTTCCCACAGACCTTTTTTCCATCTTTCATTTCAATATGTCTTGACTTGTTTTGTTTTACGCTTATCTGACCTGTTGTGATGACAGCTTCTCGTTGTCAGGTTCTGATTTGGAGCGAAAGTGAAAATCAGACCTTTTGTTTGCCTGCAACATTATAGAAGCTTTAGCTTGTTTCTTTTTGAAAGTTTCTAGGGATGATGACGACTTGTGTCCATACAGACCTCCCAGAACACGTGGACTTCATAGGCAGGATCCCCCTCACTCAACTTTAAACATGACCGTTTCAGTTAATCACCAGAGGTTCATAGTCAAATTTGTCGTCAACAGAGAGAGAGAGAGATACTTATCAAATTGATTCCACTGCCCAGTTTTAGACAGCTACTCACCGTGCTCTATAAAATTGCCTTTCTTCCTCTTCATTTACTAAAAAGAAGAGTCTGGGATGATGAAGTCAGATGCAAATTTCACAGAAACTCCACCATATGTCTCTTCATGATTAGGAATGACCCATGGTACAGTAAAATTGCTCTTGGAAATGGAAATGTTTTAGCCAGCTTTCCTTATCATCCAGCATGTTGATTCATGGCTACCCTAGATACTAACTGCCTAGCTGCCAGAGTGGAAGGTAGTAGTTGCAATTTGAAGAAGACTAGGGTGCCTATGTCCTCCCTAAGTTTCTGTAGGAGACTTCTGAGCATCTGCATGAATCTGTTCCTCACCACCCCTCAATATTAATTTATAGCATTGCTCCTGAACTGTGAATGGAAAGGAAGCACAAATGACTTTGATCTGACTTAGAACTTTAATGTGGGAATTCATAAACTAGCTTGATAATGACTGTTGAAAAAGTTTAACTCTGTCATTAGTTTCAAAGCCTTTCTTCCAGTAAAGTGACCTTTCAGATCTGTGGCTAGCTAATTGCTATCATAACTTTTGCTACCAGAAGCCATGTCAGATTGCAGACAGCATGGAGTCAAGCATGGATCCAGCACTTCAAGAATTTGGCTTCAATTAAATCAGGGTTACAGTTATTAAGGTTAATAGGAGTATTTGGGGGAGTTGATGCATTATGAATCCTAGAAGAAAAAGGAGGTTCAGTAGATATGAACCCGTTTTTCTGTTTAGAAAATATTGTTTGGAAATACCTAGAGACATTTCTGATAGTAGTTTTGCACTGAATGCATCTCCTCAGTGTATTTCCATTTTTACTTTCACTCTGTGTATTTGCTTGTAATCTAAAGCAGCGGATGTGAAAGCATGACATGTAACACTAGTATTAGAGGATGGAACTCCCTGTGTATCTGCTATCAGTGGTGGGCAGACCCCGTGTGGCTGACATCACCAACAACGGAAAGTTCTCAGTTGACCTCAGACAATCAAACTGATATCATAAAAATTTTGGTGAAAATTTTGTCATCCTGCCCACTCATACCGGGGGGAGGTGGGGGTACATAGGGAATAAATCTGTTTCTAGCAGCTCTATTGAACATAGAGAGAACAGATAGGAGTCAAAAACATAGTGGCACTATCTGGATGCCTTTGCTTTAATAAAAATTGCAAATGACCTTCTGAATCTCCTGATTTAGGCAAAATAACTTGTCAGCTAGGAGGAACCCCACCAACAGAGCAGGCCAACTCCACAGAATTGTCTACCTGATGGTTCCCTGCTGGCATCCAGTCCATATATGCAGCAAGTGAAGACTTGCTTCTCAGTGGCATTGTGCATTTTGGTATTCTCACTGCATCTTTAGGTAGCCCAGACTACACACACGTGGTTACTTTTCTTCTTCAGAGAAAGATTTTTATGTGACCTTTCCAACAGTACGAGGAACCCCAATTTTTTCCCTTGCTGTGGGAATTTCACTGAAGCACAGAATCAAGAAGGATGTTTCATCCCAATAAGTCTTTTTGAAAGTTAATGTGTTATTTTCTCTGATTGCAAATTAAAAAAATGTAAAATAAATAGAAAGTAGTCAAGTATACATCACTTTTCTCTGTGCTTTTCAACAAAATCTTGTATCTGGAAGATATGCTGTACACATCGCTTTTCATGCCTGAGTTGGTGAGATGACCCTGAGCAAGTGAGACTACATTCCTAAAACATTCCTAAATACTCAGGGTGGTTACAGCTTGGTTTTGGACTTTGCTGACCATATCTTCATGACTTAGGGGCAGCTGTCAGACCTAATGTATGGGAGAGCCAACACAAGGGACTAGTTGGTTTTGGCGTCAGTCCTAGGAGGAGACTCAGCATAAACTTTACTGCAGTTTTGTCCATGGTGGCTCTGTTCTTCCATGCAATTCAGCAACGCCTTTCATATTTGCCATGTGATTGACCTCCTTTGTCTCCCCTGTGCCGCGATGGAGGCGTTATCTCTGAGCAGATCAGTTGTTCCATCCCTCCTCCACGAGGTAAGGAAAAAAGGGAAGGAGGCAGCAGCATTTCCTTCTCATGGAAAACCATACAGAAATGGAAGAAATACGCTGGGAATGTCACAAGATTCTTCTCATCCTGCCACGTTCTCTTCCTGTAACTGTTTCCTTTGTGCGGTTCAGGGCTTGCTGGGCTGTGGCGATACAGCATCCCATCTGTGGTGACCCCGGGCTTCCACCTTCCTTACAAATCTTCATCTGAAACCCATCGCTTGTTGCTGTTTCTGGTTGCTGTGCACTATGTGGAATGAAGGAAGCAGCTCTTTCTAGGTGGAAAGTTAGTAACAGGCCTTGAAATTAACTCCTCAGCCAGCAGTAGCCATGTAAAAGGTTTAAAAATGTCTTCACTTAATTTTTCTGCTGTGGTACTGAGCACTGCACTTAGGTGAAACACTAGCAATTCAGGTAAAGCATTACTTGAATTGTTTGATATTAATACACAAGCTGTGTATGAAACAAACACGTGGGTTCAAAAATGTTTTTACAGGTTTGTTTTACCCTTTTGCTTCGCTCTTATCTGTTAGAACATTTTATGGTAATGTCTTTTTGTCTTTCAGTCTTCCTTTCCCATACCATGTGTGCCCTCCCCTAAATATTTCTGGCTGTAATAAGAATGTGTGATTCTAAGAGGTAAGATAGCTCTAATGGCACACTGACAGAGCATGAATATTGGGACAGATGAATCAGTGGTTATTCGACACAGCAGCTCCTGCCCTTACATTTTGTACTGTAACTTTTCATTCATTTTTTCCTCTTCCTAAGTTTGTGCTCTTGTTTCCATTTTCTGGCACTTGACGTCTCTTAATTCTGTAGGTTATCAGGGAAGAAAGCGCACAGATTTTCCCACTCTGTGGATCCATCTATTCCTTCATCTCTCACGTGTGGACCTCTTTGTCTACTGTTTTCTGCTGCTTAGACAATCTGTTAATGAAAGATCAGCCTGCTTATGGATTTTGAAGCTAAACAGCAAAACCTTCATTTAGTGGGGAGCCACAAGACAAGCTCCCATAGCTCACGGATGTGAGGATGGGGAATTCTGGGAACAGTTTAAAAGTATCAGTTGGGGATGAGATGTTTGGAGTCCATCTCTTCTATTTCAGAGCATGAAATGTTAGGCTGAACATCCAGTTATGCTGGATCCAGAAAGTACCAACAGTTTCACTCTTCTCATTTGCTGGCAGTTTTTTAAAACACAGGAGAGTGTTGTCTCATCGTGTTAGCTCTGTGCAGCAGTGTTGGGTAACTGGAGAAAACAGGAAGGAAAATATTGCACCAGCATTAGCCAACTACAAATTATGGGAAGGAATGTGGGAAGAGATGGAGCCAATGTGTGCTATTCGGACTTACCTTACTCCATCACCATTCTGCTCTCCCATCATGGCAAGGAATAGGAAGAACCTTAGAGATGAGATGCATGTTTTCTGGTAACTTGGATGTCTGCTGATGTTTGTATCTGAGTAGAGCTAATCTACTATTCCATTTTAAGGGACAAACTTCCATCCAGCTTGCTGCCTTTCCCAGAAGTTAACCTGGGGAGTGGAAGTCCTGTTCTGTGTGCCAGCAATCTGGCATAGGACTGGGAGTTGTTTCTTCAGCCAATTCCATGTGAAGATGTCATGTCCTCTCCTATCATTTCACACCCTACAGGGAGTTTGTGCTCTCCATGTGGCTCATGATAAGAAGGTCCCCAAACTGAACCATTCTGCAATAAATAGTTGTGACAAAGGAAAAATGAGTTGACCAAGCCTGGTGCTGTACAATATTTCTGTAATGTTCTTAGACCCATGGGCCAGATGGAAGCGCGTTATCTGCCAAGAGGATATATAAGGAGCGGAATTGGCACTGCTTTCAAGCTCCATCAAAGCAGTCCCCTATGGGAGTTGACAGTGGGCTCTAAAGTGAAGTTCTGGAGGATAAAAATGTCTCCTTCCTGAGTTTGTGCTGTACATTAGGGTTTCTTTTCCCCTTGCATTAGGTGCTTTTAACTCAGTCCCTAGCTGCTCGAGTCCTTCTCTGCAGTGGGATCCTTCTTCTGGAGCTTGAGATCCAGGCTGTCTGTGCCTGGGAGAGTGATTCTGGAGAGGAGCCTGGTGAATGAGCTGCCTTGCACCAGCCTGCATGGCACGTCGTTCAGCACTTTTCTGCGGCTGTAGCACGCACTGCTTGCCTCTGGTTAAATGTTCTTCCTGCACTCTCATCTTAGCACCAGTGCCCTTTGCATAACCCCTCCTCTGGCCTTGGTTAACTTCTTCCTGGCTTACTGTGGATAGACTTCTAGGTCTCTGTCTCTCATAGCCAAGCCTCTTCAGTAAGCTTCCCATCCCACCTCACCCCAAGAACAGGACCCACAGCTGCTTCTCCAAACCACCACTCTGAGAGAGCAGGACAAAGGGGAGCGGGAGCGGTTGTGCATGGGGCAGGGCATGGAGCAGAGGGGTAGGGTGGGGACTGCAGAGGTGACGGCTGCTGAGGCAGCAGCATCTGAAGGACGGCCCCAGAGTCAGCATCATGCTGTGCTTTATAAGCACAGTAAAGCTCTTTGCCTCTCTCACTAATGGAAAGTCAGGTTCTCAAATTTATCCGCGAAAACATCATGCTGTTATTGTACTCGTGCTGTGTTGGGGTACTGGTGCATAGTTGTTCCCGTGATGTTGAAACTGTTGCTATTGACTTGGCGAAACAAGGGTAAAACATTGCTGCACCTCACGGACGACAGCAGTTATATAACTCCCAGGTCTCTGAAATCTGGGTCTTTTGGACTAATAAGGACTTCCAAATTCAGTCCTAACTGCATGCTTGTTCCTGTGATACATGCCAGATAACTGAATTTCCGAAACATCAAAAGGGGAATAAGCCATCAGGAGGTGTAATTGTATACATATCATGGTTACAGTATCTGTGTAACAGAAGTAGGATCTGTGAGATTGGGGTGCTTCTGTCTAAAGGTGTTTGTATTTACATTCTGGAGTTAGTAGATTACGAGTTAGAAGTTTAATTACCACGTGTACTTTGAGTCTTGCTAGCATCAGTATGAGCAGTGTGATACAAGATAACAAGGCAAGTGGAATGAAAATGAGTTCCACAGCATATGTAAAAATGGGTGTTTGGAACAATCAGTGGAAAATGCCGTGATGTGCTGCTTGTGCCATGGTCACCTGAAGATGCTCTAGTGCCTGAGGTTAACATTAGAAAAGTATTCTTTTATTATTGTATATATATTTGCCATTTTGGTTTTAATCTGAAGCCAAATGTGACTTCTGAACTAGTAAGGGTACTTTGCCATTTCTACTTTTTCCTTCCTAAACTTGTTCCCTTTTTTAGTACCTACAAGAATTGGTAACTAATTGGATTCTTCTTCTGGGCTGAATTCTGCAGAGATGGATGTTCCCCCATTTTCTACTTCATAGAACTTGACCTAAAGGGCTGTTAGGGACTTTTTACTAGACACAATGCGGTAGGTGGTTAAGGAACTTCCCACCTCCCTCACTGAAATTTATAAGAGACATCAGAGTAGTCAGAGTTTTTCTTGATACCCAGCAGAAAAATCATTGTAAGAAACCTAGTTAGATCTGTTTCAGACCTGCAGTCAGTTTAGCCAGCGAGTTGCCTTAGGCAGTGGCTAGCATCACGTGCTTCAGAAGAAGGTACAAGAAATCCTTTGCTGAGAGGTATGTTGTAACCTGTCTGTCACAAAAGCTTTACTCTGATTCCAAGTTGGTGGAGCCTTCTTTTTAGGTCTTGAAGCATGAGGTTCATCATTCCTACCTGAAATTCTCAGGAATACCAGCACTTCTAGATATAACTGCTAGAAGAGAAAGCCATCGTGGTGGCTTTCCACGTGGATGTGGTACTCTGATGTTTACGTGTTGTAGTGCAGGTAGTGGGAGGCAAAGATCTTTCCACATGACTTGTAAAACTCTACTTCATGTATTTTTATCCCTGCTGTTTGCACGTGTCAGAGGTTAAGAACAACAGCAACACTCTGAATTCAGTGTTGGTAACTTCTGTCAGGTCTCTTGGTGGGCTGGTTCCTAATTCAGTTCCTCTCACAGCTCTGCTGTACGTCCTTGTTCTCCTGATGCAGTGCTGTTCCTCATGCATCTTCTCTTCATAGCCCTTAGGTTGATTAAACTGCATCAACTCAACCGAGACTGAGTTGCAGAGATGGTAATCTCGTTTGTGATACCGTTGGTGTTTCCTGTTCGCTATTGCACAAAGCCTCCAGGCCTGTTTTCAGATTGCAAGCGCAGAAGCCTCGTTACTATGTGCCTGAGACCGCTCTTCCTGTTGAAAGGGCCTGCCTGTCGGTAGTTCTCACAGAGCTATCAGGTGCTAACAGCTCTAACTCTGTTTAGCGTAGCGCTGTGCCTCCTTTTAGAGCTACACAGTGTGATCACAGCTTTCGTGCTGATTTTTTATCTTTTATCCTTTTTTAGTAGTGTGAATGTTTTGTTTTACTACTACTGCTAGCTGCTTGCTGATGGATAACAATTCTGTCCAACAACTTATTTCCCACATGTTCATCATGGATGTAGTGCAGTTGTCTTATCTAAAGTGTGCAAATTGTTAACGACAGTGACAGTGGACAAGGGAAGAGCAAACAATGTCATCTGCCTTGACTTGTGCAAAGCGTTTGATACAGTCCCACACAGCATCCTTGCCTCTAAACTGGAGAAACATGGATTTGATGGATGGGCTGTTGGGTGGATAGGGAATTGGCTGGATGGTCACACCCAAAGAGTTGTGGTCAGTGGCTTGATGTCCAGGTGGGGACCAGTGATGAGTGGTGTCCCTCAGGAGTCTGTATTGGGACTGTTACTGTGTAGAATCTTTGTAACTGACACCGACCGTGGGATTGAGCGTGTCCTCAGAGAGATTGCTGCTGACACCAAGCTGTGTGGTGCGGTCGACACACAGGAGGGAAGGGATGGCATCCAGAGGGACCTGGACAGGCTGAGAGGTGGGCCTGGGCAAACCTCATGAGGTTCAACAAGGCCAAGTGTAAAGTCCTGCACCTGGACTGGGGCAACCCCAAGCACAAATACAGGCTGGGCAGAGAATGGATTGAGGGCAGCCCTGAGGAGAAGGACCTGGGGGTGTTGGTGGATGAGACGCTCAACATGAGCTGGCAATGTCTGCTCGCAGCCCAGAAAAGCTCCTGGGCCAGATCCTGGGCTGCATCAGACGCAGTGTGGCCAGCAGGGCGAGGGAGGGCATTCTGCCCCTCTGCTCTGCTCTCATGAGACCCCACCTGGAGTGCTGCGTTCAGCTCTGGGGCCCCCAGCACAAGAAGGATGTGGATGTATTAAAACCAGTCCAGAGGGGAGCCATAAGGATGATCAAGGGGCTGGGGCACCTCTCCTATGCAGACAGGCTGAGGGAGTTGGGGTTGTTCAGCCTGGAGCAGAGAAGGCCCTGGGGAGACCTTACAGTGGTCTGCCAGTACCTAAAGGGGCCTACAGGAAAGCTGGGGAGGGACTCTGTGTCAAGGGGTGTGGTGATAGAGCAAGGGGGACTGATTTTAAACTAAGAGGGTAGATTTAGGTTAGATATAAAGAAGAATTTCTTTATTATGACTGTGGTTAGATATTGGAAGAGACTGCCTCATCCCTGGAGGTGTTCAAGGCCAGGCTGGATGGGGCTTTGGGCAGTCTGGTGTGGTGAGAGGTATCCCTGCCCATGGCAGGGGGTTGGAACTTGGTGGTCTTTAAAGTCCTTTCCAACCCAAACCATTCGATGATTCCTGATTCTATGAAATCATAAAACTTTCTTCATTCTTAAAAGATATATATATTTGTGGGTGTTTTTCTTCTCCCTAGTATCTTGACAAATGAAGATGTTTGCAACCATACAGAAAGCCAATCTGGATGTTAGTGCCATCATTCATATTATGGACCAGCAAGGGCAGTTCCTGCTCTACCTGTCAGTGCATGGTACTAAATGATGTAGATGAGACATCTACAGTTCCTTTAGGTTGGTACACTGGGACACTGAGTGCAAGGACTGTTTCTCTAGTCTCGCATGCGAGCAAAATGTTTCTTAGTCAGTATTCTTTGGTGCCCTGGGATACTGGGATAGCCCTGTGGGAAAACCGTATCCTTCACTGTCAGCAAAGTCTGCTTCTCATGCAAGAGCAACAAATCGGGCAAGGGAGTGTTTCCCTTCCATCTCTGTGGGTAGTTTTCCCTGCAGAATTTTCTGCAGGATTTCTCTGGTGTTAGAGGTTAGATGATTAAATCCCAACTTCTTAGCCCGTAGCTCAAGAAATACAGATGCTTACATCTCACTTTAAAATAAGGGTATGTAGGGAGTAGATATTTAGAAGCTGGGAAAAATTTCGTGCAGCTCTGTTGCTGTTTAGAAATGCAGCGGAGACAGTTTTGTGGTGTCAGCCAGGGCTGCAGGCTGGTTTTTGTGAAATGGCTGGAGGCCCCCTCTCAGGGGCACCTGGGTGGGTGTACATGTGTCTTTGGAAATGCCAGCAAAGCCTCTGACAAACAAAAGGTATCCCTTAGACTCTGAGTTAAGGAGAAATAGGAACAAATAGGCGGAAGTCATATTTTTTTCATGGGGTGAGCTGAAATACAAAGAATTACACAGAAATACATAGAAGTACAATGAATTCTCTTATTCACAGGTCTCTTAATTTAGACTTAATTGTGATTTAACAGCAAAAAGGCTTCTAAATCTGAAATTGAGAAGGGAAAATAAATAATAGGCCTAACAGGTCCGGCAAACTTCTGGTAAGTGGCGAGGTGAATAAATGTATTGATGAGTCAAAATGCAATGAGTTTGTATTTCTGTTCTTTGTAAACCTGTGAGAGTTTAATATATATAAACTAAATAGTGAGACTTGGTGGTTAAAATAGCAAGCTGAAGAGAAAATGCACCCACACCTTATTTATAAAGTGTGACAAATGTGGGAGTATTAAAGAGAAAAAGCTTTCATGAGGAAATGGGCGCTCAATGGAGATTTGAGAATTAAATTTGGAAGGAAGAAAACAACAAGGAATACCTTTTCCTGTGCTGTTGGTGTTAACTAAAAAAAGAGGTTTAGAAGGCATCAACTTGAAAATTAATCACTTTAAAAATAGGTTAGGTTTCAGATGCATGCCTTCACTTGTGCCCCTTGTTATTTTTATGTTTTACGACCACAATTTCCTCTTTTTTATTTTAATTCTGATATTTTCTTTGCTTGAATTCTTACACATCACATACAAAACATTGTAAAAGTACTGACTTTTCAGTTTAGTTTATAATGATTTTAAGAGTTAGCAGTGGTAGTACTATGTACAGGATAACTGTACAAAAAGTTGCTTTTTAGAGGATATAAAGGAGGACTGAATGTGAAACTCAGTATTCTTCTGGGGACTTAGGTAAATCTTTTCCCCTTTTTCCTAATGATAGCTTACACACCTGCAGGTTTCACTTTGAGTTTCTGGTTTGTATAAATTCAAAGCTATTTCAAAAGAAAGATTTAGCTGGTCCAATATACAGCAACATCTTCCTTGAATGGGATAGTTCCCGTGTCTGCCTGTTGTTTAGTCTAGCTGTTCTTGTTGTGGCATTGAAAGAAAAGCAATGAGGATGGAGAGGAGCCATGAACGGAATGGACCGAAGAGGAGGAGTGGATGGGGCACACTTAGGCAGTTCCACCTTTTGGGGATTCATTCTGCTACCTTTTGCTTTTTTAGCTCTTGACAAAATCCCCAATGAATTTTGAAAGTTCTCATAGTGGTTTAAGAGATCACTCAACATGTTTTAACATGAAAATACTTTCCTTGTGGGATTTGATGATGTTTGATTTGATGGTGTTAACTTTTCTTCCTCAAACCGATCTATAAAAATTAAAGAGAAAAAGATAAATAGATACCGCTAGAGAGAATGGCTTGGTGACATCTTGGCTTGATCAGCTGGGTGACCGTGCTGATGTCTGGTCATGGAAAGTGACACTTCAAAGGGACACGGACACACATCCTTCCCAATACGTATGTTCCAGCTCACGTGCTTAAGGTCTAAAAAATGCTAATGTAAAAAGTCATTTATTTGAACTGATAAGGAAGAGTCATCGCTGACTAACTCAGGTCATATTTACAGTGGACATTCTTAGTGAATTCTTTGCACATTGCTTTTCCATGCAATTACTTTATTTCCCTTTTGAATCAGATGTGTCTGTAGATTCAGAAAATCATATGATTGCAAAGAACTAAAATCTAAATTTATTATTACCTGTAAATATATATATACTATAAAGATTTCATAGGGTTTTCTTCCATTTTAGATAGTCCTTTCTCCTCCTCTTGATAAAGTTTCCTGATTGTAACCCAAGAGAATTTTTTCCCCCTTTTATATTTCTATTCTGGAAAAATACAGCAAAGCAGACTTTCAGTTGGTCAAAGGAATTAGTATGAAGACTCATTCGTGAAAGTAGACCTAGCCAGTGTTAAAACACCAAACCAAACACACAACGTACAAATGGGTACAGCTGATAAGACTCCCTCAATAGATAGTTTTGTTCTCCTAAATCAGAGAAAACAGGAACATGTAAAATAATTATTATGTAAGCACGGAGGAGATACTGTCAGTATGAGCTGCAGCTCCATTTTTTGTCATATAGCAAGTCCAACTTTGCTCTGTCTGCTCATGTATGTGGCATTTTATCTACCCATTTTATGAAAATTGATTTCTGTGTACCTGGTGTGTAGGAAGCTACTACACAGCTATTGATTCAAATAAATGAAGTAACATTCCCTAATTATTTACCCAAACGGGCTACTGCTGAATGTACAGAAACTGACTTTTATAGAGAAAGCTCTGCATGATAGGTGTGACACATACAGAGGGCGTGAGCCATCCATTGTGGGTTTGTCAGCTGGAAATGAAGCAGCCGAGATGCCTTTAGCTCTCCATTTGCTCAGCCGTGTGTGACGTGCGTGCCCTGTTACGAAACGTGGGCGTAGTGGTGTTGTCTCACCACGAGGGTACACTCAACCCTCCTGACCACATTAAAGCACCTTCAACAGCATCCAGTTGCCAAATCTGTAAGGTTTGGATTGCCAGGATCTAAGAGAACTAGGAAAATTCTAAGCTCTTTCCCCAGTTGCTTGCACCTTGTTTAGTTATACCAGCTACTAAAACAGTCTAAAGCAGGTAGGGTACACACCGAGCCTGACTGATGGGAGCTGTACGTGCCTGCTCCTAGTGAGTTCTGGTGTCAGTGATAACGCAGGTGGCGAAAGGACACATGGAAATGAGGCTGATCTTGCCTATGTAGATGCCTGAAGGACGAAGTTCAAAGGAGGCAGAGCAGCTCAGATTGCTTCGTTCTTCCACTATTAACTATCATTAAAAACATGCTACCAAATAATTCACAAACAACAGATATTTACTTTAGTGGATCAGTAGTATTTAATATTGAACTATGGAGTTATTATATGACTTTAGATGTTCTATTAAAGGAAAGGCGTAAAGGCTGAAGAACAGGGTAGTTGTTGACCTTCTTTTCTTGCCAGTCTTTCCAGTCATTAGAATTGTCCCTGTCCTCTGTTGATTGTTGTCTTGCATCAGGTTGGTCCTCATCCTGGAAGATGCACACAAACTTAGTGAATCAATTGTGCTACGTAGGTTTAAAGTGTGATCATTGTCTGAACTTCTTACGCCATCAGTAGGAGTTTGCAGTCCCTTGCAGGCTTGAGGCTCTTAAGAAAACGATGTTTATACATCTTGTCTTCAGCAGTATTCCATGTCAGACACCCTTTAACACTACTTCACTCCTTGCAAAGAAACAGATTTATGAGAAAGAGGAAGGGGATTATTATAGAAGCTGTATCACCCCATTAATGTCATTTGGTGCTGTCCTCCCACCCTGCCTCTTGCAACAGAAGTCACCATTTACTGCCACGCAGGCTGTACATGCTTTCCGTGTCTCAGTGCTGTCCCTCAGATGCCTTGAGGTTGAGTAAGTTTAGTTCTCTAAGTGTATGAGTATTTGAAAGAAAACAAGGAAAAATAGTGAGACAAAAAGTTATGTACTAATCATAACCAGGTCCTGAACCAGATAATACCTAGCAAACCTCTGAGACATACCTCTGGTTGTATCAGCCATCTCAGCCAAAGAAGGAAAGCTTTCAAGACGAAGCATTCAGCTGAATGTTTCTCAACCTCAAACTTTATTTCCCTTTCCATCTCTCACTAGTTAGATTTCATTGATATTTAATATACAACCATGATTTATTTGCTAGTGGCTTCCTCTGAAATGTAACTAATACAAGGACTGAGGTCATTGGAACTCATGAGTGTAGAGCCCAAGCATATGTTTAAGCATGTACAGGACTGAGCTTCTGATCTGTTAGTTATTTCTAAACAATGGATGGAGGTTTTTGCAAGTTGCCAACAGCTGCTTTAAAGTTAACTGGGAAAGAATTGTAAAAGAATATCGCGTATCTGCTTTTTGACTATTGCTGGCTTTGAAATGAACTTATGATGATTCATCTGTGGATTTTTTTCTTTCAGATGGAGCAAACATGTGATGATATAGACGAAATGTTCAGCAATTTACTTGGGGAGATGGACATGCTGACCCAGGTAAATCTTTTTTTTTCCAAGCAGAATTAGAAAAAGAGCTGTTATATATTAGAGAAAAGAGGCAACTTTCAACATTTTTCATGTTTTTTCACTCTGAATAAATACACACCTAAATTCTTCTGAAAAACTTTCAACTGTTTTTTTCTGACTGACATTTAAACCACATGGCCTGAATAATATGGTAATATCAATGCAGGCTTGATTGTTAGAGAGAGCTAACTGCTTATGAAAGATGCTTTCTCCCCCTGAAGAAACAAATAAGCAATTTATATTCTTCTTGGACTCAGTCCCAAGAAGTTGAAAGATTCCATCAAAACAGGAAGAGTTTGAGTCCTAATTTTCAGGTATGAATGCCTTGCATACATGGCTAAATTAGTGTCATATGTAAACTTAGGAACTAAACCCAACATTTTATATTATCTTGAATGTATGAATATAGCAATAACAGGCATCTTTATACGCCAAAATACTAAGTTATAGCTAGGGTGCAATTCAAGAATTTATAGAGACATTATTGCCAGTGCAGAATACAAACTTGAGAGGAAACTATAAAACAGCAGGAGCCTATTTCTAAAGCTACAGTTACAGAACAGTACCTGCAAAACCTGATAAAAGATAATTTTTATTTCTAAAAAAAAAAAAAAAACACTTAGTAAATGCGGTGTATATTAGTATATGCCTGCTAGAAAATGCTTAAGCTATCTCTTGGCTTCTGTGTGAGTTTGACTACTACAGCATCTGTTTTGAGGGCTCTTTCATTTTGGTGAATCCTAGTGCTTGCCAAATTAAATACGAATAATTCTGAGCCATGTAATGGGGATTGGGCTTAAACAATTGACCTTACTCCCATCCTCTCTGATGTGCTGGCATCACCCTTTCCCTGAACACTGCATGGGAGAAGGAGACAGGCATATGTGAAAGCCTGAAGACTTCCAGTGAACAGACTTGCTATAGATGTTTTGGCATGCTGGGGAGCTGAGCTCCACCACAACTGCTTCTCGCTCCCCCTCCTCAAAGGAAAAAGGGGGAGAAAATACAATGGAAAGGGCTCAGGTGTTGAGGTAAGAACGGGGAGATCACTCAACAATTATTGTCAGGGTCAAAACAGACTCAGCACAGGGAGATTCACATAAGTTATTACATTTCACTAGCAGATGTTGGTCAGTCCCTGAAGCTTCATCCCTGCCGCTCCCTCACGGTCCCTCTCTCCCCCTGCTCCCCATGGGGTCCCTCCCACAGGATGCCATCCTTCTGAACTGAGCCTGCAGGGGCTGCCCACAAGCAGCAGCTCTTCAAGAACTGCTCCCACATGGCTCCATCCCATGGGGTCCATCCCCCAGGAGCAAACTGCTCCAGCACGGGTCCCCCACAGGCGGCAGCTCCCCCCAGACCCCCTGCTCCTGCATGGGCTCCTCTCCATGGGCTGCAGCTCCGGCCTGGGGCCTGCTCCTGCGGGGGCTCTCCATGGGCCGCAGCCTCCTCCAGGCCACATCCACCTGCTCCATGGGGGCTCCTCCACAAGCTGCAGTGTGGAGATCTGCTCCATGTGGGACCCATGGGCTGCAGGGGGACAGCCTGCTCCACCGGGGGTCTCTCCACAGGCTGCAGGGGAACTGCTGCTGCGTGCCTGGAGCACCTCCTACCCTCCTGCTGCACTGCCCTTGGGGGCTGCAGGGCTTCTTCTCACTCCTCTCTCCCAGCTGCTGTGGTGCAGCAGTTTGGTTGTTTTTTAACCCCCTCCTTCAATCTGCTCTCCCAGAGGCCCAACCAGCATTGCCAATGGCTCAGCTCTGGCCAGCAGCAGGTCCCTTTTGGAGCAGACTAGAGCTGGCTCTGAGCTGACATGGGGCAGCTGCTGGGTTCTGCCCACCGAGGCCACCCCTGCAGCCCCCTGCTACCAAGCCCTTGCCATATAAACCTTGCATCTGTTAATTCCTTTAGATTCTTAATTTCCTAAACCAGTTTCTAGAGTTTTTTACCCACTTAAGAGCCTGAAAACTGAATGCAAATTTAGAATTGCACTTTTCTGCTGTTTTTAAGTACTTCATTTTAATTTTTTATTTTTTATCATTTCAGTTGTTAGCTCTTTAATTTCCATTTGTTTGTACTTTCTCTGTTTTCATTTTTCGTTCTGTACTTTCATGGCCATTATGAGATGTTACAACTTGTTGTTGTAACATTGAGTTTTTCCTTTATATGTTGAGTTTTTCCTTTATATTGTTGAGTTTTTCCTTTATATTCTTACAGTCTGCTTCATCAATACACTTTGCTCTTCATTTTTCTCATTTTACTATTTTCTCCATCACTGTGAAACTCTTATTAGCTTTGTTTCTCCTTTCCCCCAACTTACACCAAGTCAATTTTTATGAGAGTAAACATTAACACAGAAGCCATTAAAGTTGTCACTGCTTTGGTTTCCAGCTCTGTACAACTTCAGAAGAAACCAACAGGTCTTGGGTGGGTAATAGGTGAAAAGAGTTGCCAAGAAAAACATTTGCATTAGCTTTCATGAAAAATGCCTGTCAGTTTCAGGCAACTCTGCCAAATGTAAATGCTTCTGGTGCAACTTGACAGTGAACAAAATGTCACACTGTTGCACCTGAAGACCAACATCTTGCATGAATGTATGAACAAGGGTATGTAGCTTGTAGGATGAATGGAGTAATCCTTTCGTTCTGTGTAGCATTGCCACAACCTCAAGTGGGAAACTTTGTCCAGTGTTAGCACTGCGTTTTGAAGAGAAGGAAGGTTGACTGGAGAAAATCCAGAGGAAAGCAGTGGGAATGATGAGAGAAAGAAACATGACCTATGAGAAAAGATTGCATGGGGGTTGTTCAGTCTAGAGAGGAGGCCGATAATCTTAAAATACATAAAAGGCAGCTTGAGAGCAGAAAGGAGTACTTGGTTCCCCATGTCCACAGAGAATAGTGCGACGGGGAATGGCCTTCAGCTGCTGCAAGGAAGTTTAGGTTAAGCAGCAGAAGAAAGGTCTGATGGCAGGGATAGCGATCTCAACAGCGAAGCACTGGAGCAGATTGCCAGAGAATATGGAATTTATCTGATCGCAAACTTTTAAAATGAGGTTAGCTATACATTTGTCAGATTTGACCCAGGTGTAACTTACTTGTAGTTGGACAGGTCTAGACAACCCCTTGAAATTCCTTCCAGCCTTGTCCACAGTGTTTGCCTATTAGAGCTATCACCTTCCTCACTGGGGAATAGAAGTGGAATTCATCTGCACTTTATGCACTTTTCCTAACTTAGGAAGCACTGTTTCCCTGTCTGCTTCCTAAACACAAGCCACAATCAAGGAATTCTCTATTTAACTATGCAGATTTGCAGTTTCCATTGAAAACAGGATGTTTTGTGGGTTTTTTATTTTTCATTTGTTTTTGTTTTTCAAACAACAGGAGAAAACAACAGCAGAGTTACATTTATACTAGTAAACATAACACTGGAACAAATGGCACTGCATAGCTCAAATCTGTGCATGTACACAGCTAAACTCTTTCAACACGTACACCCCTCTTCCCCCCCCAGAAAAACACAAAACCCCTCAAAACCAGTCTGCTTTTATTCAGTGTCTCTATTGGAGGCTGAGAGAGTTGGGGTTGTTCAGTCTAGACCTGGGGAGACCTTATAGCAGCCTTTTAGTACCTAAAGGGGGCCTACGGGAAAGCTGGGGAGGGGCTTTTTAGCAGGGAGTGTAGTGATACGACAAGGAGTAATGGCTTTAAACTGAAAGGGTGTTGATTTAGATTAGACATTAGGAAGAAATTAACTATGGGGGTGGTGAGGCCCTGGCCCAGGCTGCCCAGAGAAGCTGTGGATGCCCCATCCCTGGAGGTGTTCAAGGCCAGGCTGGATGGGGCTTTGGGCAACCTGGTGTGGTGGGAGGTGTCCCTGCCCATGGCAGGGGGTTGGAACTGGATGGGCTTTCAGGTCTTTTCCAACCCAAACCATTCAAAGATTCTGTGAAACAGCCCAAGCCTCTGCTGTTTCCCAAACCATGCTGTACCCTGACAAGAGTTGTCGTTGGCCTAAGTCGAAATTGTGCTGGGAAGCATGCAAATCATGAAATACCTGGCATGAGATGGTGCTTGAACCCTTGTCCCAGCCCTGTTTGGTTTACCAGTCTAATCATAACCCAGAACTAGTGTGTGGCATTCTGCTCCTTGAAGAATTGACTTCATTAGATGCTTTCAGGTAATTGATTTGACAAATGTTAATGCCTATAACAGTAGTTATGTCATTAAGACACCTTTCTTTTTCTTTTACCTTAACAGAGTTTAGGAGTGGAGACTATACAACCTCTATCCCCCAAAGTGTCTAACAAGGAATGCAGCTTTACAGTGGGTTTTAAGGATTTAAACGGTAAGTAGAGAATGGACTCATTCATGCTTTTTATGCCTTTTTAAAATACCTCACAGCAACAAATGTAACAAAAAACCTTCAAACACTCTTTATCAAAAATAAAGTAAAAAAAAAAAAGTTTTGCTGGAGGGTGAGGTACATGTGTGTGTGTCTCAATTAAGGAAACTTCAGAGGAGCCATGTTTTTTAAAAGGACGTTGCTCAATCTTATACAGAAGTCAGACTCTTTAAGATGTCCAAGTATAAAGGGAACACAAAAAAGACGTACCCCAGATTACTTTTTAAAATGCCACCTTTTTACACAAAGATTTAACATACTGGAGAATTCATAAGCATTTTTTTCCAGTACAAGTACTGGCTTCAGCTGCTTTTACTTTACATTGCTTATTCTCATTCTGGCTTGCATTGTCACTTCTGCATTTGCAGCTGCTTGCTTCCCTGACAACTGAGTGAGGGAATTGATCTGAGTTTATAAAATAATACTATTTTTATCTTTGGTGGTATATTTGGTGGTGGTGTTTTTTTGTTGTTGTCATGTTGTTGGTGGTGTTTTGTTTTTTTTTTGCTTATTTGTTTTTTTTTTTAACTGGAGGGCCTGGTTATTTGCATTCCCCTGAGCTGGCTTTAACCAGTGTTTTTGTCCCAGAATGAATTCACCATTAAGCTACCCAATGCCTCTACCAGCAAGGTGGTTAGAGGTATGTAAACTGAAGAGTTCATAAGTCAGCTGAAAATAAAAGCTTATGAAAATATAATGTTAGCATAAGAGATAAAGCAGGGGAAGCTGAGTTAGTCTAGTGACATACTCACTTAGTCTGTTGAATGATCTTTTTTTTTATTGGACTATATTATCATTTTTTAATACGTAGTTCATGACTCTCTACCTCTTTCCAAAATTCCACTTAAAAGAATCACAAATTGGAAAAGCTTTCTTGAACTAGACTCTTCAAAGAGATTTAAACCACAGAATGCAGTGGTTCTTAAATAACACTTCTCTTCTAGAAAACTAAATCCTACAGGATGTTATTATACTGGATCTCTTATAGCATGTCCAGTTCAAACAACCCAAGAAGAAATTGCATATCAAGTTCCAAAATACAGTATAAGATTTTGTTTTATGCTCTGGCCATATTTATATCTGGTTGATAAAATGCTTTTGAAAAAGACTGTCTTGTTTGTTCTTTTGCTTAAAGGATCCTCAAAACCCTGCATATTACATGAGGTGTGTCACAGAGGTTGATCATGCAATTACAGATGTGCTGCAAACGATACCGTACAGTTGCATGTGTTTTAGAACTCTCCAATTCTGATTTCTGCTTCATGTTAATTTTAGATCTGTAGAACAGTACTAATATATTAAAATATTCTTGATCCAGATATCAGTTACATCGTTTGCTGTATATTATACCAAAAACTTGCTGAGCATTCATGTACATATACTTAAGTTTAGATGAATAAATAGCCTAATGGGAGCTAATGGAATTTCATGCATCCATATCACTAAGCGTATGCCCAAGAACTTTGCTGGATCAGGGCCAGATTTCCTAACATCATATAGGCCTGAGACTGTATCACTGAAGTGAAGCTTCCTGTCCTGTTTAATTTGTATTCGTAGAGTTCCTTGTACTCTAAACTTCAGTATGACTAATGGCTATTCCTAAAACATGCTTGTTTTCTTGAACATATTTCAAAATTTGTTCCCTTTCCTATCATCTTTATATCTTACAGTAACCATTAGTGCAATTAATCTTCAGTGAGCTGGAAACAGACTTTTTCATTCCATTGGCTTTGACACGTTTTTTGTTTTTCTTTACAGAATCCCTAAGTGCTCTAGAAGACAAAGACCTAGATGCTTTAATGGCTGATCTTGTAGCAGACATAAATGAAGTTGAACAGAGAACTTTACAAGCCCAGAAAACTTCTTCTGGCAACCAGCAAAGTGTTCCTTCAACACAGTGTGCCACTCAGCCTTCAACAGGCTTGGATAGTGACATTTACAGTAAATCAAGTCCCTATGTTACCATTACGGGACGGTTTGGGGATGACTTGCCTCCTCCGCCTCCAGTCCCTGATTTAGACCTTCCACCACCACCGCCACCACCTCCTCCAGAGCCACTCAGCCAGGTAAGTCTGCGTGGAATCTCATTCTAAGAATTCAGCAGCTCATGTAGTTTTACAGGTGGTGTTTGGCGTAGGAACAATGAGGATATCTAGTGTAGAAACATCTTGGGCAGGTTCTGCAGTGTTGAAACACTTAGCAACGGCGGACTGAGAGTTTTCTGTTCCAGTGGCCTTAGCAGTTTCTACCAGTTCCTTGACCTGTTGCTCATTCCTTTGCCATTCTAATTGCCATTTTGACAGCCCAAGTCAGGCATTCATCACTGGAAATGGTTTACTATAACAGAAGACTTGTTACTTTTTTTTTTTTTTAATAAGCACTGATCAGTTAGTACCTTCTTACAGAGAGTTTGGCTTTGGCATCTGTGCAAAGCATGGCCAAATATCCTACCATTTTGTGAAGGTGCCATTTTGTTATTTTCAGTCAACCCTACTGCTACTGATGAGAAAGTTCTGTGGATGCTTCCCACATCCATCTCTGGCCTAAATAATTTCCTGCAGGAAAAGGAATAGAAATAAATGGGGAAAAGCTGTTCAGTTTTGCAAAACTTAGCATTTTCTTGGAGAACGGGTGAAAGGCTGAGCACGAGAAGTACTTCTCTTCTGATCACAGTGCAGAATCACTCTGCTACTCTTGATCTTGTTACTGAAGGGAAGTAGTGAAGACCATCTGCAGTATGTGACAAAAGCTCTCGCTTAGCAGATGCCAAAATTTTAAGTAGGTACTATTTATAAACGATTGACTTACTGGTACAGTAAAAAATCAGTTATCACCATCTCCTCTGTGTTTGTGTTTCTTGCAAATCTGATTTAAGGACTGAAGTCAAGCGTGGTGTGTCTATCAGGAGCATTGGAAGTTTAATTCTTTGACGTGAGGTTGTGGAGAGGGAGGTAATGTAAGAAGAATTCTGCCCTGTCAGCCCTCTGGGAAGAGTGTGTTTGTTAGAAGAGCAATGCAGTCCAAAAATATGAATCTGAAATGCTGAAAAATCTACAAGTGTCTCTTTGAGTATTAATGTACATAGTCACTATGATGGAGAGGAGTTATTGACATTTACAGAATGGAAAAATTTTTAGGGAAGGTGAAAAGAGCTCTGTCTGCCAACGTAGAACTGTGCTGGTCAGTTTTACGTAAAACCATAGACACTTCATTGCAGTTTAAAAGCCCACACAAACTGATATGAATCACCTCAACATTACTGCTTCCTCTGTGTTTAACATCATACAGCAAACGTATTTAGTAAAAGGAAATGAAATTTTGTTAGGAAGAGGACCTTTCTGATCATACAAAAATAGTTCACGGGATAAAGCTTTATTTGGTGTATAGGACCTTTCAGTGCTCTGTCTGAAGAGTGAAAGCTGTAAACCTGTGGGAGGAACTTCACCATTTCTCCGTATTTCAAAGATAATAGTTAACTTCCTATCTTAAGGGAAAATCAGCATTTGTAAAAACAGCTAGACTCTTTCAGAAGCTGAAGTTTTTTTTATTTATCTGGTATAATTGATACAGAAAAGATGCTGTAAGATAAGCTCTTTCAATTGACTGATGAACATATCCCCATCTTGGTTTACACTGGTGACCTTTAAGGAAGTACCAAGTTTCTAAATATTCTGATTGGAAGCTGAGGAGGTGTGGTCTGGAAGGGTAGTTGGTTAGGTGAGCTGAAGAGTGGCTAAACTGACAGACTCATGGGGTAATAATCAATGTTTTGGTGGCTGCTAACAAGTGGGATCACCATTAGGGCTCATACTGTTTAATATTTTCATCTGCAACCTGAATGGTGGTGTGAAGCATCACCTGCAGATGTGCTGAAGACACTGACTGGCAGGATGAGTAGCAGAGCTTCAGTGCAGAGAGACCTTGAAAAACATGAAGACGGGCCCAGCAAAGCCCTCAGAAAGTCAGCAAGGTACAAGGCTTTACACCTGGGGGTGGAATAACCCTGTGCATTTGTACAGGGTGGGAGGTGGCAGGCTGAGGTCCAGTCAAAAAGGAGCTGGTGTTCTTGAGGCTGCCACATTGAATTGTGGTTCTTGTGGGTGCCACACTAAATATGGAAACCGAGCTGTGGTGAGAGGACCATGACCAGCATATTGAGGGAGTCATTATTTGTTTCTCCTGGCACCGGTGTGAAGCCACACCTGGAATATTGCATCCCATTTTGAGAGGGGGCATCTCCAGCAGAGATACAGGGCACAGAGTGATGAGGACTAGCTCAGACGGGTGGAGCTGGGCTTGTGTAGTCTGACAGAGGAGGCTACAGAGTGGTTAAGTGACAACCTAAAATATATGAAACTCTTCCATGGTAGTGATAGATTGTATAACAAGGGCTAACAGTTGTTTTGTTGTTTTCTAACTTCAGACTGAACATTAGGAAAACCGTTTTTGTTTCAAGATCTAGTGTAGCACTGGAACAAGTTGCCCAGAGAGGTCATAGACTCTCTTTGGAATTTTTTGTCAACTTTGCCAACAAAGCCATAGCTGACCTGATCTGGTCCTTGTGACAGTCCTGCTCTGGGCAGGGATCCAGACTCCAGACCTCCAGAGCTCTCTTCCAACCACTGCTTTTATGATGCCTTGATCTCAATCAAGCTCACTGAAGTCAACAGTTCAACACAGTTCCTTCCCTTGAATCCTGTACTGAGCTTTACTTCTCTGGAGTCCGGCCTCAGATAGCCCTGCTGAGACTAATTCTCTGTTAACTGGCATCCTTCGTTACCTGACGGTCAAACAAGATTTATTCAGCAAAAAGAGTGTTTACTTACTAAATGCAACAGGAATTCTAAATGCAAAAATGTAGCCAGAAATCTCCTCTGTCTCCCTCAGTTAAAGTGCTCCTTTGAGATTGCATGCCGAGTTAAATCTCTAGTAGAGTTTCCTGGTCTCTTTCCAGATACAGGGAGAGGGCAGAAGAGGGTGGGAACAAGAGGCAGAGGCATTTCTAAAGAATCTGTCTGCAGTAATTGATTTCCTCATTAGGCACTGATTCTGCTGTCACCCACAGCCCTCACCTCATTTTCTGGTACAGGTTATATTCAAATACTGATGGCATCTGCGAGGTATGGCTTGCTGTCCTTACAGAAAATTACCTATAGGGCTATTACACTGGTTACAGTGTGAGTGATGGAGGTAATAACTATTTAAGATACATATGGAAAGAACTGATTCCAAATTATTATTTCCTGTCTTTGTTAGTGAATATTTGCTTAGAAATTACATTTCTGCTCAGTAGGATGAATTGCAGCTGTAAGTGGAATATCTTTTCTTGCATCAAAATCCACACCCATTAGCCAGGATTCTTGACAGGTGATTCCTGAGCAAATCAAAGCTGACATTTTGTTTAATACTTCCTTTTTTCTATAGTCAAATAAGCACAATTTCATTATTCCTGTTGCATCTGTGATACTAAGACTCTATTCTCTAACCTTTAACTGTGCCAAAATTAGAAAGTACAACATTTCTTTCAAGGAAGCATAGAGCTCTCTCATAAGTTTCCATCAACTCTGACATTTATTTTTAAGACTGTCCCAAAGCTAAATACAGCTTCTACATTTTCTGTGACACTATCTGGATGACTTTTATGTGTTTCTATTTAAAGGTACAGAAAATGTGGTGATTATATTGTAGTGGGAGAATGGATCTTTTAACCTGTCAAAGCATTTCTTTGAGGGTGCTAAAATTTTGTATCTGATAGCTTATTTACTTTGTATCATTTCCTTTTTCTACATTGAGAAAGACAAAGGTTATGACAACATGACAGCTGTCAGGAGAGAGTTTTGCACAGATTTGTACAATGTGTGAACTCTGTTCGACACAGGTCACATGCAGGTGAAGCCTGAGTTATTGCTGCCTAAACTTTTCAACAGAAAGTCTGCCTGCAGGACACTCAACCACTTTAATTAAGATGGTTTTCCTGCTTCTTTCAGAGAAGTGTTTTGAAATGGTAAGACAAAGACCACAGTCTGAGAGGCTGTGTGCACTTCCCTCTGTAGAACAGCCAACCTTATTGTGGAAGCCATTTCTGTCCAACAGTTTCTGTTCAATCACAGAAACTTTTTTTGGATTCTTGAAGTTCAGCATGTTTGAGCTGTAGTAATGCAAATTTCCTACTCCATACCTGAGGAGGAAAAAAGACATTTGTGAATTGATTGCCTGGCTTTCATCGTGGAGGATTTGACAACAGCAAAGAAATTTGAAACCTTCTCTTTCAGGTTGCATATCTCACCTTGTATTTTTGACATCCTATGGGTTACTAGTGTCAAGGGGAAACAGCAATAAAACAAAAGATGTTTAGTGCAGTGAGAAGTCAATCAAGACACAGAAGAGTCCAGTTTTCAAGCATTCCTGTATCACTTGATCACATAGGAACTTTATGTCTAGAAAACAGAAGGAAACACTGCACTCAAAGCTTTGTTGAAATGATCTTAGCTCAAGGAAAGCTGGGGTTTCCCTGTAACTAGGAAGTTTCCCATGACAATCCTAATGTTCTGGATATAAATAACAAGAAACAACTCTTTTCAAGTGAATGCAAATTGCTGGCCTTGATAAGTACACCAAATATCTTGTGTCTTTTCAGGAAGAACGAGAGGCACAGGCTAAAGCTGACAAAATTAAACTTGCATTGGAGAAACTGAAGGAAGCCAAAGTTAAAAAGGTGAGCCTTAAAATAGTGAAATGCTACCATAAGAGCTATCAAGTCTATTATCATTATTCTCAGTAATAAAGTTCTTACTGAAACCATTAGGCTTACTAAAACCATTAGGCTTTTTCATACTTTGTCTTTAACTTGAGGCTTCAAAAAATATTCTGTGGAGCTGTCTTGCCATCTGCCAGTACGGGAGTCTCCATCAGAACGTTACCTCCAAGGGACTTATTTCTAAGAGGACCAGGAAGGTTCTGCCTTCCCCTCTCTCTTCCCGCAGTGTTAGGTCAGAGCCCGCTGTCCTGAGAGATTGCTTTAGAGAATGTAGAAGGTAAATAAAAACATTGCTTACTTGTGCTGTGCTAATTCCAGAAGTATGCAATTTTACTTCTAGAGTGGATACAGATTTAGCTAATTGCAATTGAATTAGTGAGGGTCTTCTTGGTAAGTCCTCTCATTGCAGTGCAATAATGTAATATAAAATAAATTTTACACCAGTAAGATAGAAGGCTTTCAGCCTGTGTCTGCACAGTGCTGCAGCGTGTCATGTAAATATGCCCACTCGTCCCAAGTTAGTGTTCCAGCTGAGCTCAGCAGAAGCTACTGTTGCTCAGTAACTTAGAAAATGGATGTAAGTACTTTCCTTATAATATATTTGCAATTCTTTATAATATTTTACTTTGGCATTTTCTTGCGTTGCTCCTCTTTGAAAAGGTGCACACAATTTCTCATTTAACAAGTAGTTCACAATAGGAAGGAATAATGAGTGTCTTTCAGGTTAATTTGGTCAATGTAAGTAACTCATCTATTTGCTTATTATTGATTTCAGGTTAGTTTGGCATGGCAGGATACCTCCATTCTTTTTATTATTTAAAACTAAACTACACCTCTCCATATTTCTAGCCTGCATTTTAGGATACTGTCTTTTTGTAGTGGTTTCCCTATCAAGCCTTTTCCTTAATAGGTTATCTAGTAGATTAAGAGAATAGAATAGCTTTTGCTTCTTCTCCATAGGATTTTTACCTTTCCTGAAATTACGTACAGGATAAAGCTCAAATTCCTTTTATGAGAAAAGGCCTTTATTTTGGTGGCAATGTAATGTCAAAGCTTCCAATATGTTTTATTCCCTCAGCTTACCGTGGGACAGGGTGCCTTTGAATCAGTAATAACCTTCAGCCTTGATTTTTCTTATCTGTGTTAGCAGATTCAGGTTAGCCCTTTACTTGCTTCTGAAATTAACTGCCTCTTCTGTGACTCTGTCCTCAGCTTGTTGTGAAGGTGCACATGTATGATAACAGCACAAAGTCGCTCATGGTGGATGAGCGACAGGTCACACGGGACGTTTTAGACAATCTCTTTGAGAAAACTCATTGTGACTGCAACGTGGACTGGTGTCTATATGAAATGTACCCAGAGCTGCAAATTGGTAAGTGGCCTAGCAGCGGGGATGTTTTGGGGTGTATAACAAATAGATACAGTGCGTTCTATGCTCTTGGTAGTCTTGAAACACAATTAATAACATTTCTCCTGTCCATGCATCCAGTGGCATTAAACATCCTAGTCTAGAAGCTGAGGGATGCTGCAGGAATGTACTGTGGCCGTTCTTGCTGTGGAATCAACGCTTCCAGTTGTCAGTAGTGCAAGCTGTAGTAGGCACCTTGCTCACCACCATTTCCATTATTTAGTTTTATACAATGTGAAGGGGCCACATGAATTTTATTGTATTTGCCAAGGCACTGACAGACCCAAACAAAAAAGTACTCAGTTCTACTCTTTGAGGAGAGGATGCAGTGCTGAAGTGCTGTCAGCAGGCTGTTACATACCAGCCAAACAAATGCAGTGATTAAACAAGACTGTCTGAGAACCATTTCAGTCTTTTGTAATGCATTTCACTTGTGGTGGTGGTTTTCTTAAGCAAAGTTGTGAACAGGATATTTCTCTTCAACAGGACTGCAGCTCTGCTGGTGGTACCATATGACTCTAGGAAGTAACTAGCCCTCCAGGTACCTAGGAAACAGCTGTGCAAAACTTGTGCAATTTTTGTTACAACTTAATAAGTTTTGTTTCAAAAAGACTTCAAGGCTTAATTAAGGACGGAGTATTCTCTCATTATGAGTTAATTCAGAATCTTTTTATTGTCCAGGCTGCAAAGGTATTCACAGCACAAGAAGAAAATTGCCACAGCTTTCTTCCAGGGTAGCATTTGACCTACAGAAACTGGAAACTGTCAAACAATCTTTAGCCTTCTCAGTTTACAGGTTCCCAACAGAAGTGCAAATATGCACAAAATTAAATATCAATATTGTACTTAAGAAGATCCCCAGGAGTAATCATCCTGCTAAACTAAAACAAAGAAATGTAAAAATAGCTGGAAAAAGCCTGACTACTCATAAGCAAAAGAGAGACTCATTTGCTTGTAAGAGAGTAACAGTAGACAGGAGACAGTAACTGCCAATCTGTTCTTTCTACTTTAAGATGATGCATGGAGCAATATTGCCACATTCTTTTGTATCAGCTTATCTTAACTAAGGAAGGACTGGAATTGTCATTAGACCCTAGAGATGTCACAAATGTCACTTTGAATAGTTCTAGGGTGTTTGCTTGTCTTCAAAAGTTGCTCCCTCTGGTCGGGTGTGACTTGGACAATCATGTCTGAGTGTAAGGATGACAGCATATATTTTGATACATACTTTATTATACATACATTATGAATGTTAAAAAGAATGTTGTTAGGTTTCTTTGTATTCTGAATGGCCATTTTTTAATTCACCATCACACAATTAAAACCATGGGTATCAGGGAGAGCATATATTACAAATATTGGGGTTAATGGATTATTTTTTTTAAGTAGAATCAGTTGTGTTACTTTAGTCCCAGCTAAAGCTGGGTGCTTTGCACTGTATTAATATAGCAAAAAAATTGTTCTCATAATGAGTAAAAACTGTTTTATAAGCGTGGACATAAGAAGAGTAGAAAAGGAAGTAAATCAGTAGTTGGTTCAGGAAGAAGAGAAAAGTCTGTGAACTCCTGATGCAGAGGCCTCTCACCACGTCCCAGTGAGCTGGGGATGGAGCCTTTTTGTTTGCAGAATGGAATTTTTATATAGATGCAAGTATACGTGTTCTTTTGTCTGCTTCCACTGCACAGCAACATGCAGTTTTTGTTCAAAATCATAACAATGTGAAGTGTTCTTAATTCCTGTCAGATTATTTCTTGGCAGTTCTAAATAGTTCTATAACTGAGCATGCTTAGATACAGGCTTTCTCTCCCTTTATCTTTCTGCTTGCTTTCCACTTTAGAATTCAAGAGAATAAAATCACATTTACTTTAAGTAGCAAATCTAAGCAAGAAATATTTCAGCCTGAACTGATGTTCCAAAAAGTCCAGGCTAGTTTTATATCGGAAGACAGAATATTTTCTACAATCATTGCAAGTAAACTACCATAGTCTTATATTAATTGCATGTTAATATCACAAATAATTTCAGTGGTGGTATAACACTGGGCTGTACATAGCAGTATGTATTTTGCAATAAAGAGTACTGTCTTATATGTCCAGATTTGACATTTATTTCTAAAGTTAATTATTTTTAAAAAAACAAAACAAACAAACAAAAAACAACTCCTAAGGATACCTTTTATATGAGAAAATTATGCGACTGAAAATAAGCAAACAAAAGTTTGTGTGTCAAAAATTAGTGTTAAAGAAGAAATGATGAAATAATTAAACCACCAATCCCTCTGCCTTGCTCTTCTTACTCACCTTTCTTTGATATGTAATTTGACTCCCAGTGTAATCACAGTAGATGAGTAGGTTTTCTGTTATGACCTGATAATTATTTTACAGTTATCCTGGACTGTAAGACAGTGTTTCAAAAGATTACTTGTGTTTTATATTTCCAGTGCAGTGCAGAAATATCAGTTGCTAAATGGAGAGTATCATATTGGTTGTGCGTTAAATACCACTGTGTAATTGTGAACTGTCCTTGAAAGTAATCTCAGTTTGTGATTTTTTATTTCACAGAACTGAGTTTTGATGGGGCATCCTGATCTCTTTAAAGTAATGAGAAGTGCTAGAGAAAATACACAACGGATACGTTATCTCCTCTTACACTAGGCCAATCTAAGCCATTGAGAAATGTGATCATCGAAGACCACTGAATTTGGAGTACAGCTGTTCTCAGGGAACTCAAACTTGAAAATCAGAGCTGGTTGAATTCCTCACCCAGATGCTAAATTTGTAGAAAACTGCAGTTTGGGTCCTTCCAAAATTACCTGTCAAATTATGCTAAATTCCTTTTCCTTCTAAAGGGGATTTGTGTGTCTGTTCAGCTGCTTTATACGAGTGAAACCCCAGAAGGGAGAGATCAAACGTTACCTAACCTCAGAATAACTTGGTGGCTTTTCTGGGTGGAGGTTCTGGGTTCAGATCAGATTAGGAAGGGAGAGAGCTGACAGTAGGTCTCCCACCTCTCTGGTGAGTTTAATTGCTTAGATGCTGAGTGAAACAGTAGATTTTCACATCAGTTCATAACCTTTCTGTTTCCTTTGTTTTGCCATTTCTGTTTTTAAATATTTGTCTGAAACTAAACATTTTATTTTCAGTGCATAGAGTTCTTTCTGCTGACAAAGAGTAGTTTTTCATTTGTTTCAGTAAGTGGAATGACAAGGAAATATTTTTTTTCCCAATTCAGTAGTCAAAGTGTGAATATATCCCTAGTGATACTGCAAACCGTAAAAAATAAAAGCAATCAAAACAAGAAGGGCATTGAGAAACATGGGTGTAACCATCCACTCCTAGTGGGTCACTGGTTCCAGCCTTTGGTCAACAGCCCCGAGATGCAGGAGGACTCTAAGGGTGTGCCTGAGCTACATAAGGCATCTTCTGTAGCTGATTTGAACTTCCGTGTGACACTATTTTCATGTGGTTTTGCTCCCTTCTGTGCAATGGAAAAGACTGCTGGGCTCTCCAGTTCTGAATGAACATCAGATAATGATTACATTCTGACACAGGAATTTCTGCAGCCTCAGGAGAGGGGAGAGTTTGTGTGTCTTACGTTACCTTTTTGTGTCTCCAGAAAGGTTTTTTGAAGACCATGAAAATGTTGTTGAAGTGTTATCAGATTGGACTCGAGACACTGAGAATAAGATTCTATTTTTGGAAAAACCTGAAAAATATGCTTTATTTAAAAATCCCCAGGTAAGGTGACGTGGTAGTTGGATAATGATGTCATTTTATCTGTGCACTGCCTATTCCATTTTTAATTTGCTTTCAGCTCTGTCAGTTCTAAATGAGATAAAGCTAACCTTCTGTTTTCAGAAAAAAAAAATGTTAAATGCAAGGATTTGAAAACGAGTGCTTTCTGTTCTTTGCTGATACTATTGTAAAATCACGTCTGCAGTGGTATAAAATGAGATGTGTACTTCTCTGATACAAGCTGTTGAGATCGCAGAGCTGTAAAAACCTGGCCTTTGTCATTACTACATTTTCACCATTCCTTCTGATGAAAATCAATACTTTCTTGAAGGTCCAGTTTTCATCAGTTGTATGTGAAACCTCATAAAGAGTATGCTGAGTACTAAAAGTTTATCTGTATTTCATTTAGACTGGGAAGAGGAACTGGGGAAACAGTAACCTTCTGTGTATACTGACTTTATAAAAAGAGGGATCTGTACACTGAGCTGCATTAAATAATTTCACATAGGTGTATTCACGAATCATTTCTTTCTTGTAAAATGTGGTTGAAACCACGTTTACGAATGCCGTACCACATACAAGTGATGGATTCTGGAGCGCTAGGTCTTTTCCCCGTGCTTGTTAGCTCATTGAGCACCTGGTTTGATCCTGAGGGCAGCAAGAGAAAAATGAGCAATTCAGCATTGCTGAAGAAATGAGTCAAATATATACTTAGGACGTATTTTTTAGAATGAGCCAATGTTTCACATAAAACCTGCAGAGAGGAAATTTCCTTCATCGACATAACAAGTATCCACAGTCAGGGAAAGAAAACTTACCCTGCAGTGTACATGGTCTAATGTTGATTTTTAATATGAAACAGCAAAGCCAAGTTTGGAAGTAAAACATACATGATGGCTCAAGATGTCATAGTTACTAGTGCACGTAAACATACTTAGCAGCAGAGGGAAAATTGTACATTTGCCTTGTACACTAGTAGCGTTGTTTGCTGTGGCTTAGGGTAGGGCCTCCTGGGAAATAAATCTTTGATGAAGATTCTAAGTATTTTGATAGCAATGACTTTTAGAAATAAACATGACCTAAGCCAAGAACAAAATAAGAGTCTAACTCTGTCCTCCCTGTTGGGGCACAATGAGCTTGATCTGGACATGTGTGTAGTCCCTGGTCTTCTGCACCTCTGTGATAAGCTCTAAAATGAACAGCCTAAGGAAATTGGATCAGTTGTAGCTATCACACTATTGAAGTATTTTGACAGTAATAAAATCTAACCATCTGCCAGGCTCAGTAAATTCAAACACTGTGGGACAGGCAGTATAGTACAGGCATACAGAAGTATAGAATCGTTCATTTGGAAAGGGCTATCAGAGATCTTCTAGGCCATCTGTCTGACCATTTCAGGGCTAACCAAAAGTTAAACCATATTATTGAGGATGTACACTTACTATGTTATTATGTTTGGTATGTAATCTGGAGTGAATCCCTGGAAAGGTAAACTAAGCAAAAAATGCTCAGTTGTTGGGGGACATAAATGATGTATGATTATGTAGCAAACTACTTAAGGAAATTATGATATAATTTTTATATCATATTTTTCATATTTATTTATTTATGACCAGTGGTAATGCAGCAGCAGCAGGAAACCTTGTTCCTTATGGTATTCTTATTTAGTGTTCATTCTGTCAGAGATTACTTGTGAAGATCTGTAACTTACAGATATTTTTCTGTAGAAAAGAGACAAATTCCAAACGCAGCCAGATGCCTACAATTTATCGTTGGATGAAATAGTGAAACTAGCTTTTAATCACAGAGGTTTGATACAATGAAATTATTTTTAAAAATCGAATCATTAAAATGTCAAGATGCATTGCGCAAGCATGTGGACCTCTGGAGAATATCTGTGACCTGTGCTAATATTCATTGTTTCTTTCTGTGAACTGGTCACATATCCAGTATAGATTAAAGAACAATTAATTAAACATGTTTCATTTCTAAGGAGGAATTGAAGTTTTGAAATGCAGGGTTTATCCACTACGACAGGGTTTATCTATTCTAGCAACGTACTGCTTAGCTAAGGCTATTGGCTGTTTTTGTAGACTGTCATTCTTGTCACGCTGTCTTCTCTAATATTTATCTGCAACTTTGTTCCTTAAATCGTTATTTGAAGTCTTTGGAACACATTTTGGAAAAAGCATTTTGCAAAATACTCAGGTCTCCCCTTCTTCACCAAGACAGGAACACTTTTGCTCTTTTCTCACAGAGAAATCAGAGTGAAAGACTGTTCTGTGAATGCCATCAGTGACTCATCTATAGAGACAGCATCATGAGTCCATGACTAAAGAATGAAACAAAAATACATAGTATGTGTAGAGATAAAGAAAATCTTTATAATAGAGGAAGGTTGATGTTTTGACATGCAGTTGAGTGATGCTGTGAGCGATGCTGTGCTTGACTTTTGAAGGGGAAGGTTCTCAGGTCTCAATGCCTTTTTTTCAAAAAGCTCAAGGAATAATCCTCAGCTGATAGAAACTCTCATTTAGGAACGTAGGAAGTGTTTTTGCTTCACCTAAACAAGGTTATTTGTAAGGGGCAGCTGAATCTAAACTGCTGACTATTAAGTGTTGGTCACACCCTTAGAACATTGCATTTGTTTTTTTGGCCTCTTAGCGGTGGCAAAATCCACTGCTTACATGGATTTTGTTTACCTGTGTTTCTCTGTTGCTGATAAAAACAGCCAAGAAAATTTCAAATAGTCCAGGTAATCAGGTGATTCCACAGGGCATTATTTGGGAAACTATTGAAATCTGGGTACAGTATGTACTTTATGCTTCTGCTCTCTCATTTATAAGCCAAAAGCAAAAGCTTTGTCCTCCAATGGAGAAACCGTACACCGAATTGACTCTTTTTTTTTGTTTTTGTTTTTCCCTAAAAGCAGCAGCAGAAGGTGGAGTAAGAACTTGTGATGTCTTTCATAACGGGACATCTATAGTGGGTTTTCACTCTTGTATGTTTATTTTCAAGTCAGTGAAATTGGGCTGGTATCCACCAGATGACATTTCTGTTTTTAACCACTTTGGCCAGGCTTTATGAACCATGTATTTTGTTCTTATTTTGTTCCCTCCACTGTTACTGTGCGAAGGAAACAGAGACAGGTGGTAGGGAACCTGACTGTTCAGTGTGCTGGCAAAGGCACATAGAAATAGAAGTGAGAAAAGGGAAGTGCTTTTCACTGTGCTCCCAGTGTTTAGTAATCTTAATTTCTTTCTCTGTTAGTTGTATCTCAGAGGATGGTATACTTTCAAGCTGAAGATGCTACTTGGATAAATATTTTTTTCTTTTTCTGTCTTGGGACAGTATCACAAATAGTTTTTATATACAGTTTAACTGTTTTACAGGCAACTTTTAATCAGCCTATTAAGTGCTTTGTTGTTAGCTGCATAAGCTCCTTGTTTATATATGTCTTTCATTTGTTCCACATTCCCCCCTCCTAAAACACTTGGAGATCATCATCCTCAAGGCATGAAAAGTAAGCTGTAGCAATTTCTTCAAATGTTATAAAATTGAGGAAGCAGAGATCAATTCTTTTATTATTAAAAAAAAAAAAAAAAAAAAAAAGCTTTGCCTTTATTTTCTTTTCTTTATTTTCATTTGTGGTCTCCAGAGCAATTGTAGGTATCTTGTAATATTTTGAATGTGCGCTTTTTTAGGGGACACATCATATGGTTTGCAGATATGACCACGTTCTGGTTTGTTTGTTTGTTTTCTGCACAAAGTGTGCTGCATTGTGTACACAGTTGAAATGGGATGCATGTAGCACATGAGTGTGAGCTGGCCAGTTTTCAATTCATTCCAGGTGCAGTTTGGATGAGGATAATCAGGCAGTTCTTTGCACAAAGAAAACTCATGTCTATCTCACTGCACAGTGTTTGGTCTGCACTGTTATGGACTTTGCAAGTCTTCTGGAAAAACAGTTTCAGTAGAATGAAAGCAAAAATACACTTCACTAAGCAGAAGTGAAAGCCAAAGGAGGATGCTGCCTTGAAAACCTATTTCTGCTATGTACTGGCAAGTAGCTGCTGCATTCCCACTTAAACGGAGACTTTGCCACTGTCCTGCATGAATACAGGGAGAAATGCAGGCATAACGTCTATTAAAGCTGTCATACCTGGCTGGCAGTACGTGGCAAAACTGCCCCTGCAGCTCTGCATTAATCTGACTCAGGCAAAATGACATGGGAGAGAGAACTGGCTTTGTGTTAGCTTCAGCCCATGTGGGGTGTAAAGGCTCAGGGAAGAATTCAACAGCAACACTCAACTTCTCAGTTCTGCTGCAAACATTAGGAAAAATTTCTTTACTACAAGGGTGCTCCAACACTGGAAGAGGCTTCCTAGAGAGGTGGTTGATGCCCCATCAGATAGTGACAATGTTCAAGAGACATTTGGATTAATGCCATCAATAACATGCTTTAATTCTTGGTTAGCCCTGAAGTGATCAGGCAGTTGGACTCAATGATCTTTGAAGGTCACTTCCAACTGAACTATTCGATTTTAAATAGCCCAAACAGAATAAACAAAGCAAACCCAATGACAGAGTGTGCCAGCATAGTTTGGTTTGTTAAAATAATCCTTTGTGTTTGCTTTCTTACGTTATCATCATAAGAGGATGAATCTGTCCTGTTAAGTAAGCTCAGCTCTCTGTCAAGGGAAAGACATTGTCTTTTGAAGTAAAAAATGGTTAATTCTCAAATCTGTAGACATATGTTGAGAGCTGCCCTGCAGCCACACACATCTTGTCCCATTAAAGACCGGACATCCCAAACCAAACATGCTTTTACCAGTGGAGTTCTCAGCCAGGCAAGATCTTGCTTTTTATCATGACCTTTGACTACTGGACTTGGAATGACCTCTTATGGACACATGTGGTTGCCTCCCATAGGATGACTGCTGCTGATAAAAATAGGAGACCACACAGTGATAAAACAAGTACAGTGTTCTGTCTGCTCCCCAGGTCTTCAGCCACTGACAAATAATAAGCACCATAAGAATTCCACATTTCAGGGCAGAGACGTAAAGGAGGTAATCAGTAATAAGTGAAATGCGTGTTGACAGGTGAAGGATGACAGAGTACGTCTGTATAACAGGGGTTTAAGTGACAGAGCCCTGCTTCCCTAATGAACAAGCTGCCTTGTGAGAGATCCAGCGTGGATATCATTAGAAACTTTCTCTCTTTACCATTGATTATGTCAGCACAGGGTGGTCTGTGTTTCTTCTAAATAAATGCCAGATGCCTGCATGTGATTCAGCTGTAATCAGAGGAGCTTTGTTTTCTTACTATCAGTGCACTGAGGACTGACTGAGACAGATGAATGCTCTCCCCACCCGTAGTAAAGTTGATGACTCAAGGGCTTGTTGAGACAGTGACAAGGTGCACTTACCTTGATAAATCATCCCTGTGTATGGTAGGGGTTGCACGACGTCTTTATAATGACCTGAAGAAAGAGGCTTTCAGCTTGGAAGTCCCTCCACTTTCCACATCCATCTCAAGGTCATCCCAACCCAGCCTCACAGTGCCCTCTGAGCTTTCTCTTCATACCTTCCTCAATACAAAACTGTGTGTGCCAACATCAAGCCGTATGTTCCTATCCTATATTCATACCACAGACACGGCACCAGCATAGGCCCAATTGCACAGTGGCTGAGTTTTTGATGTCCCATGTCTGACTTAATGTGAACTTTTAATAGAGCATTTTTTAAAGAACTGCCTTTGAGATCATCCACACCTCTTCCTCTCTTGGTGCCCCTCCAAAAGCCATCTGTTATGAGGCTTGCGTTCTGGCAGACTGTTCTTCACAGCACTGCTTGAAAAAGATGTGGTTGTTTGAAAAGGCAGATAAATCTTGTCGCTGTAAACATGTTATGATGGCAGGGTAGGTTTGCTGCTTGTTTGTGTATTTCATATTGTATAGAAGCAGCATGTTCCTTCATGTACATGTTTCTCATTTGTTTTTCAATAACGCTTTGCATTTGCCTTGTAGTTTACTCTGTTGATTTCTAGCCATGTTAAATACATTGCCACATTCTCATAATTTTGAGACGTGTATCTTGGTTGTACAACAGTTCTATATTGCTGCAGAATTAAAGTTAGGAGTAATTTTTAAATAGATAACTTTCAAAAAATTTTGTTATTTTACTATTTTGTCTGTCTCTTGGAAAAAAAAAAAAAAAAAAAAAAGTGTTTTATGCCCTTTGTTCTGCCAGCTTAACTTTTTGATTAATTTCAGGGAAATCAGTAAGGTTGTCACATGCACGAGGTGAATCTCAAATCCAAGCTCCTGTTCTTTCTGTATTTTTGTTTGGAAGGTGGTAAACACAAGCACTTTGAGTGTTATCATTCTGACTTCAGGCTCATGGATCCAGGTTCTCCTTGCTGCATGGCTTAACTCCGTGATCTCCCTGCCTCCTTCATGCATAGTGACCGTACCGCCTGCAGGCAGCCAGGGACTCTGCCGTGCTCGCTGTTGAGCAAAGCCACTGGATGTGCTGTGGCATGCAAAGCCTTGCATTCTCCAGATCTACCTTCAAAAAACCTGAAACGCTTTCTTGTACAGTGCAAATGGATGCAAAATTATTTCTGCTGTTTAACAGTGGGTGAATTTATTCTTGCTGGTAACTGTGTGCATGAGGCGCTGCGCTTCCTTGTCTTCAGGGGCAGGCAGGCACTAGGTCCTCTGAGGGCAGCTGCAGCTTCACATAGCCACTGTCAGAGAGGCAGAGGGCTAGTCTCAAAGTGTAGGCTTGTGATGCAGTGTTCTGGAGAGCATGTGCCAAGATAGCATGGTAATCATTTAGTACACTGTTTTCTTCTTGATTTTTGAATACCTTTTCCATTGTTTCAAAAACATTTTGCAGGACATGAACAGGGGAATTAAAAGGAGAAAGTAGTATTTTTTTAATAAACTCTTCACATATAAACACTGTTATTAAAAATGAAGAGCTGAGTCTATTGAATACTAGATATGAAGTATGCAAATTATCAAATTGGGTTGTTAGGAAACATGCTTTCTAGCCTTTTGGTGTTGCATTTTCTTCATCTTACATTATCACGTAAAATGTGTTCTCTACTGCCATAATAATATAGGAAACTGTGAAAATGGGAATGATAAAATCAAACCCATTGATCTAGAGAAACAGCCAAATGTGTTTTTAAATTTTGGGAGGCTGTAAATACATAGTCAAAAGTAATTTTGAATTACTTTTCTATTATATTCAAAATGAAGAATCAAAACTCATCAGTAGGCAAAGGTGACTGAGGCTTTCTATAAGAATTCATATGCAACTGCTTCCTACATTTGTTAGCATGCACACGCCGTATCAGAAGACTGAATAACTATTGAATGAGTTTGTAGTGATCTTGTTACTTGTTGTATTGCTGTCTTTATAAACAACATCCATTTCTTCTGTGTCTTAATCAGAATTTCTACCTGGCAAACAAAGGGAAGAATGAAATCAAAGAAATGAATGATAAAAACAAAGAGGCCTTACTGGAGGTAAGCCAGCTTTCTAGGTTGAAGCTTTAACTGTCACCAAAACTCTGCCACCATCTGCATCTGCCCTGTTACAACAGGGTTCAGTTTTTGTGGGCAGAAGTGCAACAACAGGAAGTTCTGTGATGGTTGCTACCAGCAGCTTTGTGTCTAAGGTTTAACATTCGGCTTTTCCTCTGCATCTGCTGCTCACTACTAAAAATGCAGGTTTTGTACCCTATCAGAAATTAAATGATGGAGAATGAGTTTATTGTTACAGACCGCAACACTTGTTACAGACCACAACACAAAGAAATGTTTTGCTTAGCGTTTCCACAAAGAGTAATGACACGATACCAATAAAGGCAATGTTGTGCAAATACAAATATAAGAAACAATTGAGCCACACCCTTAGGTCAGCTTTTGTGACTTTGTATTAGGAAGACCGATCAGTAGCAAACAATTCTATTTTGTGTTAGAAACAGATGTACTTCTCACTACCTCAAATCGTTAGCTGTACTGCAACAGAAAATGAACCTTTGCACTTTTTCAGGAAGTCTGTTTAGCCTCTTGCCTTTCCTGCTAAAGTTTTACTTCAGCTGTATGATTTGAGAGAGAAAAATCCAGAGTTACATTGAAGTTTTGTGAAAGATTATCACGGTTTTCCTGGAAAGCATTTTGGCTTTGGTAAAAAATCAGGAAAGGAATGCCTTTCTTGGGTGCCTGAGGATTCCCATTTTAAAATCACTACATCATCACGAAGGCAACAGATGTCAACCAGCTGAAGTCCTGGTAAATTCTAAAACAAAATATTAAGTGCATAAGGATGTTGGCATTAAAAATTGCCCATCAGCAGGTCCTTCAAGCAAACAGTGAAGTATATTTGTTTAGAGTGTTGCAAATGCTAGCAGGTATTTAAAAGTGAAAGTGATGATTAAGGGGGATTTTTCTTCTAAGCAATCTCTAAAGATTCTCTCTACAGAACCTATAGATATAGCAACAGAGAAAAAGCAACAGCAGCAATATCAAGCATTCTGTTTTATTGCCTTCATTGGGTAAATCTATGTCCAGTTAAAACCTTTTCTAGTTTTTTTTGTTGTTGTTTGGTTGGTTTTTGTGTTTTTTTTGCCTTGACCCTTTAGAGACTGGAGATTTGCAAGTCGTCTTTTCCAGCATGAGCATCCAGCTTGCATGTCTGAGTTACCACATTAGCTTAGAAAAGTTTCCTTTGCCAATCTAAGGTGTTCATCCCCCTGGTAACTGCATTCCCCATGTTAATGTGTTTACTATCACAGGAAACGTCTTTATTTTTCAAGGGAGCATTTTTCTGCTATTTATTAGTAGGGATGTGCTTAAATCCATTTATTCTGAATTACATTATTATTGTTGTACAGGAAAGCTTCTGTGGGGCATCTGTCATTGTGCCAGAGCTTGAAGGAGCCCTTTATTTAAAAGAAGATGGAAAAAAGTCCTGGAAGAGGCGTTATTTTCTTCTCCGAGCTTCTGGAATTTATTATGTACCCAAAGGAAAAACCAAGGTCAGGAAGCCAAATAATACTTTTAGGAATCAAACAATTCATGGAGGTGAAAGTGAAGAACTCCCAAGGCGACATATTAAGAGCACTGCCTGGCGTATCTGAGAGTGTGGCTTTTTTGTTGGTTTTTGTTTGTTTGTTTTGCTTTTTAACTTTGTCTGCACCACTTGTGCAAATATTAGAATGTAGTCACTGAATCCTGTCACGTTTCCCTCCTTTTGATTTCCATGGAGAGATAAAAGCATTAAAGAAATTTCACTCCTCCGGAAATCAGTAGGGGGAAGAAAAACAGCACAGCATCTTTCAGTTGGCGCTATGTTGCTAAAGTACTTCACTGTTATATGGGTTCCCCGTGGAAGTATATTGAAAAAAATCTAAAGTAAACTAATTTCTTATCACAAAAAATGCACAATCTGACTTTGTTGAATGCTAACTTCCTGTGCCAATAACCAGCATGCAGAAATGGCATATGTTTTTTTCCTACAGTGATCTTCAACGAGAGAAAGTGTTGTGCTTTTTAAAGTATTTTAAGACTACTCTTTAAGTAGAAAGAAGTGAGACAGAAACATCCACCTGATAGAATCAAATGTAGTGACATTTAGTATTGCATAATATTTAGAGTCTGAATTGCCAACACTGGAGAAGCAAAGTGGTCCTGGGTATGTTGCACAAGAGGACAGCTGGCTTCTCGTTTCCACAGCGATGAGGGAGAATGGTGGTTTCTGAAACTAGTGTTTTGGTTTTTGTTTTATATATATATATATATACTGAAAACCAATTCTGTTATCACCTGCAGCTCTGCTAATGCTTCATAATTGACAATTTTGATGCTGGTGATGGAGCTTTACTGTTATGATTTGTGCTGTGAAACTTAACTGTTTTGCCATTCCCTAAATTTGCAAAGGAAGAAAAAAAAAATAGCTTCTAAAGGAAGTGTCGCTGTTCCAGTGACCTGTGTTTATAACCAAATCTCGGGGAAACACAGACCTAGATTACCTTGCTACTTTTACAGCAATTTATTGTGAATTTACCAGACCCTGAGATAATGGTTTTCAGTTCTCCAGTCATCTCGTACAATCTTGCTAAGTGGAAGGCACTTAATGTAGAAAGGATATAAGAATAATGAAATTAAAAGTCCATTTGGGACATTTCCTTGCCTCCCAAGGGGAGCCAGTAGCACAGTGCCTAAGCAGGGCAAGCATATACTTACAGTTACTCAACCTTTTTTTCATCCTCCAGTTTTGCCTGTTTTGGTGACTTTCCTTTATAGTGCAGATGAGGAAAGTGCTTTCCTTTTCCAGATGATGAACTCCAAACAGAGCTTAGGACTGAGCTATACCTTCACCTTGGAACAGTTCTTGTATTTTAACACTTCATTGCTTGTTAGTTGTTACAGCCTTTCTACCAGCCTGGCTATAACTGAGCCACTGTTAAAAACTGTGTACTCAGCTAGTCACTCACAGTGATTTAGGACCTTTACTGAAATTATTTAGGAAATAGACACATCTCTTTAAAAGGTACCACAATCAACTGTTTGCTCCTGCTTCTGTAACAGCTTCAGCAAAAGGTTCCATATGTCCATGACTCAGCCATTGCAGAGGGTATCAAGTCTTTTAGCCCAAATCGATGTTTAATGGTGATTTAAGTTAGTCACTGGACTTGCTGTTGGAACAGCTGAGGCTCAGGTACACGTCTCTTTTGTGGAGGCAGTAGTCTCTGTTAGGTGAGCAGCATGCATTGAGCGTGCTAAACATCTTAAAGCGCTACAGCAGGATTTCATAGAGATTTTCAATCAAAACCCTTCAATTATGAGAGTTCATCCCATGTCGAGGTGGCCTGGAGGGTGTGCAACTTGCTGCAGTCATTCAGTGTGGGTACAAGCTATTGGTGGGCAACACTATCTGCTGCTCCTGCAGTTGGTTTGAAATTCATCATGTAATCATGTTTTCGCGTGTTATGAAAAAAAAAAAAAAAAGTCTGGCATATCTTTTGCACTTCATGTTGGCTGTAAAATACATGGCAAACCTATAAAAATACAGGGACATTTCCAGATGACTTTATATATGTGCCTTTAGTGTTTTCTGTTGTTGTGGAACAAACCAGACACCAGTCAACACTATTATCATCATTTCTTTCTTCAGTGTTACCCTACTCATACCATTCAAAAATGTGCTGTTAATGGGCCACAGGGCCACAAAACAGCAGAATTGGAATTGTAGATATAATTTTAAAATGTTTCTGTTAATTATGTTGTTTCATCTAGTCATATTAACATTGGAGAAATATTAGCAGTAAGTGCCTTTGTCCCTTTTGTGACAAGTTGTTCCTTTCTTAGAAGAAAGTAACAACTGCATTCATATTGGTTTTAATTGCAATGACCTGGAAAGGGAAAGAACAACTCCTTATCATGCTGCATATATTTGAGCATGTTTGGGGACTTGCAGCGTCAGAAGATCCTAGGTTCATACACTCAATGTCAAAATCCATGACATGAACTTCAGGGGAGACAGGAGAGAGAGAGAAGCCATGTCTATGTACCATATGGAGTGTTTCCCCAAAAAATCTTAGTTGCAAACTCGGTTTATAAATGCAGTAGAGTAAATAAATCCAACTCAAGGGCATATTGTAGTGAAAGTAACAGTAAGAGTGAAAACAATCTAGAAGAACCATCATATGTGGAAATATAAACCCATTCTTAGAGGAAATTAGGGGTTGTTTTCATTTTTTTGTTGTTGTTTTGTTTTCACAATTTCCTGATATGTCGGTAACCAACAGTGACCATATGACATAGCCATTTCTGCATTTCCACTCAAAGGATTGCAAAAGGTATGCTTTGTATGCGGAATTCTTCACAAAAAAAAGTCTGCCAGTAACAGAAACCTTGTTACTTAAGCAACATATTGTGAATAAGTAAATATTATGATAAACAGAAGAGGAATGTTGCCAGGAAATTTAAGAAGATTCCAAGCAAAGCAGATGAAATGTGTGTTCATTTTCTGATGGGAGTTTACATTTGTTACATGTATCAAAGAGAGTCAAGATCCCAAGGCAATTTAGAACCCCAGACCATCACTCTCTAATCAGGATTGTAAGTGTGTGGTTGCAAGATCTGTATCTATTTTATGAAAGTTATTTCTTACTATGGTCTTCTGCTTTTTTTTTTTTTTAGCCATAAGTCAAAATCTCTACACAAAGCAATAAAGTATAACAAAACGAGAACAACAGCAAAATATTGCACTGTTACATATTATTCCCAATCTGTAGTGACACTCTTGCAAATGTTGAAGTATGCGCACTCTTCTTTCTGTAGTCAACTTTGTAACAGTTTAAAAAAAAAAAGTAAAAAACATCAGCATCTATACGCTTGACAATGCTCCTGCAACAAGTCTCAAATCAAAATTTAATTTGTTCTAACAATACTGTGCTTGGTTTTTGTTCGTAGACATCCCGGGATTTGGCATGCTTCATTCAGTTTGAGAATATGAATGTTTATTACGGTTCTCAACACAAAGTGAAATATAAGGCACCTACAGATCACTGCTTTGTCCTAAAGGTAATGTACAAAACAAGTTCTGCAAATATGATACACAGATTACTGTATATGCAAATGTATTTAAGTTTCAAGATTCATGGACCCTTACGAGATAGAACACCTCCTGCAAAATCATGTTTTTTTTCTTCTTTATTTCATTCTTGATTAGCAACGTACATTGAGAATCTTCTGAACTTACAGGACGGGTAGTCCTATGATGCATATCTACACTGCATCTATGAAGTTTTCTTCAGAACAAGGCTGAATATGCTTCCAGTGACTCCTTAGGTGACTGGACACACCTGGACAATTGGTACACAAGGCAGCACTTCCAGGTCTTTTTTTATGTGCAATGTAGTCATAACTGTTGAACAGTATGTTAATGCAAAATCTTGCCTGTATTGAGGCAAGACATCTTGTGTGGCATATTTTTTTGCACAACTAGTTGTGGCTTGAGTGCAAAAGACACTGTTCACACAGTCATGAAATTCTTGCTACGGAAATATGTGTTGCACTGCTGCCAGTCCAGGTAATGGCATTGCAACTAGGCTGGGAATTCCAGGTTCCTCTCAGGAAAGGAAAAGAGTCCCAGGCTGTTCACATAGTTCAGGTACCAGAAATGAAGCTTTGCAGCTGCAGTATTTAGGCTTTATTTCCTATCTTTAATACAGGTTTTAGAATACAGTGAGATTACTATGTGCAAGACAGAAAATAATCTTTTTGATTTTAGTCTATTTAAAGGCCTGTGTTGCAAACAAGATATGAGAAAACATGGTATTTTGCCATCTCAGTAAAAGGTACTGGAAACATTCACATCAGAGGTCATTTATAATACCACATCTCTAGCTGTAGCTGAACACTTACAGCACTCTTTTGTTCAGTTTCAAAATGTCTGCTGGCCTAATTTACACATGGCCAAGCAGGAGTGGTTTATAGACTCTGACTTATTTTCCATACCAGATGTAACTAATTAGCAGTGCTAAGAAGTTTTAATAGTAAAGTTCTCCATAAAATGCTCTGGAAAAAAAAAAAAAAGAAACTTCATCCTTTTTTTTTAAAATAGAGATGATCCTTCTGAAATCAACAGGTGAGCATTATTTCTGAAAAATACAACTCTCGATGGGGGAAAAAAAGGGGAAAGAGAAGGTGATTTAAAAAAGAAAGGGAAATAGATTTTCTAAACCATTGTGACCATATGTGTGTGTATATTTGTCTACCTACCTCAGATCTTGTTACAAGATCCAGTCCAACCAAATGACTAGTCAAAGCAGTATCTGACTAATTTAATAACAATTATTGACGTTCTATTCAGATGAGAATAAAAGTATGATTTTTTAGGTGTACGTAGCAATGTATTTAACTGTTCTCAGTGAGCAGGAAAACTTCCTGGATTTATTCCCATCTTTTGTGAAAAGAGGTATAAATAAGAACTTACACACAAAAAAAGTCGAAAAGTCACCATTAGACTAAAATAATTGCTTTACTAGATGTGTGATGTTAGCGCTGTACCCTCAATGAGATGTGAAGAACAAGATCAAGAGCTCACTAGGGAAAGTTTTATATATAATAGGCTTATAAATGTATGAAACAGCAAAAATGTTTTCTCTGATGCTTTTTCAATGTGTTTGTGGTATGCTAGGATAAACATCATGTTGATGAGATCATTATATCCAAGCAACCCTGCTTTGTGGTGAATACATTATGTTACACTGATTGTTCTTCATTTTAATTCCCACAAGTCAGCATTTGGTAGATTCCTGACTGGCTCTGTTTCAGACTTGGCTTCTACTATCAGTTGGCGTTTGTGGTGGCTGGAGTTGCAAAGGAAGAATAAGAAAGCTTTGGTATCTTCAAATCTTCTGTTATTTATGGAAGCCTCTCACTTGGAGTTGCTTTCTGAAGGTGATGCAGTGGAGAGTTTGGTATTTCTTATAATGTCCATGCAGTAGTTCAAGTTCAGTATATACAATTTTGAAGGCACACAGCTGAGATGAGTGCTTCATACCCTTCTTCTCTTACCTTCAGTCGGAGTTGAGGTTGTAATACATCCTGAGATCTGTAGGCTAAGGGAAAGAACAAAGTTAAATGTTGGTCTCTCTGATTGGATGTTTGGTGGCACACAAGTGTGTGGAGAAAGATGTAAAGCCATTTATTACACTTAGTCACGTTTTGTTCCTGCCTGTTTTCATGTGGAAGTCTCCCAGAAGAGAATATTTCTCCTGCTGGGAGACACTTGTTCGGAAATGTCAAAGGAAAACAAACCATCGTCCTTGAGATATTTCTCATCCTGTTGTATTTTGAGAATAAAGTCCTCAAGATGGAATGACAGGACTTTTGCAGACAGGTGCAGTGAGCAAAAGGCAATAGATTTAACAGGTAAACATTTGTCTTCATTATCCTGGTAACCTGGTACTTCTGGAGGAATGTGGATGCTCAGCTCAGTCCAACCCAGATGGAAATTCCTCCACAGCTGAGGTTGATCTGCTGTGTCCTCACAGCTCTTCTGTGACCCTATGTGTGTCTCAGGGCAATGGCCTTTGCAGAGGTTCTCTTCCAGTAACTTGTTTGTGTTGGCTGCAGGGGAAGATTATCATTTTTTAACATTTTTTTAAAGGATTGTTGCTTTCTGAGCATCCTGAGGAGCTCCTTAGGAACGGAGGAACTGCTCCCTCAAAGCAGTGAGCAGTCATCAGCCAAGTTACTTGCTCTGCTGTGTTTCAAACATTACAAAAGAAATTGCCCAGCTTAGAGGCAAAAGACCAGCTTGTACTGTCAGGAGAAATACAGGAACTTACCAACTTCAGCAGTATCTTGCATCTGTGCTAGTCCTGCTGAATTTTAAAGCAGACATAATTTCCCTGATTCAAGCACTGAGCTGAAAAGCTATCCTATTTACTTCTGACCCTACTGGTTAAACCAATTGGCATCCTTACTTCAAGAAAGGGGGAAATGCCTTTTGTTCATTCAAGGGGCAGCAAATGGCCAATGAGGTGGTCTGACTTGGAGTTGAACGTGACTTCATGCTTGAAGGAAACATCCCTTCTTTTCCTTCAGTCCCCGTTTGAATGTTGAGCCCTCTAAACACGTAACTAGGCTAAAACCAGTAACATCTGTACTGCCTACAAGGGTCCTGTCTCATTTTGTCAGGGAGAAAAGATGCAACATTCCTTTCTGCTAACTCCTAACCTGGTCATTTGCACATTTATGGAGGGAAGAGCCTTCAAGAGATATTTTGAGAATGAGCAGAGTGTTTCTGTAATTTCTGCATCTGTGTGCAAGGGATCATCAAGAGTTTGCAGGAAAGAGGAACCCTAGAACTATTGTTAACTGTAACCAACACTGGTGACTTGGTTTTAAGTAGAATGATGAGATCTCTCAGGTTGTCTTGACACTGCCCTGAACTATATGGGCTTTTGCCTCAGTGTCACTGTGACATTTATTTGAATGCTGCTTCACCCTGATCTTTCTAAATCGGATGTGGGCTTTTTCTCCAGTTTCTTCTCTTAGACTAACAGTCAGGTGAGGGGCTTGCAGAAACAGTGAGCCTTTGGTCTTAGTGCCTGCCCCAGCTAATACACAGAACATGCATCCAATCACAAAGCCTATGAGCAGGCAGCTCCCTCTGTCTTGTTTTGTTGGGTTTTTATTGTTTGCTTGCTTGGTTTTTAATCTAGCCGTTTAATTTCAACTTCCTTGGTCATACCTGGGTTAATTAGCTGATGCTGGCTTGGGTACTGATGGTAGTGTAACAGCAAGATCCTGCACATCATGGATAAGCTGCTTTGATATTTAAACAGAAGCCAGTGTAGGTTTTGCAGCCTGTGATGTTGGCAGCTGCACTTAGACAACGTATTTTGACCTAGGTCTTGTATGTGTTCTGGGCTGCGGGTCCATGCTATAGGAAGGTATATTTATGTCTGTGTATATGTATATAGGTACACACTATAGCTGGAGTAGTGTGATGAGTTGTGAATGTTCCTTGCCTACCATTTTGTCCGGTCACACCAGCACCCTGCTGTATATACTGTAGCTCAGATCTAAAATGGGGAGGTATTTCCTTGTTAATTAATAATAATGAGATAATGAGGAAAAGAGCAGCGTGCCAACTCAGAAGCACATCGACGTGTCTGCCAGCAAAAGACAGGACACTTTGCTGAGCTTATTCAGGAGTTTCTTTTCACGATGATTCAGGAGACAACTGCAGCAACTGAACAAAGCAGCTGCTTCCTCATATCAGCTCCTTTCAGGCAGGGGAAAGCCCAGCTGGGACCAACAGGAAAGAGCACAGCTGGCCTGGTGGTGTCAGAGAGCAGGGTCACCCTTAGCTGACCCTGTGCAGCAAACCAGAACAGATGTGGCTGGGTCTGAAGGACAAGAGTACAGCCTGGCACAGAGGCCCCAGTGGACTTGGTTTTCGGGAATCCTTAGGCTTTGGGGCAACACTAAAGCTTGAAAAACTGTGTTATTTCCCAGTAACTACTTGGGCTGTGGTGAGTTATAACCTTCTTAAATTGAATTGTTCTGTACCCGTGCTGAACAAGCCTTCTTCTCTCAAAGGAGGAACTTAAAATACTCAAAACAAAAGAAAAGCCCCTCAACATACTGAAAATAGAGCCCCTGAAGAAAATAAGCACTTTGGGAGCATCTACTCCTCCAAACATGCAGCTTCTTCCTATTTTCTTCTCTGCCTAAATGTAACACAAAAATTTAAAGATCCCACCTTTCACTTTGAGACGAGATAAAATGTTTTTTTCTTAGTAGACACACCTCTGTATGCAGAAGAGGAAAGGAAAAGGCAGCCACCTGAGAAGGAAGACCCTCCCTCAAACCTGCATCTGCCAAGCTCAGAGCTGGCAGAGGAGGCAGGAGAGGGGAGCAGCATGGCTCCCCCCGCCACCCTGCGGAGACTGCTGGCCTCTCCTGGGTGCAAAGCAGAGAGGAAAGAAATCTCTCTGCTTCACAGAAAAAGTAATTTCTCATGGTGCACACAGCAAGTGTGCAAGTCGGAGCCATTTGGTTCCTCGCAGTATCCTTTGCATTTAAAAATGGCAATTTTTATACCTAGACTCCCTATAGGTCTTCTCTTTCACCGTCTACTACATTATGTGGGGAATGCCGTGGAAATGGATGAGACCTTTTGTGATTTGTTTCATATTCTGAAGCTGAAAGCTTCAGGGGAAAAAAACAAATCCAGCATGAAGGAACAGCTCTTGCTAGCGACAGCTTTGGCTGCACCAAGCAGAAATTCTGAACATAACGTTTATTTTGTGCATTGTGTGCGTGTGTACACTAGTCCAGGAGCTGCTTTTGTCATACCATGTTGAAAAATCTTTCAATGCAGACAAATAGCAAGGTAATCTATATGCAAATTTGCTGGTTTAGTCAGTCTGATGTGCCTGTGACAAAGAGTGAATTTAATTATAGTTTATTGGTGCTGGTTTTGCTTGAGTAATCTGGAGGTAATGGTGCATAATGCTGAATTAATCTAGGATGAAAAAAAATTGGTTTCCTGGGGATAAACTGAGACAAAGGCAAATCATCTTCTATTTCCACAGCTGGGTACGTTTTCCTGTACAGTCTAAACAGCTAAGTTTTCCTGGTGTCATTTGGAAACTACCAAATTTAAAAAAAATCATAATAATAATAATAATGATCCAAAGGACTTTGGAAGTAAATTTTCAGGAAGAATAGCTTCTGTTTGCAACAGTGGCATCATTCCAGCAGGTAATTTGATGTTTAGTCACTCCAGTGCTGATTCCCTCCTCCCTTACACCCAGCGTGCTCCGTTGCAGACTGAGTCACGTGTACCATGCATTCAGCACAATGACAATTAAGAACGTAGAAGGTGAACATTAGCAGTGTTGGAGATGGAAGATGTGGAACAAATGGTCAGCACAGGAAACAAGGATACACAGCAGAAAATCGTCCAGTTCTTCATGTGAAAATTTTGAACTGTTATGTTAGCGTGAATGCTTCAGATATTTCAGAGTAAAATGAATTATTAGAGAAAAAAGCAGTATTTTTTATTACAGATAACTCTCAGATACATGGAATTCTAGTACACGCACACAGTTTTGTAAGATAAATGTATAAACAATGGCAAGAATAAGACCAGTGAAAGAACCATGAGAAAAGGGATATAACAGGTTTTGAAATTTTTATTTGCTGCATAAAGCAGTACTCTTTGGTTACAATGGCTACATGACGTTTTTAATGAACTAAAAATGTTGTCTCAGTCATTAGAGAAGTGGAAGTCAGAAGAATAATTTCCTTATAGCAGAGCAGTTACTCTTTTATCAGTACAGGTCACACAGGAAAAAGATCAGCTAAACCTGGTGATCTTAATGCAAGGAGTGCGTAACACCGGAAATAGACCACATTTAATGGCAGACAGCAAATTTGAAGCACTTAGCAGTGATTTTTCAAAGGGTTCTGAGTATTAATTCTACTTGTAGTCACGGGAATCAGAAAAGTCTGAGATTTGCTGAAAATCTACCTCAAGATAGCACAAGTTCATTGTCAGAAGATAAGGTATCAAAAAACATCGACCGTTTGGAGGAAATCTAGACAAAGCCAAGGCTTTAGATCCAAAGCTAGACACTGTTTTTATGCTTCTGGCTGTTGTTTCTGCCTCAAAGACCGAGCAATGATCCATATATTTTGGCACAAGAAATCCAATGAGATGCCTGAATAACTTCAGTTTGCTTTTCATCCTCGGTGTTGGAAGAAGGTGAAGAAAAAGAACGTTTTATTGGGATAATCTCTGATTTCATGCAGACGCGACGTGACCGCTTTTAGTCATTTTTTTGGCACAAACCATAGAAACCACATCTTTCATTTCCCATTTCTTCAGGTTTTCAATATGTTCTGTTTTTTTTTTTTTTTTCTTTTCTTTTTTTTTCCCCCTTAGGCAAAGAGTTTACTTTATATCTGAAAATGTATCTGTGCCCAAATATTTTTTTTTTAAAACCTCTTCAGAAAATAAGCTTGTTATATTCAAGTGCTTCTGCTTTCTTTATCTCCAGGCAGTTGATATCTTTAAAAGAAACAGCGGGGCAGAGGAGAGCACCAGGATCTGTTCCAAAGCTTTTCCCTGTTTTCCCGAGGGGAACCTGGCACATCCTTTTGCAGCCTGACATCTGAGGTGCTCAGGCCTTAATAAGTGACTGGAGAGGTGTCCAACACTTGCTAAAATCAGGCCAGACTTCCACCTGTGTCTGCTTCCCCAGCCATAAAGTACTGATGATGCTACTAATTTATCAGTATTAAGATCTTTGACATCAACAGAGAAAAAAGTTCAGTAGTCAAACTTACAGCATTTCAATGCACCATGTTATTTTCCAAGCACTGTACTATGTACGTTTCTGTGAAAACATTTTGGAGTCCCTTTCTACTTGCTAATTACAACTTTTCATTCAAACTATGTCTTCTGGGGTGGTCGCTATTTAAGCAGTTCTCTTTTGTAATTCACTTTGGTGCTGCATGTGATAAACCTTTCCAGAGGAGATGTTTTCCCTTTGCTGTCAGATGATTTTAGTGACCTTTTCAGGACACAGCATGCCCCATGTAACAAAGCAGTTTATCTTTCTTTACATGTGAAATATGTAAGCTGTGCTGTCCTGAGGTTAGTGTTCATTTGTCTGGAGGTACAGTGTTTCTCACATGACGCTGCCATGACTGATGTTATGGCCTCTGCTAGTTTCCCACAGAGGTTATTACAGGGCTATGAATCTAGTTTAGGAAGAACAGGGATGTGCAGTGGCCAGAGCTCCTCACCTCTGTGTCCTGTACTAAACAACTGTCCAGAGATGCAGGAGCTGTGAAAGGAGGTAATTGGTTTGCATGGATCTTCATACCAGGCTTTCATTTGCAGAATGTCCTTATTCTTTGAATTGATTATATTGAGTCAGCATTTTCACACCATCTGATAAATATTGGATGCAACCTGAAGTTTTCAATGGAGATTTGAGTTTGTAAAGGTCCGTGTCAACAGCAGAGACTTCTACCATTTCGTGCTGCCAAAGAAATTTCACTACCCAGTACTTCCCATGTGAGCAAGCTGCTGGGGTGGGGATGTGTGTGGCAGTTCTTGGCTGAAACATCATGCATCCGTGCCCAAAGCTGCATGCTAAAAACACACTACCAAGTGTGTTTTATGGGTCATCAGTGAAGTTACACGTAAAAAGAGAGCCACTGCCAAGAAACCTCTTCTGAGACAGTGAGACAATACAGTTCTCAGCTGATGTTTGTTGCAAAGCTGAGATACTGGCTGCCTGCAAGGCTTTGAAGTGTTTAACTTTCTTTATGAGACTTGGGTGTTCAGCAGCTTGCTGGTTTGGACACTAATTGTCAGAATAGACTTGTGGTCACATTTAATTGTGGTCGCTGATCGGAGTAATTTAATCAAGAAGCTGATTGGGGTAATTTGGAATAGGCCCCAGTGGTGAATGTCAGTCGTTAAGATGGATTGCCCAGTGGAGATGCGTTAGTAAAGGGATAGGCTAGGAAGTAAATAACTCCCATGTGGTCCAGCATAGGACACTCTAGCCTTGTTTACTTAGTCCCTCGACTCCTGAGAATAGTGATAACCCCACAGTCTCAAAATACTCAGACAGGATAAGCAGTGAGGTGAGGAAGATTGCTGATGGTGCTGTTTTATTCCAAGCATCAAGGCAAGGGCAGATCAAAGAATTCCAGAAGGACCTTGTGAGACTGAAGTTCTGGACATGAAGACTGTAAATAACACAGTCTAGGTCTGCACACGGTGATGTGCATAGGGACAAAAGCAACCAGAACTTCACCTATGACATTACTAACTTGTGGTGACCTGTACCATTCAAGAGCAAGATGCTGCTATCATGGTATGTAACTTGAAGAAGGCATCATTTTGGTGCTCAGTAGTGGTTAGATACATAAATGAAGTGTTAGGAATGAATAGGAAAGACATCGATGGTAAAAGAGAGAACAGTGCCATACCACAGCACAAGTGTATGGTTTCCCCTCACCTGTGAAGCTCCAAACCTCTCAGTTCAAAGAGGATATAATAAACATGGAGAAGGGAGGAGCAAGGAGAATGAGCAAAGGTGAGGAACAACTGAATTGAATGACTGCATAGGCTAGAAGTCTGCAGGCTGGAAACGAGATGACCTGTGAGGAATATGATGCACGCCTCTAAGTTCAAAAGTGTCATGGAGAAGTGTGGATAGACGTCAGCCACTGAGTGTCTCTTCCAAAATGTGAACGATAAATGAAACTAGTAGCAGTCAGGTTCAAGGCAAAAGGAGATGGGTCTTCATGGAGTGTATAGCAGAACTGGGAAAATCATTGCTAAAAGATGTTACGGATGCTAAAATTCCATCTGGGCTCAAGAAGAAGCTGAAGAAGTACCTGGAGGAGAAATCCATTGAGGAATCTAAATATGGAGAAGCCACCTCCTGATGAGAAAATCCCCTGATCTGAAAATAGTTGCAGAGAGGGAGAGTCTGGAGAAGAAAGTATCATGTATGCTTGTCTTGTTCATGCTCTTCCCTCATCCATTTATGGCCACTGTCAAAGTCAGGATACTGGGCTCGGGGACCTTTGATCTGGCACTAGGGATGTTCTTGTGAAACTGGGATTTTGGCAGGGTGCCCTAGGGGAGAGGATTGTTAAAATATAGATGTCTATTTTTTTTTTCTTTTAATAAAAATCTGCTGGTACATATGCTGTTTGAAAATGAGGGGAGGTACATAGACCCATGGGACTTAGCTGTCATGAAACAGAAGAAAAAAAATGCTTTTTTATTTCTGAAAGCTTTTGGTGCCCTCTGCTGGGCTCCATGGGACCTTACACAATGGAGCAAAATTGCTAAATACTTGTTAAAAAGTGCTGGAAGAATTGAATTTACCCAGGGTTGCAGTGTCGTTTTCATCTCCTGTTTCCCTGGGCTCTGTTGATGGTAAAGTAACCCATTGATGATTTTCGCTGTAACTGATCACATAACAGAGAAATGATGGAAGGCAGTAAAGAGTGTCTGTTGTCATGCCCTGGCCATGTAATGCAGTAGTGGAGCCTGCTCTGAGCAGCAGTCAGGCTGCTGGAGCTGGGGGGGAGCTGGGGAGGCCCTGTATGTTGAATTGTGTTGAAGGGGAGATGTGTGGGTGTGCCAGGTGGGTGAGGCGCAGGTCCCTGGCGTGGGCACAGTGCTGGGGCACCTGGGGACAGTTTGCTGGCATCTCCGGGCTTGCAGTGTCAGAGGTCCCTAGCTCTCACCTTGGGAATGCCCAAAAGCTAGGAAATAGAATAAGGTAGCTGTGGGCCCACCCAGAGGGCTGACATGGACATCGTATATTTATAATCTGGGGGAGACGGACAGCTGTGTGTTGGCAGACAGTGCATGGCATGGCGATGTACCTGCGACCAGGGCGAGCAGCTGAGTTCAGACACGCAGGGAGCTGTAATGCAGGTACCGCAGCACTGCCTTGGGACACGTCTGTTACTGTAAGTCCCCTCGAGAGCAATATCACTTTGTTTTGTGACTTTGTCTTCACCCATCTCCCTGGTGTGTTCACTCTTGCTCCATAGTGCGATGATGCAGGGTGTTGGCAGCAGTGCTGGCTGCGCAATCCCATCGGCGCATCCTTCCCTTGCTACTACTCCCTGGGCACCGTGGGCATGTGCCTAGTGCCCCCTGTCCTCACACGGTATGTGAGGCCATGCTGTGTACTGCTGGGGAAAAAAAATGAAAAGTGCATCAAGATAAAATGTGTTACATTTAACCGAGATCGGTTCCTTTTTTTGGGCACAAGCCTGGTGTCTGCAGCACCAAGGCAGGAGCAGGGACACATGGCTGAGGAGTGAGACCTCTGTATCCAGCTCTGCTTGTGAACCCCTGCCTGGCTCACCCAGCCATGGCCAGGGTTTGGCATCAGCGGCGGGGCCGCCCCAGCCACCAGCAGACGTCTGCGAGGAGCCATCCGGCTGCTGTGTCAGCACCATCTCAGCAGGTCGCCAGCCTGGGCCAGTGGCTGCTGGCAGTTCTCTGTGCTGTGCGGGGTCCTGCAGAGTCCCCCGAGGCCTGCTCTGCTCCAGGGGCATCATGAAACACGTATTGACCCAGAGTCCTTGCTGCTAGGTGGGCTTTGGATTTTCTACTGCCCAGGCCAAAAAGGGGGGTTTGGCTGTAGTGAGCCTGCAGGGCCTGTTTGGCTGCACTTTTGTGTATTTGCGAGATTTTACTGACTGTGCACCTGTAATTTATGACAATATAAATAGAAATTAACACTTTAATGAGGGAAAATGAAGCCTTTTCCTTTGGTTTCATTCTTTTCCTTACATATCAAGAGGTGGCAGTATAATGTTCCATCCATGCTACTAAAGACCCTGCTGTAGCAGAGGAAGCAAATTCCTTCAGTGTCCTTTAGATGATGTTCAGTCTCAGGCAGGCAGGCAAGAAGCGTGGCATTTTGATGGTCTTTGAGTCGCAGTGACTCGTCACTGCCTATCATTACTACGTTGAACAGTAAGGGGAAGAGTTGTTTTTGAATTGTTTCAAAATGAAGAAAAAAAGGCTTAAAAATTACCAAGGTTTCTGGTACAAGCAAATGAGAAAGGTTACTTCTGATGGTGTTGCATTTTGAATAATCCTCTACCTAGAGTACATGGCAGTTTTACAAAATTGTTGGCAAACAACAGCAAGAGTAAAGCAGAATCAAAACATGTAGGAAGAAAGCTCTGACTAGGCCCAAAGAAAGGCAGTGAATTAGAAGGAAAAATCTGTTTCAGCTGAGAGGTTACGCTTCTCCATATTTAACATGCTCTTTGAAACTAATTAAGTTCAGCTTTCAGTCTGGATGCCTTACATATGACAAACCACAATGAAAAACATACTTCCTTCCAGCGTTTATACATCGAGTGTTAGACCTTGAACCATGACACTTTTAGACTTCATTGAACTCCAGATTACTATTAGATTTCTGGAGCCCTCGAATTCCTATTACAATGCATTAAAATGATTTCAATCAAATGCTGCCAGTGGTAACACCTGTAGTTCATAATCTTTTTCATATTTTCCTATATTCTGTTTTTGGTGCCTTTTTTTTTCCAAGTCACCTTAGTGTTAACAGGATGCCTATAGGCAGTGTTCTCACCGAGGTCACCTGTGTGGTGCTTTTGCACTCTTGTATTGTGATCTGATGTCTACGTTTGTCTCATATCATGAATTAATATCTTACAGCATCCCCAGATTCAAAAGGAGTCCCAATATATCAAATACTTATGCTGTGATGATCAAGCAACCCTGCATCAGTGGGTAACGGGAATAAGAATCGCCAAGGTAAGATTAAAAGTAAATTTATTTAAGTATGTTTTCCGTAAAATCCTGTCTACCTTAGGTTACTGACTGTCATCACCTCAACTGGAGGTACTGTGACAAGAACAGACACGTATATTCATGCTAATCTTACCGTAGGAAGACAGAGCAGAAGGGCAGCATGACCAGCATGGCTTTGCTGGATGTTCCTGTACCCCAGCAATCAGTGTGTTTTTCTCATTAACACATAAGGGTGAATTCTGTAGCTATAAAACTCCTACTCATAAAACTCACTCCGCAGTTCTCTGGTGTAATAATAATATGCTGTGGCTAAAGTTGTGCAAGCTCTGTTCAGTCCAGGTGTGTCATTTTTCAGACAGTTCTACCCAAATTGCCTGCCCCACCCTCTTCAAAAAGATCTGGATTCACAGCCTGTTTTGTTTTGCACAAAACATTGAGGAAGGTGGATTTGCACATAGCCCAGTGTACTGGCTGGCTATACCTGAATGCACAGACCTGCTGCTGTTAGGTATATGTTATTTCTGCCATTTTTGCTGCAGGGTGACATCTAACAAAGGTGTGGGGTGGAGATAGACTTCTTTATTTTGTCTTACACTGCTAGAGCTGTTTGCTGTAGAACCCAGGATTCAGCACCTCAAGTCTCCAGTAATAAAAAAAAAATGAAAAATTCATATCATAAACATGAAAATGTAACACTTGGAAAGCACTAGAAAAAGATAATCTATTGAACATGGTTGGCTTTAAAGACAAGTTTCAAGATGTTTACAGATACTGAAATGAACAAAAAATGGGAGAATGATATCAGTAGGACAGCATTTGGTCACGGGGATGGGGATTAATGTTTTATTGTGCTATTATGGAGAGCTTTCCACCTGGTCCCGTACAGAAACAGGGAAAGCACTTGTAGAAAGCTACTTTTTAGCCAAACTAGACTGATAGTAGCGGAGTCAGAAAAGTTGGCTAAGAGCAAAATGAATGGTTGGCCTATTTCAAGATTAATACCATGTTTCTTTGTATTGTTTTAATTGTTTTGCAGTATGGCAAGATGTTATATGATAATTACAAATGCGCAGTGAAGAAAGCTGGCTTGTCCTCTCGGTGGACAAATCAAGGGACTGTGGAACCAGCTGCCCCCACGGGATCCTTATCAACAGGTACTAAAGCTGTCAGAACGGTTGAAATCACAATTATTGCCCTCTTCTGTCATCATCAGCATTGCACATAGTCTTTGTTCAGAAAAATGTCCCACACATTCAGCAAGATAATGCCTTGTTCTAAACAGGCCAGAGTAGCTCTGACCTGTAACCAGCTATCTGCTAAGCCGTTGCTTTAAAGTTAAGATTGAAGAATACAAACAGCCCACAAAAGGTCAGTTTAAATCTGCACAATTTAAGAAGATATTTTTCTCTTGGCATCTGAATACAAATCCATTAACCTCCTGCTGTGTTATACAGTCTGATGGTCCATGTCTTGAACTTTTCTATTTGTCTATCTCTAAACTGGCAGCATCAGAGCTATTCTTCCAGCAGGTAGAAGGGATGAGTGAGCTATTCAGAGAACAGTCATTTCAGAAAGGGAGTGTTACAGGGTAAGCCCTTCTCTTTCCTAGCCTTTCACTCATTTGTAGGGTAACAGTGTGGGTGTCAGGAAAAGGAGACAGGAAGAAAGAATTGGGCTATTTTCTAATTGTACTTTTCCAACAGCTTCATCAGATTGCTGTTATTATTGTATAGATGTGACAGTGATACTAGCTGTAGCTTGCAGTAATTTCTTAGTTTGCATACTTGCTTTATTTATTAAGAAGGACATGCTGGCCAAGTACATGTGGCTATAAGGGCAGTAAAAGTCAAAATCAGAGTTGGCAATTACCCTTACTATTAGTTTTCTGACTTCTGATGTATACTACTACGACTCAAAATCTTTCAAACACCTTCCCAGGGCTTTAGTTTGCCTTTTCTCGGTACTTATAAGAAGAGGCTGGTCTTTCTACTAAGCTTTGGAGTGAAATCATGGTAATAGATGCTTGTTTGGGTTGGGGAGAAGCAGTAACAAGCTGCTAGTCATGTGCAGGGGTACTTTAATGAGGGTGGATGGGACAGGGTCATGGAGCGTTTTGTGTCCTGGTGTGGATGGCAATAGAGAGGTGGCTGGCCAGCGGGGCTTCGTGCTGGTGCTGCAGGCTGTTCTGGGTATGGGCAGCTTTGAGGACTAGTAAAGTACAGGTACATGTGTGTAATTTGAGATCCTGACTAGAATCCAGGGAAATTGTTTGTGGTCATAAAATATACTGTTAATCATAACTAATGGATCCCATTAAATGGTTAAGTGGCCTGGAAAGATTTTAGTCATGTATGTTGTCTCTTGAAGTGTCTCTGAAGGATCATTAGTGTTCTAACTGAGGCAAGTCATTGTGATTCTTGCTGCCTTGCAGTTGTCGTTACTGCCCTTTATGAAACCTGGAGCCCAACTATGTTATTACCTTAACTGACTGACTGTGAGCAGTTGTTGGCTCGTGATTTAGAAATTGAACTAATCAGCCATTTGCGTATGTCACTTTCAGTATGAGCTAAATTCTGCTGTTGAAAATGACAGTCCTGTATGAGCTTAGAAGGGGGCTGTACTCTATTAACTTCAGTGGCAGTCAGAAGAAATGCTCAGGAAGGCAGGTGGAACTTCTGTTCTCATTGTTCATATAGTCTCTACTCCTCGGTCACTGCTGTGGCCAATGTTTGTGTGCTCGCATATACCTCAAACTGTACAGTCTGTGGTTCTGACGTGTCCCAAGTGCAAGGTGCATCTCAGGCACATGAAGTTGTCTGCATCTCTGCCTCACTACGCGTGTCTTTGGACACTCAATCGGCAGCGTGTGCTGTGCGCCAGCACAATATCACGATGTTCAGAAGGATGCTGCCTTTTGCCGATGTTCTGTATCTCTCCTAGGCTCTTGGTTTTCTGTATTTTGCATTGTATTTGGACGACTTTTTTTTAAAAAAAAAAAAAAAAAAAGTTATTTCAACATAAAATTTTGGAGAAACTGGCTTGCAAAGAATACTGTGACATTTAAATTAAAAGTAAGTCTTGACATAAGAATGCCTAAACTTACATATTAGTTGACTGGGGGTCCTTTTAAGTGGCTGACTGTGTACCATATGTAGAGGCATGTGACAGGAGCTGATATAGTAACTGTTGCTTTCAAGTCTTTCATAGCTTATGAAATCCATTAACAGAAGAAGAAAGATGTTACCATTTAGCTGCATCTTAACTTTCTGATATATTGCATTTGCCAAGTAGAACACTGTGCACTGCAGTATCTAGAGTGGATCTCTCTCTGCCCTCTTTCACTACACTATAAAATTTCAGTGTCACTGAGGGCAACAACGTCCTTGAGCAGTGTGGAACCCAAACTCCTGCTCTGCTATGGACAGCAGATGTACTGCAGATAGATGGTAACTTGTTCTGCTTGAGAGCCTGGCCACAGAACCCAGGGATGTTCATCACTCTCTGCTGAGCACTTACAGCCACAAGATTAGTTTATCTCGTTATTAAACTTCCATGTGAGTCCTTCAACAAACACAGGCTGTAGTTTGAATGATCTAAGTGGCTTTTAGGATTAAATATGCTGGATTGCTTGTAGGCACAGACATAAAACACAGGGACTTCAGACCATCTTTGGTCATCCCTCGAAGCCTAAATAACCCTACTAAATTCAATACACTGCAGAGTTTGTCTTACTTCTTCATCAGTTGTGTGATTTGCAGGCATGGCAATGAAAAGATTTTATTTTGTATCATCGTCATGGAACCTCCTGGTTAATCAGAAAAGTTTGTGTTAAGATTAAAACCATCTTTGTGCTTAGATTTATATTGCAGACAGCTAAGGGTTCATTTGTATCCAAAAAGCACAAGTGGAACTTTACAGCATCTCAGAACTGTAAATTATAATGGAGTTAATAAGGTTTACAAATGTCTGTGTCTGGGCACCAAACACTATCTACTACTTCAACATGTACAGCTTCCAAAAATCCTAGACTAAACTGGAGAGTCTATTTAATCCTCATCAGACTATACAGGGGCTGGGGATTTATTTCCTAATTAAAACCACAATTTCTTCCTTTGCTCTTACATTCACTTATGCCATTTGACAGTACTGGGCTCTTTGTGTATATCCCTTACAAACACACTAATGGTGAGCAAAGGTTTTGCAGAGCTTTAGCTTGGCCAGCTAGCAGAACTTTGCTAACTTGAGAATTCAGTGAGCTTCCATGATTCCAGATGAGGGAAAAGGTTGAGAGCTATTAACTAACTTACTAAAAAAAAATGGATCAGCCCATTCGTAGTTCTTCAGACCTTCAGCTCTCGTGACTCTCACTGACACGAAAATACTACACTTTTAGTCTCTAAGCTAAATTAAAGGGGAAAATGTGCAATAAAAACTGGGTGTAGTTAATATTACGGTACACCACAAATTTTAAAATGCTGTGAAGAAAGACAGGTATTTAAACAATCAAAGGCCAGAGAGTGATCTTAACTATGCCAGTTTGATTTCTGCATAGCTCCTCTTCCAAAGCCAGCTCCCCTTCTGTATTCCTGTCAGGTTTCACTGTCCCTTTGTGTAATCACTATTTCCAGCAGTCAGAAGAAAAAGATCCTCATCTGTCACCACCTTTATGCACACACTGATAATTTCTGTCACGTCTTCATGATTCTACTACTTGCTTTTCCTGTAGGAAAATCAGCTACAATCATGGGGATAATGTGGACAGGCATTAGTTTTAATACAAGGTATTGTGTTTATTTTCCTCAGGCAATGACCTGAATATCAAAAGTCACAAAACAAGCCCAAAGTAGGAAGCAGACATCCTCATGGATTTTAATGACTTACTTATAAAACCTGTAATGAGCGGTAGAAATTGTGAAGGCTTTTTAATTGCCTCTTTCTTAGTTTGGTATTCCCTGATCTGGTTCATACTGCAAAAATGTAACCCTCTTTCCCCTCGCTCCTTGGTATTTTTCACAGGTGCTGTTCAGGCAAATGGACAGATTCCCCACATTGTTCCTCCATCCCGTGCAGAAGTTGCAGAGACTCAGAAGCGAGTGGATATGTCAGAGGCACAGGTCAGAAGATACCCCAGTGCACTAGTTAAATGTCACCTATGCATCACTTCTCCAAGTTTGGTTCTCTTTACCCACTGTCTTCCCCCCTCAAAGTGCCTGTGTGCTGTTGTGACAAGGATTTGGCTTCTGGACAAGGTGGCTGACTCCTTGCTGCTCCTTCTCATGCTTTACCCTCTGCAAACTGTGCCTGTTACACAGAAGCCGAGGAGCCACCAATAGGAAGTGAAGGCACAGCCACCCACCACTTCCATTCTGCAGAACAAGCAGCTGTGAGTTCACGTAGCAGAAACAGGAACACACCTTCTGGGGTGGTGCCAAAGAGTCTGCGCTGCCAGATTCTTGGTGCCATTTTCTGTATCTAACAGAAAACAGGTCTGGCCCTAGGAACACTATGGCTACATAGCGGTTTCAGTAGCAAACACTGAGCACAGCTGAAGATGTGTCTGTTAGAAAAGGAAGGAAGTGTGAAGAAGTAAGGGCAAACATTGTGTTTTTGTTGAACACTAAATGCAGTCCTTTGTTAAACTCCAAATTTTGCATACCTGCTCCATCTCTGGCCGTAAAAATACCATTCATACCACATGCAAAAGCATATACATGTCCTACAGAAAAAAATACATTTGTTTGCAACTCATCAGTCGTGTCCCTCCATCTTCCATTAAAAGCACATGACAAGTGAAGCTGAATTCCTAGGATTTTTCTTTAACCTTCACTGTGTGTCATACAGTTCCTGTTTCTATCTTTGAGTTTCTCCTTTAAGATCTATTTCTCTGCTCTGAACCTCACTTCTTCTGTAATAGATCATGTTCTCAGAACTCAGCCAGTGGTTCCTTCCCCCTGAATGTCTCAGTTGCTTGCTTCTTTTTGGGCAAGGGGAGCAAGAGAAGGCAAGCAGGTTATACTTGGTTAGTGCCAAAACTAGTGTTGCTGACTGCAAGGTTGCAGAGCACTGTTCTCTAACAGAAGCAAGCATGTTGCCTTCCCCATCTCAGAGTTTCTACATGCCTAGGACCATGGGTCAGTCTGAAGTCTTTCAGGGTACACTGGGCTACCACTAGAGCTCTAAGCTTGCTGGATTTAAACTGATAATTTAGCATAACTAGAAATGTATGTGGTAGGAAGCTGATGTTCTCAGGAGAACAGACTTCTACACAGGTTTACAAGGACAGAGAGCATGTTTGTACAGTAACTGTCAACAGCTACCAAATGCCATCAAAAAAAAAAAAAAAGAAGAGAAAATTATGCTCAGATATTGCCAGATAGGCTTTATTTATCTTCAGTGTCAACAAGCAAGCACAATATAAAAGAAAACCCACCTGAAATTTTGCCAGAATAAACATAACTGCTCTGAAGTGCTATCCTACATTTTTTCCTAACTTGTACGATGGATCCTTTGATTAATTTTTTGCTTTAAAAAGTTATCAGAACATTTGAATGTCTACTGGCCTTGCAAGCATGGCTAGAACTCGGTGGCCTCAAGGGCTTATTAGTCATGCCATTGTTTCAGAAGTGAAGAAGGAGTGTGTGTGTGCTTTGCCCAGCAGGCAGAAAACACCCTTCCCCAGCCTTGTCAATGGGTCAGTGGTCCTTGCCTGTCCACCTCTGGAATGCCCTTCCTCTGCTGAGCACTGCCCAGAACATCACAGGCAGCTTTCCCAACTGCTTCACGGTGCCCTCCCTCCTGCGCAGAGGGGGCAGCGCAGCATTCTCTGATGTGCATGCACAGGCAGTGATGGGCACAGTGACTCCAGACACAGAAGCTTTAAAGTCCCAAATATCTCCACCTTCTTCCCTGCTCACTGGTGTTGTGTGCCATGAGTTTGGCAGAGACAGGTGACTTTAAGAAGCGATTGGACTGTGCACTTAGCCACATCGTCTAAACTTTTGCGTAGAGCTGTGCGGTGCCAGGAGTTGGACTTCATGATCCTTAGGGGTCCCTTCCAGCTCAGGTTATTCTATGATTCTAGGATTCTATGACTTCATTATTTTAGCCTTACCCAGAGACCCAACAGTCACAGCTAGAATGGGAGATTACGATGGCAACAAGAGCCAGAACTATACCTGCTTTTTATGTCCTCAAACCTTGCTCAGTACTTTTTGAATGTAAAAACACACCACAATTATTTTTTTAAGATCTTCATGTTCTTAGGAAATGAACAGTAGGATAGAACATCAAGAAGATATCTTTTATAAACTGCAATTCTTTGAAAGCTTAAAAGCACTCATTTTCTGAGGACAGCATTCAAAAAGCACTGTGATACTCTCAACAGGGAGATTTACGCTGTCAAAGTTCTGTGGGCAACTCCAGAAAGAAAACGAAATACTGCTTGCACGCTTCAGGCACGATGTACTCTGCCTCATTTCACTGTCTGTGTGCTGCGCTCTGCCGTCTTTTCACCGTCGTTAGGCAGTGCATTGGTTTATGTGTGCACTGACTGTCTTGTGCTTTTATTCCTTCTGCTTATTAAAGGCTAAGTCAAATAACGTCATCACACCTGGCATGCCACAGCCGGTGTTGAGGCCACAGAAATACGTGAACAAGAGGAACTCACTGCAGCCTCCTCCTCCTCCTGAGAGGCGGTCGTCTGCTATCACCGCTTCGCCGATTCTACCCTCCAAAGTCAAACGAGACAGCGGCATCTTCCTAGCAGACCCCGAAAGCTTTCCAGCACCGCCACCTACCCTGATGGTTGATTTGCCACCGCCGCCACCACCCCCGTCTGATTTCTGTGAACCCCCTCCTGATTTTGTGCCTCCTCCACCACCTTCTTCCAGCAGCGGTGATGAAGACCTGCCCTTACCTCCCCCACCTCCACCTGTCTCCAATAAGCCACCGCCTCTGACGAAGAAACCCGTGCCACTTCCCTCAAAAAGGCAGGAAAACACCGTACAGGATGGAGAGCCAAGATCAGCTGGGCCACCCCCAATTGGGGGTGGAGGCAGGCAAGCAGATTTCATGTCTGACCTCATGAAAGCTCTCGAGAAGAAAAGGGGCAGCAGCTCCTGAACGCTGGGGTCTGGTGGACTTTAAGCCATAGCTGCTGTTGTGTCACAGAAGGTTGTGCTGGGCCGGGCCTCACCAGGAGGAATTCTCAGAGTTCCTGCTGGGGGGCCCAAGCAGTGAGGCGGGGTGCCCTCTGTCCCCTACCTTGTCCCTACAGTCTGCTCCTTCCTCACCCCGCACTCCCTTGAACTACCACTGCAGCAGCAGGCCGAGGTAAGAATTTGGCTGCAGAGTCTTGCTTCACTCCATCCAGACAGCCAAGGATGGGGAGCAGGACTCTCAGGGCTGGCCAGTGGGTCAAATACAACTGTGCTGCCTCTTCAATAGAATTATAGCTGGAGGAAACAATACAGCAGCAGTGTTGTGTCAATTTTGAGAAGTGGAAAGATGCCTTTTAACAGAATTCCCCAAAGGGCTCTTTATCAGAAAACCCCACACTATTTTATTTTAAATCAAAAGATGCCCTTTTTTTCATTTTTTTCCAAAAAAAAATAGTCTTGGCTTAAGAAGAAAACCCTCAGCTAGACTATTCTGAAATGTGGTGTAAGACCTGGGCTAGTTCCAGAGGATATCACCCCAAGTGTTAACACACCACTGTTTGCACGTGCAACTCCAGTCAGCACTCAACATTGCTGTCTTTAAATCTCATTTATTTGATTAATTTTTGACAAAGAAAAATTCTTATCTGAAAATATTGTATCCTTCCCTTGGTAAGCAGGGTCTTTTTCTGTTGGTTAGCATTTGTCTTCAAATTGTACCTAGAAATAGCCTGTCTTCATAAAGACTTTGTAATTATCTCATACCTGATATATGTCTCCTACTTTTTATTCGTTTGTTCTCCATTTTAATTCTCCATTGTTCATTTAGGCAGCATGCATTATTAGTCCTCAAATAAAAATAGCTTCTATTTTGTAACTGCACCAAGTGTCACAGTTGATGAACAGGCATTTACTGGGAGTTGGTACCACTTAAACAGTTTTTGCCTTTGCCAATACCTCCTGGATTCCATATTTATTTCTTCCAGTCTTTTCTCTCATGCACATCACTTTCTGAGTTTCCATAAATAATACATTTCTGTGTTTTCCAATACAAAAAGCATAAAAAGCGAAGTATGCGGGCTGAGTAAAGAAAAGCAGCTGACAGGCCAGGAAGAGGAAGCCCTGCAGTTTGTCAAAACGGGGTGCCAAGGGCCAGTGCTGACGTGGTGTTGGGAGGCAAGGGAAGGATGGGTGCTGGCAGTGCCGTGACCTGGGAACATTTTAGGTCATCTGTAATCTTATTTTTGGTTTAACGCTGCTTTGCCAATGCCCATGTGTCTGCATAAACAGCCCGGCAGAAATACGACGTACCATTATTTTGAAACGGCGGTGTGATCTGAACCTGGCTACTTAAAAAAAAAAAAAAAAAACTGTGAACGCTAACGGCATTATGAACCTCACGTGTTTCTGCCTGCCACTCCAGTGACTTGACTTTAAGCTAGGCACAAAGCAGCATCGTTGCTGGAAGAAGTGCCTGCTTGAGGCAGGTCCATAAATGCTACTGTAGAGGGCAAAGGTGGTTGCATTTAATAATCTGCCTAGTTTTGAACTTGAAAAAATATACAAGCATTTTAATTACAAAGTTTTACAAGACTGTGTGGTGATGCTAAGAGCTGAAGGTGTCTGTGCACAGCTGGTGGGGAGCTAGGGGGTGTCTGTGGGGACCCCTGTAGAGTGCAGACAGGAGCAATGTCAAGGAGGCCCCGTGCTCCACACCAGTGTCACACCTCGCTTACTGAAGGTGAGCGTGCTCCCCAGAGAGGCTGCAAGCAGCCAGCAGGGATGGAAGGATGGACCCAAGGAACTTAGGGATCATAGAACAAGGATACTTCAGTCAGGGAAGTGCCAAATGAGTCACCAAAAAAATGTCTGTGACATACTGCTAATGTTTTCAGCTGAGACAAGCTGAAGAAGCTAAGGCACGGTTTTTCTGCAGCATGCATGCCCATCCACCCCCACAGTTACTCAGGTACAGCCATGGGACAGCCAGTCCCTTTTTCCTCATGCCTCTCTTTGGCTTGTCAACTGTTAAAGCACCCAGGCTCCACTCCCAGAGGACAACATGGAGGAGACTAAAGACTGTAGAGATCACCTGTGCTGTGGCTATGGCCAGTTAGGGTACCAGGCCTTTTAGTTAATAGACAGAGTCCATGCAGCTCCTAGTGGTCTTCTAGTTCCCTTTCTTTTCACCAAACTGAGCAAAAAGCATGCAGCTGGAGAACTGCGTTCGCTGATACCACAACTGCAACTGTTAAGTTCTGAATTGACATGTGAGAACAATTCAAATGGTACCTTCCCATCTCCAGAGAGCCAATCTGAGACCTGCTCTTGAAACCAGTGCAAGGATCATAAGCTTAGCCGACTAGGTTGCAGCTTGAACTAGTTTTAAGTGCAGGAGAAAAAATACTAACTAGCTAAAAGTAGGAGAGTTAAAATTAAGAGCTTAACAAACGAGAAAGGCTCTGTGACTCTCACTTGCTTTCCCTATCTACCTGATTTAAACAAAATGCAGAACCATCAGATGCCAAAGAGCTGGGTGGTGTTTTGTGAATTATTAGGAGTACTCATCTTTGAATCACTTAAGCGACACCAGCTGTCAGCTACCCAACTACTTATATTTCATAAAAGAAAATACGTTTGATTTACGTACTCAGCATCAAACTAAAGTGGCATATGTTCTTAGACAACTGCTGCACAATAAGCTATTTCCTCTGAGTTCACAAAGCACTAAGATTTTTACACAGCCTTCCTAGCATTCACTCTTCTCACATGAATGCCCAGCCTCCTGCCCTATTTCCTCCCCTGCCTTTGTTACAGCACAATAAACTCAATTTTATCCATTTTACAGCCCCAGTCAATCATAACTCACGTACTTAATGTTACACACAAATAAAGAGCTTTCTTCAAGAAGAATCAGAGCTGACAGAAAACTCCAGAGATCGATTAAAATGCTGTGATGATTAGACCTCTATCAACTATTTTGTGTATGTGATGGTGGCACTGAATTTCTGAAATCTAAGTACTCAAACTTTCCATTCAAGTAACAGAGCTACCAGCTCAATGATACACAATTATCTGGCTTTATTTGGCACCAAAAAAGACGCTACAAAACAGAAAAAGATCTTCAAAGCATTTGCAAAAGAAAGGAGAAATCAATCCTTCTTCCCCTCTCTAACCTTCTGCCATATGAAATTGTCTTATTCCTGTAGTTACGTACATTAGCAGAGGCTGAAGTTGCAGCCTGTTATTCCTAACCTTTCTTCACATCTCAAGTCTTCATACCTGCAGGCTCTGCAGCTGTCTTTTTTCTTTGGGCTTTTACATCACTGGTACAGAAGAAGGACCCACACCAAGAGACCATCATTTTCATACGGAAAAGTCCACACGTGGCGCATCACCACTGCTGAGCCTCCTAACAGACCTCCAACAGAGAGAGAAGACATTACAAACAAGTAACCGTTCCATCAGTATTTCTATTGCCCATTTGCTTTTGCATCACTGCTGTGTTTATGTAACGTGAAGGAAGAGGCAGCTCCAGAGCAGGAAGCAAAAGCCCACATAAGAAAGAATTTTAGGACTTACATCATGAAACACAGTACTAACGTTTACAGTGTAATCATAAATATCATAATTAAAATCCAGAAGTAGAAAGTGAGGTGCTACAAAATTCTGAGCATGATGGGGTCTCACTTCTCTACTTGGACAAAACATAAGGTAGTGCTGAGATAACCACGTACTTTCCAAGTACTCTTTTTCAGGCACTTCAAGAAAAAGTAGAAATTTAAATGGACCTGGTGGCAAAAGTACAAGACAACTATTATGTAGGGATCATCAATGACAGTCTCCCACAAACTGGGATACATGCATATTTTTTTCTGAGGGAAACAAACAGAACAGAAGAGATTCAATAGAACTAAGACTTACAAATTGTCATGGCCTTGCAAAACACCTGAAGGCAGCGTGATTACCTTTAACGGTCAGCAGCACTATTAGGAAATCAGAGTAGTCAGGATTACATTTCATCACAACACGTTATTTTGTAATTTCCCAAGACCAGATATCAATGGCAATGTTCCCACAGGTTGTGAACACAACCCACGGCTACAGGGCTTTTACAGAACTCCCCCACCAGCCCACTCCTTTTTTCCTGGAGGTGTTGCCAGCACGAACACAAACCCAGTGGCTGCAGAAGAGCACTTACTGCTCGCACAAGGAATGTTAACTCAGGCTGAGCAACCCTATATCTGAGGGGAAACCATCCTGAATAATTGCACTGATTGTATTTAAGAAGCAAAGGCATCTGTGTATTTTTTTTTAGCCAGTGAAAGATTTCTAATAACGTAGATTTCTTTTCCCCCACTAATTATATTTCTAGAAATAGATTTGTGAAATGCTAATCATAGCACTTAATACCACTTCAGAAGCATTCCATTTCAGAAGCAAGTGAAGAGATCCAAATCTCTTCAGAAGAGATGTGGATATTCTAAACCAATCCATTTTGGATTTGGGAAGGGCAGAGGTATGGGTGACGCACCCGGTGATAAACTAGAGCTGATTAATACGGTTGTGCACTAAGGGTTAAGAAGAAGGGCAGAGAGTGGTAAACAGGCTAACGTAAGAGGTTTCTAGGCTCGGACTAACCTATAGGGAGTTGCACGACCTACGCCTGATCAAAAGGAATGCACCAATCAGAAGCTATATAAGATCTGGCATTGGAACAATAAAGGGTCTCCATTTCTCAACTATCTTGGGAGTCCGTGTCTCTATTCCCTTCACAGAGGTAACGTCAAGAAATAACAAAACCCCAGATAAGTGAATTTTACTAGCAGAACATTGCACCTGAGAGCTCGTGTATTAATTTTAGCTTAATTATAGACAAAGTTTTGTGATGTGGAATTGGAGTGTTGAACAAAGATAAATAACAGGACCCTGGACTCAAAACAAAGACGAGTCCCACTCTGTTACAATCCAAGGCACTGCTATGTAACAGCTTCAGTTGTATTTTAAATATTTTCCCTGTAATATTTCTGTCAGTCCAACAGCATCAGGAGGCTGACTACAAAAGGTACATTGACCTGACAATATACCTAATAGGATGCAAGAAAGTCCTTTTCCATGTCCAACCAGTGAAAATTTCCTGAGCCATTACATCCACACACCAACAATCTCTCTACTACTATCAGAAGATAAACTTTCAAAGAACAGTAAGCCAGCCTTAACAGGCACCTGACTCTGGCAAAGACAGAAAAATCTATTTGGGGGTAAGTCACTCCCAAGACAGGTGTGTTTGCTTACAAATTAATTCAATTTCCTCTAGATCTTCATTGGCAGCTCAATGGGACAAAACAAGTTCAAGGAGAGAAAAGAGTACGGTCTAGGTTTAAGGCGGTACTCTGCAAGACTTTAAATTTATGTTTTCAGATAAAACTACATTTGGTAAGTGTGTAACAACAAGAACATTAATCAAAACGTTCTATAATTAAAACCAATTTAGATGCATTTTAAATTGACCAGTCCTTTAGACATTACCACCTGATCAGATGCGAATTCTGGGATGTTAAATATGACAGTTTGGCAGAACTTTAATATTGGGACTCAAATTAATGCACAGCTGAATACAGAGGGCAGAGTTATTAAATGCCAATATGATTTGTTGATGCAGCCATACATAGTGGTCCATTTCTTTAATCTTTATAAAGTTGGTCAAAACCTTGTCTAGCAGCGTAGCAGATTCCAGTCCACAAAGAGTAAGAGGGACAACTTCCTCTTGGTTTCTTGAACAGGCTTGACTCCTGTTTGAAGGCCTGAGCCATTTTTCCAATGGCCAAGACCCTTACCATTTTTCTTGTTCAGCTTCCTCTCAGGATGAACAGCTTACTTTAAGATCCTTGGCCCAAGCTGGTGGGCGTAGGGAGTAGCCTGCTTTCTCTGCAGCCTTCTGTCTCCGAAAGGGATGTTGTAAAATCTGTTGTAGGAGGTGAACCTAGAAGCAATTAAAATGAGTAAGTTTTTATACAATATGTTTTCCTGCAAATAAGAAAACTCTCTGCCACTTCGTATTATGCACTCTCTTGGCTCCAGAAATTGTTCCATGAGTTGCTTACTATTATTAGTATTACTCTTATAATAATGAACACTATCTATAATTAATACTGTTAACATCGCTAATATTATTGATAGCGTTGTTGCTATTAGTAGTAGTGATTGCTTCGACATGGAACAATGTTGGTCAAAGTGTAATATGGGTTCAAAGTGCAAATGCAACAATTGTTTCATTAACACTCAGATCAGTTATTAACAAATATATCAGGAAAGGATTAACTAATTTTACCTCTGAAAAATCATTCAAATCGGCTTTTTGCACTGCTGATTCTGCCATCCAGTTTCTAAGCACATATCTGGGATTAACAGCTGGAAGCAAAAGTAAATCCTGATAAACTCAGTTAGACATATTCAACAAAAACAGAACACGGTTAAAAAAAAAATCACTGAAGCCTTCAGGACGTTTTAATTTGCAGATCATAAAAGTATAAGAATGAAAAAATATGCAGGAAAAGTTATTATTATTAAAGGTAAAAAGGATCTAATAAGATATTCATAGAACCATACATACTTAATTTTCCTTTTTCTATATAATGTATCAAAAGGTTAGCCATAAAAGCCTTTAATGTTGCATTTCAGCTATTTTGCTTTTTAAGAAACCATTTTTTCAACTTTGTTCTTCCTTTTTTTTTTTTTTTTTGTAATCCACAATTCTTTCCACAACTGTCTGCTGTATCTTTTTCGAAACCCCCGTGACGACTGTCTCACTTCTCTGACATGTTCCCGGCTGATTGTGTCTAATTAGTGGTAGGGAGATCATAAGGACCTTGGAAATGAGACTACTGAATTAGTAACCCAGGCTACATCTTCGTGGATGGTAAATAACAGCTTATAAAAAGGATCTCTGCCAACCTGTATGCCAAGGAAAATGCTCATAAGCCTATGTGGTTTTTATTATCAATTTGTTAGCAGATAGAACATCAACACAACTTTTAATTTTCCTCTGCAATTAAAGCAAAGCATTCTGCTTCAGAAAGTTTTCCCTTTAATTAACGATCAAAACAATGTTACAGATTAATTGTAACAATATTTCCAGCTTGCATCATACATCTTATTTTGACACTGGTCTGCATATTTTCCCAAATTCAGTAGCTGATTTATCCCATGAAGAGATTAATTAGTAATGTCAGAGCCATTAGCACCTATGGCCGGTGATTTATGGACATAAAAAAAGACTCATCTGTTCCTTCCCTTTCCACTGACGTCCCTTAAGGTTTTTTATAAATAGATGTTAGCTGAAGCCTCATTTCTATATAATATGAAATACTCCTTTCAAAAACTCAATGCAGCTGTATGTTCCTCTTGTCCTGGTTTTGGCTGGGAATGGGTAAGTGGCTGTGTGGGGCTCAGCTGCCTGCTAGGGTTAGACCTCAGCCCTTACAAATTCCCTTACAGTTTATTTGAAAAAGAAATTAGAGAAAGCAAAGCATTCATGGAAATCTCCACCCCACATTTCCCTCTATTCATTCCTGTAGTCAGTTGGTTATGATCTTATTTTATTTACAAATAATAGCATATTATGAGGGGGAGGATCAGAAGCAGTATTTTAAATAACAAAATTAAACTTAATTTATCTCTATTTCTCAATTCATTCTATTCTTGCATCTCCTTGTATTGCTTCTTCAGCTTGCAGACATAACTTGTTTATCCTAGTTGGCTTCTGAGACAATTGACAGCTTTGGGGAAAGCTATGACAAACCTCCTCCTAAGGTTTTGTGGTCAGACAATCACAGGACAATTCATGATTGAGAGCTCCCTGCAGAGAATTAGTGCCTAGCTCAGCGAACAGACTTCTCTGCAATATGTGTTGCTTCTTACAAAGGACCATTTTATCAGCTGACAAACCAGAATTTACTGAAGCTATGTAATCAGCAAAACAACACTTGCATGATTATTTTATGTCTCACAACTAAATTCTTTATGTTTGGAACTGAATGATAGCCATTTTAAGTCACGGGATTTGACATAAAGCAGCACTGCACAATGGGTCTTCACGTTAACTAGAAAAGTAAAGGGCAGAAATCACTCTCTGCTCTAAGCCCTGTACCCTGACCACTCACATTCCTGCCAGAAGAGGGAACGTGAAGCTCTTTGACAAGATGAGAATGTGGGTTGAAACGAGAAGCACTTCATCTCAGATGACGCTGTCACTTACTGAACAAGCACAAAGCCAGACAAACATTCTGTTCTTAGAATCGTAGAATACCCCAGCTGGAACGGACCCAGAAGCATCATCGAGTCTAATTCCTGGGTTCCCAAAGACCACCCAAAAATCAGACCGTATTTCTGAGAGCATTGTCCAAATGCTTCTTTACAATGTTCTTCCATTATAAAAGCTGTCCAGGTCATATAATGACACTCAGGCACTGTGTCCAGGTCTTAATTCCTTGAGAATGAAGACTGAAATGCAGTGCATCCAGATATAGGAGTTCTTATTTTACACATCGGTGTTGTGCTGTGTGTCCTTATTAAACAAAAGCTGACAAATAGGATGGGCCACTGCGAAGCCTGATCACCCCTCCCATAGCCATAACAACACCCTGCCCTAACCACCAAAAAAAGTCTTGGCAAAGTGATTTGCTCTGGCTGAGCATTTCATATAATCCTGTACGTGGATTTTCAATAGGTAAGTGTGATAACAATGTAAAAAGAATACTAAAAGGTGGAGAAGTGAACATATGACTCATACAGAAATGGTACCTCACATTAAACCATAACTCATATGTAAGAGAATATTTGTCCCAGAAAGATATTCTTAAAAATTGCAAATTGACAAGTTTCACAGTGGAGTTAAGAATACTTGTAATTGACACAACTGACAAGATAATTATGAAAGAATAAGCTAAGCCAGGTAAGAAAAGGACAAAGCATAATAAATTTGGTGCCCTTACAAGTGTTTTATGATCTGGCCTACATTTTTTTTATTTCTCCCTTTTTAACATATTTCTTTTGTATTCCATTAAATACAATGATAGACTTGTACTGGGACATGGATTGTCAAAACTTTTTGATCAACTCCTAAGGAACTAAGTGTATGTAGTACATGAGAAAGTGCTACTAAGAACTGAAAACTAAGTGAAGAGAGAAAAAAATATTTTTTTCAGACTTGGCTCTGCTCACAGAGGCCACCCCTGCAGCCCCTCTGCTATTAAACACTTCCACATAAACCCAGTACAGGAGGGCAGGAGGTGCTCCAGGCACGCAGCAGCAGTTCCCCTGCGGCCTGTGGAGAGGCCCCTGGTGGAGCAGGCTGTCCCCCTGCAGCCCATGGGTCCCACATGGAGCAGATCTCCACGCTGCAGCCCGTGGAGGAGCCCCTGGTGGAGCAGGTGGATGTGGCCTGAAGCCAGATTTGCCATGCATGTTGTATTGACAAGGGGCAGCTGGGAAAGGAAATACTTTTAAAAAATCACAAGAGACCGTAACAGGTGTCTAAGAGATCTACATAAATGTATGGATGTAAAAGAAAATAACTTCTCAAGAAACTTCAGTCACACTGTAAAATGGAGAGGCGAGCAAAAATGTAACAAAGTCTGTTGATCTTTTAAAAGAAAAAAATACAATTTTAAAGAAAACAATAACAAATAGACCTCAGTAGCCTATCAGGAATTTCTACTTGCTCTGTTGCAGGAACATGGAGTTAAGACAGATTATGTGGAACTCATCTAATTTAACCACGAATGTTTGCATATCAAGCTTCAGTCTGCTACCAAAGCTGAGACCAGTAGCAGAAGTATGGTCCGGGGGGAAAGCCTTTTCCTTGTTTTGTCTGTCTCCTATACTATAAAATCCTCTCAGATGTGTATGGATAAATGTGATGCTGGTTTACAGAAAATCTTCCCAAACTGGAAGCCCTTCTGATTTGGAAAGAATACTCAGAATGTCCTAACTTCTCTATAAGCAGATTCACAAAAACACAGAAAAAGAAAAATAACAAAAATAAAAAGTGTGTTTAGATGGCTTTCAGCATTAAATTTTAGCTAAGGAAAGCAGGGAAGCTGGGAACTTCAAAACAGCAGTTGAGCTAAAAGCCTCGAGTACCACAGCTGAAACTTCCCAACCATACCAAAATCCAAATAATAAAACAAGTCTTTCTTCTTGGTAACTGTTCTCATATTAACTTTGTAAAAATGCATGTGAAATTGTAAGAAGCATTCTTAAAAATGTATGGAGCATTAGTTAGAAAATGTGCATGAAAACAGTGTTACTATCTTATTACTGAAACTCAGTGCTATCTCCTGCCATTTCCTACAAAATCAATTAAAGCTTTTGAGCAAAGCTACCAATCAATATCTAATGAAATAGTAAAGCCATTTCCATTAGAGATGTGAATAAAGCACCCGCAAAGCAGAATAACAATGAAGCTTATAGTACCTCTTGTGCAGAATTTGATAGATCCTGCATTCACTTCACTCCCCTTTGTCCAGAAATTTTCAGTTGTCATTGTCTTTTGTAGGCACATTTCACAAGTTTCCCACAGCTTATTCCAAATCCAAAAAAAAAAAAGAAAAAAAGCCTCTCTCTGGATAACTTCTAGAATTTCATACCCACTGTTTCTGCTGTGATAGGCAGCTATACATCTTTACCATTTTGCATTTAGAGTAACTTGGTAAATTAAAGTAAATGGGGTATCTGATCACTCAAAACCACACCTTCCTTTCTCGATTGTACTTTCACAAGCACAGAGGTTTTTTCTCCAGGTGCACAAAGAAACCCTGTGGTTGCCTATCAGAAACATTAATTCTTTATAACATGTAGGGAGTATTTGCACATATCTTAACACTTGGATAAATCCTAGCCCATTGAGATAATACAGGATGGCTATCGACTATTTCTTGATGTTATCAAAGGTTCATTACTGGAGAAGAACAATGTTCTTCTGAGCAATGCAAACTGTTACGATCACAGACTGCTAAGGGAAGGAAGTAAAGATTCAGGGAAAAGAAAATGGGCTCAAGAAAGCAGATCTAGCTGAAGTGGAAGGGCATCTCTCACAAGGGCTCTGTTTTAACAGAACACTCTACTTTGTAGTGAAACGTTAAATTTGGACAGAAGCCAGAACACATCCACCATTTCAGGACACTAAGGTGAAGCCAAACTTGAGACACAACAAAATACTGACAATCAGGTCACATTTTAGTTCTCCTCAAAAGGAAAAAATATTATCAGTAAAGCAAACTGAGAAAGAAGTTAGTTGCCACCTCCAAGCATATGACTTCCTTTGCATTGTTTTACTTACCTGTCATTCTTTTTCTTCTCTTGATGTCTGTATCACCTTTGTTACTAAATATAAAAACAAACAAAAAAAGTAATTGTGAATGTTGCTCATTTACATTTTTCTCATTCACTTCACTTTTCATCTTTTTACTACAATGACCATCTATTATTAACAGACAGTAAGTCACTAATTCCACTATTTCAACCGCAAGAACTGATCAAACACTAACCAGTATATTTATTTTTCTCTTGTGTTTCTCCTTACCCTTTTTCAAGGTATCAGCCATGAAGTGTTCAGTTTCCTTTTCAGAACCTGGGTACACATACCTCTTCTGTGTTTCCTCAAGGAAATTCTGCATCCACTGTGTAATAGCTGATTGCAATTCCCATAATGAATATATTCCAAATAGCTTTTGTTTCCTACTGCAGGTGTGTGTGTATATACATATATGTATGTATGTATGTATATATGTTTTTACCACATAGTCTTTAAGTTGTAATATTATGCAAATAATATTAGGCAAACATGATATAGTTATGTGTCAAACATAACTGACACATATGCTTCCAGTGGATTTTGTAAGTACCAAATCAGTAAGTACAGCTTTGATAACACTGAACATGACTATAAATTAGACTTGGAAAAAACTGCACTTTCTTGTAGGTTTTGTACCTAGTATTAATGTTTTCCTTAAATTCTGAGTACCCAATATGTACTTCTTTCCACTAGTCAGCCACACATAGCATATATGACTATGAAGAATGCATGCAGTCTTTATTGATTTAAGATAGAAGAACTGGTAGGAAGTTCTAACATGAATGTCCCTATCCACACAACTACAGTGATGTCCAAACACAGTCTGCAAATTCACTGCTGTGCAACTTCCACCCCTAGTCATCCTAAGGCAATACTAGTATACAGTAAAAAATATACGTTATTGCCAGTAATGAATGACTACCTGTTCCATTTATTTGCACAGCCTGAGTTTCAGGTTCAACTGTTAACTGAAGAAATCTGATCAGATATTCACCAAAGGATGCCAAAATCAGATCACTCCTCCCATATCTTTTTTATGTACTTGTGTGTCAAATCGGAACTATAATGGTAATTAAAGAACTTAGTACAATGTAGAATATTAAAGACAAATAAAAGGCATTACAAATCGTGTCTAGTCTAGCTTACCAGTCCCAGTAAAAATTACAGATTCTGGCATTCTGGCAAATACACAGTTGGTGATATTTTTAAATTTGAAACTCCATCAGACTTACTGTTCTAATCGCAAGAGGTACATAGCGACCCATTCCGAAAATAACCTGTGTTTACCCAGATCCTGGAGAGCCCAGAACTCCTAAAGAGAAAGAAAGAGTTAATGGTAGATAACAGAATTTTGTTACTGTTAAGCAAAAACCAAAGCGAGCAAATTTTAAGAGGATATAAACGAGAATCATGTAATGAATCCCCAAGGATTCTTTGCCCAAAATCCTACTAGCATCTTTATTTTCTATTTATATTACTCTGTTTTGCTAGCATGATACATCTGTATTATTCCACCTTTGCTACAGCAAATTCTTCCTTAATACCTCCAGCTCTTAACCCCTATTTTTCTTCAGTTTATATGCTGACTTACCTTATTTTCCTTGCTATTTAACTACAGGTATCACTCCCTTCTGTGCTTTGCACATTACAAGTTAGGGAAAGGCAGTTGGAGCTTCCCAGGAAAAGTAAACATCCCCCACATTATATCAGGGCCCTCTGTCCAACCTGATTTACTCACTTGAGTGTTCCTAAAATGGGGTGCCTGTATTAATTAATACCTCAGGGATGTGGAGCTCCTTTAACTGGTCTTCAGTAATTTCACTCAGCTCTCGAAACGTCATTGTGAAGTCAGCCCTCCTATCTTCCATGAGCTAGTGAAATAAAGGAATTTCTGTCAGTGTTTTTTAAAGTATGGGGTATAAGTTCAGATGTTTGCCAACAGGATTAGCAAACCAAACTCACTTTTAGGAGGAAAGCAATCAAATAGTTGTCATCCTCATCGTCCCCAAGAAGACCCAGTTTTGCTCTGAACAATTCTGTAAAGCTGAAAATAGCAAATAGTAAGAATATTGTCACATAAGATGATTTATAGTATTGTGGCTATGGGGGGGGGGAGTTCTAGAACTGCGTACCGGGTATAATAGTGTTGACCATATCCCTCCAGAACTTGGGAAGCTCTGCAAAAACAAATGAAACGTCAAATTGTATGGAACTACAACGCTACTGTGGGTGCAACCCTACTGTACACTAAGCAATACAAATTTCTGTTTGATACCTCACAAACATTAATATGCTGAATCCGAATCAACTGGGATCTGCAGTGGGAAAAAGAATGAGGGGAAACAATTTCACAGACATCAAATACATCAACAACTGTGGCAAAGAAGAAAAATGCAATCTGTCTTTCATATGAGCAAGAAATCATGAGTTTAAACTGCACAAAGATTAGTATCAGGAATCTTTACAAAAGGATATCAAAATACTACTCCATAATTTCAGGAGGCTGTATGGTCTTCCTAAGAATAAAGGATAAGCTAGAAGAATAAGAATATTTACTAAGAATAAAGAATGAGCTAGAAGAACCTATAAATAGAAAACTACAGGCAAAGATCCTACTTAGGGGAAGAAGAATAGCTCTCATGGAGATGGCCTTCCAGCTATGTTTTGCTATTAATTATGATTAATAAAAAACTTTCTCCCCTCCCTCTACCTTATTTTGGATGATAATTAGTTCAGAATCAATTTTCACTTAGAAAAAATGTTTTAAAAAGCTAATCCCTTTCTTTCCTATGCATGTGGTGATTAGGGGTCTCCCATCTCACTAGTTCTTTAAAGCGTTTAGATATTTTAACGATTACTTACAGCTGCTTTTGCCTGGGATCCAATAAAGGTTTTAGCGCTTGTAACAGCTTGTTCAGATTAAACAGCCCAACATTTGCCTGGTTTCCTATTTTATACCTCCCTTCATCATCAGATGTGTTTGGAACAAAATCTGTTTCAAACAAAACATTACTTTTCCCCAACGGAGTAATTACAAAAACAATCAATGTTAAAATATTGAAGTACATTCAATCTTATACTTACACAGTAAACTAATAAAAGTACTGAAGATATTTAAATATTTAAACTTAGATCACAAGGATACTTATTTACAGTGGATTAACTCAAGATCTAATATTTGCAAATCTAGGAAATACATACTTCACAAACGCATTTCCATATGTCATAGGTGGCATTTTCCAACTTGAAGATACAAAGTAAATTTAGATGTTTAAACATTTTTAACACTAAAAATGTGTTAAAACATAAGCAATGTTTTCACTACATATAGTGCTACTATTAAGTACAAAGACTAAGCAAATAATTGTACAACTGAGTTCTAGATTTACTAATAGTTTTGGAAAAGTAACATATATAAACATGCATTAAAAAAAAACAGGCCACCTGACCAGGATTTTAGTTGAATAATCAAGTTTTACGTATTCATTTCTGAAAAATTACATGTTCAAGTAAAGAAATCCATTTTGGGGAGATAAATATGTGACAGGCATGCAGAAGTTAAATGTACACATATCTACAGCACTGGTCTCAGAATGGATGCAGTATGAACTGCCCACCCAGATCAAAAGCAGATAAGCTGATCAATGCATACTGCATTGCCTGGAACCTCAGAGGACATTAATACCAACCAGCATTAAGGAGGAGACCTGTGACACATCTGTCAGGTCTGGAGATCTGTTCAGACTGGAATCTTTAGCTGTAAAGCATTTCATCCAGTTCTAGGGTGCAGCGGGTCTGGCTAGGATGGAGCTAATTTTCTTCAAGGCAGCCTGTATGTTGCTGTGCTTTAGGTTTGTGACTAAAATCGTATCAGTAACACACCAAGGCTTTAGCTACTGCTGAGCAGTGCACAGCATCAAGGCCTTCTCCATTCTCACTCTGCCCTCCCAGCAAGTTAGGCTAGGGGTACGCAAGAGGCTGGGAGGTGACATGGCCAGGCTGGATAACACCAACTGATCAAAAGGATATTCCATGCCACATAATTCATCCCTGCCTATGGCAGGGGGGTTAGAGTTAGATAATCTTTAAGGTCCTTTCCAACCCAAGCCATTCTATGATTCATTCTATAATGTCATATTCGGCAATAAAAACTGAGCAGTACTCTTTCCAAGGTATTGCTTGGGGACAGTTAGGCATCAGTCTGATGGCAGGAGTGACCATCTTTCATCACTTGTGTTCTCCTCTCCTTTTTTTTCTCTTCATTTATTAAGCTGTCTTGAAGTTGACCACAAGTTTTTTCTCACCATTGCTCTTCCAATTCTCTCTCTCGCCCTGTAGCAGCAGGAAATGAATGAGTGGCTGGTGGGGGCTTTTATTATTGGCTGGGGTCAACTCAGCCAATTTGAGGCTGCAATCTCATGAAAACAGATTATAAGATAACCACTAGTGGTTCTGAAGTTTACTCAGATGAAACTTCCAAATAATAATCAAATGTAATACATTTATGTATGTGCTAGACCTACACTTACCAATCTCAGACTGAGTTCATACTTTCAAAGAAAAGGGTAGATTTGATTTCTTTTCCTCCAATATATAATTAGCTGCTGTGACTACAAAGGCAGAGCATAATGCATACAAAGTTGTATACAATTTTTGGCACAGGCTGCTTATAGAGATGTGCAATTTTAATTTGTTTTTTAGGTTTCTGTTGTGGCATCTGTTGTGGCAATTGATGAAATCCATTAGGAAACATTCTTCATGAAAACAGGCTTAATAGTGACATTTCATTTTTAGAGTTGTAGCACTTGAAACACAACCTGCATAGTGTATTATAAAACTGGTCTTTGATATATTTTCCCCTAAAACTCTTCAAGCAATACACATCCTTGGGATTTTTCTGCTAATAACAAAAGACATTTTCATGCATACAGAAATTACATAAACTAATATAAGACATTTATTTTAAGTCAAAATTTGTATTTAAAAATGGGTGCTACACTCACTTGGATCATAGGAGTCCATAAATCCAAACGGACCATAATCTATTGTTATGGATAATAAGCTGAAGTTATCTGTATTGCACACACCTACAATTAAACAACAAGGAGAAACAAAACTTACAGTTCTACCTGAACTCTGTAGCTTCAAGATTTCCTGTGAAATCTATCTACCAAATCTAGATAACATTGGAGCAGTTACCTTTAAGAAAACAGATTCAAGAAAATAAACTTGTCTCTTGTATTCTTGACCTAGCAGACATTTAAAGTATGAAAACTAGGAATTTTTGCTACATTATCTTGCATCTGTTTTTTATACCTAGGTGGCACTGTTTCCTTCTCCATTCAGCACCACACTGTTTTGAAACAGCATCTTGCACAACTTGTCAATTAGTTTCCTCTTTCTAAGTTGACAATGTGCTGTATTAGCAACACAATGCTCTTTTATTTTTCATAATGTAAATCTGAAACAAAGGTGGACAGTACTCTATTCTATACACTATAAAAGAACAGCTTTTTATGTAGATGAATCAAATTCCCAGCAATACGTGACATCAATACATGGTCTTTGTACATCAGACATCCACAACAATTCTGAGAAGCCCATATGCTTGTTCTGTTCCTGGCTTCTGTCAGATACAGTCATGCTTTGAAAAATCAGGAAGTTCTCTCTGTTATGAAAACAGCTCTTCAGTATTAATGCACAACAGACATTGCTGTAGGCACAGACATCAGAAGGACTGAAGAATAAAGTGACAAACGAAAGCCATCTTTAAGTACACAACTATAAAGAGACAATCCTGTAAAGCTAATACAGTGACATCTACTGCAGCTTACCATGTGCAAAACCCACAGACATCCACAACGCAATCAAATTTGCAGTCTCTGATACGACTGTAGAGAAAAATTCCTAAAATCAAATACACATTTTACTTCAAGTAAAACTATGGAATACAATGAATAATATAAACATTTGATTCACTTTAAAAATACTTAATACATTCTGGTTTTAAACATGTACCTTTGATTGCTGTCAGTTGGGACTGATAATTCACATTCTAAATGATGTGACTGCAAAACAACCTTATCCAGCAAAGACTATAGTTAAATAGATATGTTCAGATATACTAAAAGAAATGTAAAAGTCCTAAAAAGAAATAAAGACACAATACGTACTATTTTTATATTAGGAAAAACATAACAGATACCATCATGACCACAGCTCACTTGAAGTCTGGGCAATCAGAGAACAAAAAGTAATGGAAATTGGAAGCTTCCCAATAAACATTTCCATAATCAGAAGTTGTGAAAAAAGAATGTTCATATTTGATTTTGAGAAAAACTACAAGGAGCAGATTTTTGTTGTTAGTTTTTTTGTTTGGTTGGTTTGGTTTGTGTTTTTTTAGAAAAGTAAAAGAATGCTTTTGCTAATAAAACCAGGAAACTTACCTCAAATTTTAAAACCCTACAAACTGAAAAATTAAATAGCTTTGTATAATTTTTGTTCATGTGATTGTGGAAAACAAAAATAGCTTTATATAGCTAATAAAAAGAAAAGACTTACCAGATATCGATCTGAATCATTCACAGCTATTAATGGAAAATGTTCTTGGATGATAAAGTCAAGCAATCTCCTGTAATATGAGATGCAGAATTCATTAAAAAAAAAAAAAGGTACTTTTAGAACTGATCATTCAAAATTCTTACATTTGAATAAATAATGCTGAACTACAGCCTGCTGCAAACAGGTATTAGAAAACTTAATCTATTTATTCCTATGTGTTTTGGATTAAGCCCTTCCAAAAAGTTGAAGATAAAAGCTAATGTTCCAGTTATGAACATGACTGGAGACTGCCACATAGAGTTAAAAGTATTCTATGTGTTACTTTTCCAGGGCACATTAGGATCTGGTTTAGCATACTATAATATCAATCTTTTAGGAAAAAAAAATAATTTGTGGATGAGAAAAAAAAAAAAAAAAGTATCACTACAAGGAATAATTGCAGAACAGAATACTCCACAAAGAAAAATCTTACGTCTGAATTCTCTGGTAGTAAGGTTGCCACATTTACTGGCCATTAACATGTTCATTAAATCCAATGGGACACAAATACTTTAATTAAAGAAAAAAGAAAAATGCAGTGTTGTGTCATCTTAAATTCAGTTCCTTAATTCAGTCTTTCACTTTACAACAAAACACTGCTGTGAGGTTTCAAAAAAGACAAAGAAAGACAGTGTAGAGTCATGCAGGAAGTTATCTTGAATTATCTGTTAATACAATATACAACAGCTGCTACTTCTCTTTCTTGATTTTAATCACCCCAAAACAATTTCTGTTGCAAGTGATTATCAACCAGCATATTACTCCTACAGGGGAATGACCAACATTGAAGTATTTAAAATAGAACTAAAAATCTGCCATGCTAATCGCTTGAGATGGAATAACAGAAATTAATATAGCTAAAAGGCTTAAAGCTGTGCAATAAATTCTTACCTAACATAATTCTCTGGTTATATGTGTTCCTCAAAAGCACAGCTTATACAACAAACTCATGCTAGTGACTTATTTCACATTTCTGCTAATTTAACTTCACAGAAAACTGAGAAATCTAGGATATTAGTCACTGAATTTACAAATCTTACCAAACAACTCTCCCCTCCTCCCAATGCCTAGTTACCAGAACTATTTTAGCTATAATGCCTTTTACGTTTTATAAGATCCTGGCCTTAAAAAATAGGTAAGGGATTTTATCTCTGTAAATTGATATCTTTTGTAAGTTTGTAAAAAAAAAAAAAGGAAAAAAAAAGTTATCTTTCTGAATTATGCAGTCTTCCTTTCTAAATAACTTATGCCTAAATTTCAACTGTACATATGCGTTCCAATATATATTTAATTGTTAAGAACACTAAGAGAATAGGAAGATTGAAATCAAACCTTTCTAAGTCCAGTTCCCCAGAATGGGCTAAGATTTCTAAGGATCCTATACGAAACCACGATTTGGCAAGACGTAGCACTATAGCACCTTAAAAATAGACACATGTTTAAATGTAAACAGAGTATCAGCAAAACAAATTAATCCCATAGCAAAGGCCATTATATGTTGTTTCTATAGACAAATAATTTATACGTGCATAGTTAAACAAGTATTTCTGTAAGTATGCTCAATGCATAACAGATGAATACATGTAATACTACTTTACTGTATGCTAATGAGAAAGCTTAATTTGCTGGAAAGCAGTAAGTAGTTTTTTACTCCTCCACATCTTCATTTGTTCAGTAAGCGACACTTTACCAGCAAACACAAGCAAAACTCCGGTATTAACTTTAGAATTACCCCAGAGATGCTAGCAAGAAAGAAAGAACTAACATAAATCATTTCTGACTTTTCCCCATGCTGTGCCATCCAGCTCTGTTTCAGAACTGGTTTAGAGGATGGAGCAATGGTGCAGCCATGGCAGTGTTCCCATATAGTATTGCTAACAGAACGATGGAGATTTCCCCTAAATTTCAGTATCATTTTTTAAAATATTAAATCCCTGTAACACATATGCCACCATCACAGCGAGTCTGTTCATAGGACTTCATTTCTTTATCTAGGGACCGACTTTCTTGAGAAAGGTTTTCTATCTCACTAAATTAAATGAAGCCTATTACACACTTTTATTACACATATATGGCATTAAAGTTGATTTTTGCTATGGGGAATTAAGTTACAGTATTGTATCATATTATTCTGAAATGTGTTCATTACCTCTCTCTTTCTTAATATTCCCATTGTAAAACTGGTCCCTCCATACTTCATCATCACTTACAACTAAGCTGTAAGAAACAAGAAATGAAAATTAAAAGGTTACCTTAGGAAAAATAATTTGCATTGGAGATCAAGTGATATTTATATATTTTTTTCTTTCAGAAAAAAAAAAAATCTGGAAAAAAAGAGCTTTGTTTTCACAAATAACACATAGCAAACAGGAAAGCTGAGGCTCACCAAGCTTCATTAGCAAGATGCATTTCTCTTTTATTTAAGTTGCCCACTTTCCATTACCTATGTTGTTCCTGGGAAGTGGGTTGCGTTCAGAAAAAGCACTGCATGCATTTGGAACTTCAGTGACTGATTAGTGTGATGATAACATAAAGAAGTCACAAGTCTCCCGAGGACAACAGCAAAATTGGAAAGACAGAGAAATCAGAAGCCAAATTGTTGCATCAGATGGAGGCTGCCCTTTATATGAGGCCAAAACTGTTGTCTCAGTAACCTCGGGCACAGATCTGGGATCCTTAGCAATCAGGAGCTCTGCAAATAGTATCAATGCACAAAAAAGGCATAATTTTGATGAAGCATTATAATTATTCCTTTCTTCTTTACTGCTACTTGTACTTGATTTTTTAAAAACAATATCCCCCTTTCAATTGCCTTAAATATCTGCACATCCTTTGCATTTTCACATTTATCTAAATATTGAGATTTACAAGTGCTTGGAAAAATGACCCATTTTGCTTGCTCTAAAACGCCTCACAATTTACCCTCATCTTACAAAATAAAATATGTAATTTCACTCTATTTTATTATCAGAAAAAAAGAAAAAAAATGCATCAATCATCACAAACCATGCAAAGGAACTATTTTCTAAAGTTAATGTGTAGGAGGTTTCTCTCCAAAGCAACTGATATTACACGAACCATTCAGCAGAAGGAATGCTTGGTGCTGTCTTTTGAAGGAAATGTTCTCCTTTCAATAGGGGCAGAATACCTCTTGGTTAAGAGCCTAGCAGCAGGAAAAAATACCTTATTTTATATAATTCTTTTTTGCTTGCTGATAATTGAAAAAGGTCTTTCTATTCAGAATAGCTGGATGGCACAGTACTGGAAATGTAATGCAACTAAGTAAAGGTACCTTTTAGGTAGCTGAAGACCCTACAGAAAACAGAACCAAGCCTTCCTTGGAGGAACACAGAAAAGTACATCAGGAAAACATAATATTCCATTCGCAAATATGACTGAAGACAGTCAAGAGTTGAAGCAACTCCCAAGTGTTGAATTTTAAGAGGTTACCATATAGTTTTTACAGACTTTAGCTGTAGATTTTGCACATTTGTGTAGATTTTGGAAAAAAAATAGTTGGACCAAAAATGTCGGGTGTGCATATACACATGAATATGTATGAAAAAATCATTAGAATTAATAATTTGTCTGAATTCTTACAACAATAAGGATCAACTGTGGTTTTGAAACTATATTACATTTCTTTTCTGTCTTTCTGAAGGCATCTGGTAGCTATCCGGAATGAACGTTCTCTAACTGCAAAGAAAAGGCTGTGTATTGTTCCAAAGGCAGGAGGGAAGAAAATATATAGAAAACAAAATATCAAAAGTATTGTTTTGCAAACAATTAAAAATGTATCAGATAAAACACCAGAGGCTGTAGGGTGGTTTGCCTACACTTTCACTCTGCTGCTGCTAATGCTGGAACAACATTAGGAATATTTTCCAGATAAGATTGTTTTGGAAACAATCATCTGATGATTGGTATGTCTCTAAGAATAAGAAGTGCTGACATAAGTGAGATGGAAGAATTGATCTTAATTGAAGAAGATTGATCTTCATCAAGAAAATCAAAAAAATTCAGCGAGTATGAACCCCAGGCACTAACACAATAGTGTGTGCATCAGAGCACTAGGAGAGAATAGTCAGAACAATAATGTTACTCAGTTCTACTGTTCTGAACAAACCCCTGCCAAAAGGGTTGTTTCATTTTGACGGTGTAACTTGTAGCACACTTTCTGCCAAATTCTTACAGAACACCAGCACTTTTCTTATTGCTGACAAAAAATAAATATAAAATCCAATGGGACAGCAACATTTTGTTAGTTACTAATACAAGTAATGGGTAAGCAACACTTAGGAGCTAGTCAGAGAACTGAGCAGCCATGTAAAGATACTTACATTACTGCTATAAAATAGTTTTCAAATGGCCCCTGAAGTTTACAAGTACCGTTACTTGTTCAGCAGCAGACCAGATGTACACGCAGCCACATGAGACAGAGCACTCAAATTGCTGTTACATCAGAGAAGCTGGAACAGCTCTCACAGAAGGATGGAGGGACTACATCCCACCCCACCCCACCCGTAGCTCTGGGTTAAACGCTAGACTTCACTCTTCCAAGCGCCCTGCATGCTGTTTTGCATGACCACCAAGCGTTTACAAGTAAGGGCCATTTCACTCTGAAAACTATACATATTGGCTTACTTTTTTGACCTAGCCCACAACACCGCTAACTAGTAGTCCCAGTATGTGGCTAAAATGGTACCACATGAGGAAGCGTTCTATATCTGGCAGTACAGTCATAAACTCTAGCACCCCGTTGGGAACGCAGTACTTGAAATTAACAGAGCAAACCAACCTGCTGGGTGTTCTGGGATAAGCCGTAAGGCTTCTCCCCACACTTCTGCCAAGACTTGACAAGAAGTCTAAGTGAATCTCACCCGCCTCAGTACTACAGCTTCCCGTTGGGAAGAATATGGATATCAGCTGGGGTTTTTTCCAAATGAAGCCTTGAAAACACTTTGGAGAGCCTGTACAGCAGTTAAGAGAGCCAGGCATTTAACCAATTTGCCAGCAGAGAACTAAAGCACACTGTGTACTCAGTAGAATTTGTGCACTGTTAAGGAGTAATTTCATATTGTTTTTGCACTGAGCAAATTGTTGAGACGACACGAAAGAAAGGACGTAACCTTGCCAGATGCTTTCCTGCTGATATTCGGGCAGATTTAACATTTTGCATCAATAGCTAACAGCAAAGGGTCTCAAGGTGAAGTCAGTGAATAAACCATCAAAAACGTCATTTACAAACACAGCACTTCAACAGAGCAAATGTGTTAGAATTAATGCTAGAGAGATTTGCAGGCACTTTGCAAATTTAGAAACCTAGCCATGAGGCAGCTGAGTACTGGCCTTTTCTGAAGAACATTTACTTCTGTAAAGCCTGAAATTCCGGAGTACAGACATGAGATCCCTTGGAACACAAAATAAACTTGGCATTTTAAACACAATCATCTGAAAAATTCAGTTCACTTCATTCTGAGAAGGTCATCCAAATGAGTGAATTTATTAGTCTTCTTTGGTTCAGACAGAATTAGTTTTAAATGAATTTTTAATGCAATCTCCCCCTCTGCTCAAGGGGTGTTGTATAAATAAAGAATTGGGAGCAAATACCTACACTCATTACTACCTCCAACATTAGTATCTATTTACCAGGCAATTTTTCCTACCAATCTTAAAAAAATGCAACTGCTTGACTATGACAATACAGAAATAGTTACTTCTTTTTCTTTTTACAGAAATAGTTACTTTCAACATTTTCCTACTTGGCCAAATAGGAATACTTTAGCATAATAATAGCCACTTTAGCATAATAATAGCCTCAGTTATTAACCATGTAAAATGTATTACTGGACTCATTGATTATCCTCATTCACTAAAGGTATTAGTATCATTTACAGAGCAGGAATCTAGTCCTGCTGGTTTTGCAAGCCTTTCTGGTGAACAAGAAGAGAATAAAAAACTTACTTTATTTTTTTAAGAGAATAAACTCGGATTGCAGTACCATAAAAATTGCAAAGGGGAGTTAGTGCCGGATACAATCACTCAAACTAATTTCCACTTTTTATTTTCTTCACAAATGAACTAGATTTCAAATTAAGGTAATTTAGTTAAGACAGTCTTACAAGTGCACAACAGCGGCTGACCACAATGCAAAAACAGTACATAATACAGCATTTAAACAAAGTTATATTTTAAAGCATACCAAAGATACAAGTGAATGGATAAATGGCTGGAGCTCATTATTATTAGAAAGTTTTATCCACAAATCTAAGAAACTCTTCTGATTGCATACAGGCAAAAAGAAAGATGTGTCCTGGAAAACAGCTGTCCTGTTTAATTGATGCAGTGAAACTGAGACACAAAATTGCCTTTAAATAAGGATATTGTGAAAAAGAAAAGAAAAATACCTGGCAGCTCTGCTTGTTGGAATTCCAAGATAGTGCATAGCCTCACTACACAAAAATTCTCGCACAGAAGAGCGAAGCACAGCTCTTCCATCACCATTCCTATGGAGAACAAAGAAATAGGCAATCAGTCATAAGATCTATGCAAATCTAAAAAAGAAAACATCCAGTTTTGGTATTTATGAATTAACTGCAACTCACCTGGAGTATGGGGTCTTTCCTGAGCCCTTCAACTGGAGTTCCCACTTCTCACCATGCCTGCAAAAATACCTTTAGAGTTTCTGACAGTACATCTTGGGGTTTGCATGAATCAGCTACACAGAATACAGAAGTGAATCAGTCTTTTCAAAAAATACTGCACCTGTTTGTATATACTCCGATCAAGTGAGCTCTTCCATCACCCAGCTGACCTGCCCAGCTACCAAACTGACAAAAATGAAAACCAAGTTATTCTCTTCTATTGGTTATAGCAGTTAAACAGTACAAATCACATGCAGGTTCACTGTGACCTATACAATGCAACACGTGCTCAGGTAGTAACTTAGATATTGATCCCTAAGGCTGTATTTCCATACACATCAACAACAAATCAGAAAGCCATGGAAAAAGAGTAATATGAGTAATTCCAATATTTCCCCCTCTAACTTTCAGCTTCCGGTCTCTTTTATATAAGGTTTTTAACTGACATTGCTTGTAATATATATAAATATATATACTTTTTTTCTTTGTCTGGAAATTACACATCAAATTCTGCCACTCTTTTCCATGAACAGTTTTATCTATTTCAATGAAATTTAACACTTATTAATCATGCTATTGCTGAATTCAGTGAGGCTCTGACCTTCTTCACTCCTCTGAGCTGGTAATACCTATCACAGATCAGAGCTTGTCAGGCTGCAGGGGTGCAAACAGACTCTGCAGCTAATGAAAGTTAAAAGGATAATTTGCTTCTGAGACAAAGAAAAGCAGAGAAAGCAGACATGGTACCATGAAAGAACATTGTAGTTCTCTTCTACCTGTAGTCCCTATGAAGAGCAAATCCACAATCTAAGCATCCGTAAGCATTCATGTACTTAAAGGCACATATTCATATACTTACAGGTATAGGTACGTATATATATATATATAATTCAAGTAAATAATTAAGTATATAACATACTTCAAAGTATAATTCGTATGAAGGAACTACATATTTCCATCTGGAAGAACAAGCGTTGTAGCTACCTGATGTCCTCCGTATCTGTGAGCCAATGGAACAGACCCAAATATCACTTTCCCACCACTGACAAACTGAAGAAAATCAGACGTTCCTTGGACAGATATATGAAGATCCAAAACATTTTCAATAATATCCTGGAGAGAAAAAGGTAATACATATATAGTACTTGAATATAATCAAATTTTCAGTGGCAAATAATGTGTTTTCTATACAGATTTTGTTATTAAAAGACATCTGATGGTATATTTTAAATGCTCTATTGCTTTAAAGTGAATATTGTTAAGTGCATATAAAGTGTATATTGTTTATTGACTTTAACAATAAACAGCTTATGAATATTAAAATATATTTTAGTACATGTGTTAACAATCACTATTAATTGGAGAGGAACAAAGAAAAGAATAATAGCCAACCTTTGAAACAGCTACAAGAAGAACTTTAGATTTAAAAGGTGTAGGATAGACAACTGAAAAAATGCAGTTTCTCACATTACGGACATAATTTTCCTGGATTGGATCAATTGGAAAAGAATCTGTAAGCAAGAAACACATGAGGAATGTTTAAAATATAGGAATTAACCATATTATTCTTGATAACTTTCCTCTTAAATTCAATCAAAATACTTCGGAAACAATGCATGAAAATGAAATTAATGCATGAAATGAAAAACACTTCAGAAACGATACATGAAAAATCTGCATGAAAATCAAGCCCAGATAAATTTAGGGTCTTACTCTGCTTGGGATTTTTGAAAAGGACTGAGTCCTGCAGTTAAAGAAAACAGGCAGAGCATGCCAGCTCTAAGCTCTAAAACCTATTTTGGAGTAGTTTCAATCAACAGTGATTACAATAGTCTCAGGGCAGTTTTATATTGCAGTTATTTTCAACTCTAAAAGGTATTTTCAGACAGAAAAGTCCAGCTTAGCTACTTGCACAGCTAACGATGCAGCGTAAGGGAGGAAGCCGCTGTGCACCTGGAACTGCACAGCCCATTGGCAGCCATGAACGCTGAGCAGCCAGCTTGAAGTCTTCTGAGTAACGTAAACAGCAAACGAAAGGGACAGAGGATGCATTTCTTGCTGTAGTAACGTACTTCATCCTTCCCTCAGAGCTACTCTGGGTGATGGTAAGAGAGGACAAACGTTGCTTTATACCACAGGACTAATGCTGGGGGTTTTAACATCCTCCTGGGTCTTTGCTTGCAATAGTCACACAGTTCTGTGTTAACTATGGAATTCCTATGCCTCGCAGACACCATTTTGTAAAAACCCTAAGTTATTATCTCTGGACACTTGCTGTTGGCAGTGTTCCTCAATACCTCATATGACAAATCCCGTTTTAGACAGCTGCCACAAGGTTTATCCCTGATTCTTGTTCTTACTGCAAGCAATTCTACCACCTGAAGAAACCATTTATCTGATAGCAATAGTGAAATCATCTTTGCTATTACAGCCAATTCTGCATGCCTGAGCACTACACAGCCTTGGGCACTTCAAATCAGGTGTCAGTTTATCAATTTTGCTTTGACACGTAATTGGGACTTGTGCATAATTATAAAATGTCAATATAGGGGGGTGGGGAGAGGGAATCAACCAAATAGCAGAACCTCCGTATGGCCAATCTACTTTTAATATTGAAGGTAGTACTTGACCATCTTTGTCATCACCGCAAATCCCTCCAGCTCTTTCGAAACGAGGCCTTAATGACTGCTAATGACTTAATGACAGGGCAGGAGGCAGCGTACCTACGAGGCTGGCTGAGGAGAGCCCCCAGGCGCCGAGGCCGGCAGCTCCCCACCACGTCTCCCCGCAGCCCTGCCCCAGGGGCGACGCGTTCAGGCCGAGGGGAGCCCGGCAGAGCCCCCAGGAGGGGCAGAGTGGGTCCAGGTCCACACAGCCGACCCCACAAGCCCAGACGAAGCAGGCGACAGCCCACGGGACGCGGAGCCGCAGCATGTCCCCCGAAAGTGCCCTTCCACAGGGGGAAGGGAACGTGAGGCGCCTAAGATGGCGCCGCACCCCCGCCACGCGTGGGGGCGAGACGAGGGGGCTGGGGGCTGCCCCGTCTGTCCGTCCGTTTGTCTGCCTGTCTGTCTGTCCTCCGTGCCGCCCTGCCGGAGGGTGGTGGCGGAGCGGGGCTTCCGCCTCCGGGTCGCGGCGGGGCTGGGAAGGCGGCGCCGGTGCGGCGGGGCTGGGGGACGCCATGGCCTTGCGCTGGGGGTGGTGGTGGTGGCGGTGGAGGTGCGGAGCCTCCGCCCGCCGGGCGCCGCCGCCGCCGCCACCGCTCGGCTCCGTGCCGGGACCCGGCTCCCGGCCCCCGCCGCCGACCCTCGGCGGGGCGGTGAGTGCCGGGGGGGCGCCTGGAGGTCACCGGCAATGAATGGGGCGGAGGGCAGCGGGGGCTGCGGGGACGAACAGGGCGGGAGGGCTGAGGTGGGGCTGGGCGGCAGGAGGATGGGGGGAGGCTCGGAGCGGTCCCCGGTGGGTTCCCGTGGGGATGGGGGGCTGCGGGTGCAAGGTTAAGTGAGGGCTTTAGGGTCATTGTAGGCGGGGGTGCTGCTGTGGTGAGGGACATCTCGGGTGCTTCTCTAAGTGGGAGCCCAGAAGGCGATTCACGTTGCTAGGGGGTGTAATTAGCGGCGTGGGTTGTGGTCGGGGCTGGCTCCTTCAGTGCCTTACCCCAAGGCCACGCTCCCCTTCTGAGCCTCCCTGCTGCATTGCACCCAACCTCATGGCTGGCCGGGCCCTGGCAGCCTTAGGCAGTGTGGTAACGGGGAGAGTCCGGCTGTGCCCTCCAAAAAGGAAAAACTCGGCTGTTTTTTGACAGAAAATGGGAGGTGCGGGAGAGCAGACTTGTAAAGGTCTCAGCCATGGGACTGATACGCTTCCCTTTTGGGACACTGGAGTCGTACACCACTGAATTGCAAGTCCTTGATAAATTAGGGCTCCTTCCTTCCCTCCTCATCCGCTTCCTTCCTTCCTGCTCTACTTGCCTGGCTTTTTTCCTCCCATACACAGGGAGGACAGAAGGGTGCCCTGGGCTGTGTGTGTGGTACTCTTGTTTCTCTCCCTGTGCACAAGCAGAGTTCAGGCCATGTAAGAGGAGACACGGAGGGGTGAGGAGCATGCCGAGGGCACCCTTCTCCACCTCCAGGTCTTTCCACGTGTCTCTGTGCAGGCTTTAGGAGAGGCGGTTCAGTGAATGTGTAGATTGCAACGATTTCAGGGTGGGTCAGCCTTACGGGCCCCTGAGTCAGTGTGCACACAAAGCAGCAGGGCTGGGCAAGTCTTGGCAGTGTTGCTACGAGCATAAAAAAAACAGAAGTGTTTCTTTTCTCACCTTGTCCCTGCTGTAATCGTGTACCTGGGACCAAGCCTTTTACCAGGGTCCTGGTTTCCATCTCTGGGGAAAGACCTTTGGAGAGCTTGCTGGCTTTGGAGGTTAAGCTCTTGACATCTAGCAGGGAAGAAGATATGCAGGTGTAAATTACGAGTGTGAGCCAAATTATAATTGCTGCAGGGGAAGAAAAAAGGATACGTTCTTCTGTTAGTGTAGTAGTTTACAGAAACTCTTGCCCTTTGCTCTGTGACTGGTGCTATCTGGATTTATCTGCAAGGCAGGAAATGTTTGAAAACCATCTTCCATGAGTGCAAAAGCAAGATTTCGTTAGAGCTGTTCCTTGGAAGTGAAATGATAGGCTTTCCTGACTGTTCCTGAAAAGGGTTGAAGTTCACCGTGCCAGAACAGAAGAATTGGTTTAAGTCAGAAGTTAACGTACACATTGGCAGTTACGCCTCACGTGATACAGGAGATTGTGAGACTGCCTTTGCTGCTGAGTTGTTAAAAGGGAGAAGTGGAGCAATGTTGATGAAGACTTATAGTTTTGTAATCAAGTTTTTCATCAGTTTAAAAATCTGTATTTTAAATTAACCCTCATTTTTCTTTATGCAGATGTGTCACTTTCCTCAAAGAAGCTCAGTATCGTTATTTCCAAAAATATGTAATATATTTTGGCGGTAAGTTGGAGATTGCTGTTGTGTGATGGGTAAAGACACAATTACTGGGTGAAGTGTGTAGTAACAGATGTGAGCTGTAAGCTTAGACTGAAAATAAGGTTATTTGCTATAGTCTGTCATTGGATAATTCATTGTAGACCACTGTTACAGTATGGAGCTGGAACCGAAGTCCTCCATTTTGGAGAGCAGCGGGCAAAGCAAGAGCACTGTAGGGGAACCCATAAAGCTCATTTTGAAAAAGGAGACATATTAAGAGGTATAAACTTCAACTCCAGGAAATATGTAAAAATAAATAATTTAATTAATTAGGCCTAAGCCTAATGCACCTTCATTCATGCAGGTAGAACTTTGACCTTTTATTGCTGACCTTTCATGGAATTGTGATATTTCCTGGAAGTATTGATTTTAATTTATAATTTAGATAGGGCCATCTAATATAGCTGGGTGTGTAAAGGGGAATTTTCAAATACAAGCCAGAAATATTTTTCTAGGAGGGCCCAGGAGAAGGAAGAAAACAAAAAAAAAGTGTTGCTGGAAGATGAAGGCTTCATCTAAAGAAGTATACTACTATATTGACAATGGTGTATTCAAAAGGAATACCTTGAAAGCAGCATAGGTTTTTTTTTTGTTTTGTTTTGTTGTTTTTTTCCCAAAAGACTTCTGTAATCAGATAAGTGGAAGACTGAGTGTGGGGTTTGGTTCTTATGTTTTCTAAGTGCTGTGCTTTGCTCCTTAAAATCTATGTTCATCAATATGTAGTTTTGCAGTTCTTGTTCCTCATTAGCTGGCTAAAATCAGTATTTTTATGTCGTGTGTTTATTTTTTGGCTAAATTTTATATGAGGGGAAAGGAGGAGGAGGATGTGCTTTGCAACGTTTTTCTCTGGGGAATCATGGAAAGTTTGCTTTATTAATGTTACTCTTTTGAAAAATACACACCAGGTTTCATCATACAAGTACATCCCAAATGTGCAGCTGCAGTAAGACAGTTAGTGATGAAAAATACCAAGACCCTTTTCAACTTGGTAGAAAAGACTTGAAGAATCTCTATGAAGATATTAAAAAGGTAAGGGATTTTAGTGCCTATCCTGGGATGTTGTAATGATTTTGACTATAATTGCAACCCTTGGTTTGGAAGATAGTTATTGAAGGAATATTCTTCATGCTTACGAATTGCTGTCTGAATCCTAAGTGAAGATAAAAAGAGCATTTCTACATATCCTGTAGAACTAGAACATAATTTTTGTTTTATCCTGATGTACACTGCTGGAATACATCAATTGTGTTTCAGATTACAATGAAAAATAATTTAAAAAACAACTTCAGCCTACGTTAGTGGAATGAATACTGGCAATAACCTTACACATGCATACTGCTTACACTAACAGGTTGGCTTTCTCACTTTTATTCTGATATATTCTTTTCCTTTTTATAGGAATTACTTGTATCTACAGCAGAACTTAGGGAAATGTGTGAATATTACTTTGATGGGAAAGGAAAGGCCTTTCGACCAATGATTGTGGTGCTAATGGCAAGAGCTTGCAACATTCACCATAGTAATTCCAGGTGAGTCTGTTGCTTTTAGGTATATGGACATGTATCACACTAGAAGTTTGTCATTCATGTGTTCCCCACAAATATATCTAGTAACCTTATGGCAATAAAAAGATCCTTGGTAAAACCCAAATTTAAATTCCATTTTGAAGCTGCATTTTTGTACTTAGCAGTGCAAAAAGAACTACAGGTTTCATTACCAGTAGTGTAAAATGTGTAAATTTCATGTGTAAAATTGTTGGCTGTACTGCAGCTGGAACTGGTGATGAATAAATAATGTTGCCAAACTGTGGAATTTGGGGTTTAGCCAACTCTAGCTTCTTACATAAATGCTTTATTAGAACTTGTAATAATCCTGGGAACTATATAAACTTAACTAAAACTATTTTTCAGTTGTAACCATTCCTGTAGCTATTACATTCTTTGAACAGGTAAGAACTTTGCTTCAAGAATAGACTTCCATAATGTTTTTGTAATTACACAGAAAAGCCATGAAGGTGGTATAATTATATTCAAAGCTGTGAGACATTCCGAGGTTTCCCCCACCTTTAGCAGCAAATTTCTATGCTTTCGTGTAAGATTCGAAGCTTAGAGGTGCTGTAGTCCTCGTGTCCTTGAAGATACTTGTCTCTTGAAGGCAGTTTTAATAGAGCAGAACATCATATTGCCCCAGTATTCTCTATCACCCCTTGCTCTGGCTGATTGCAAATGCTTCTTTCCACATGTTCCTATCACTTACGTTTGCGTTTTGAAGAAAGATGTTGGCTGGAGTGCTCTCCACATTCCAATTATGTTTCCAGTCTTCCCTCATATAGAATTTCAAATATGAAATTTTTGGTCCCTTGCCAAAAGTCTTTCTAGACTTCTTTATTAGTTAATGTATCAGTCTTAAGGGATTTCCCAGCCATTGCACCATTTTTTCCTTAGTGCCTTTCTGAACTTTATTTCTGTACCTCAGGGCACAGTGTATATTTTGTGGCTTGATGTGGCACAAAGCCCTATATGCCAGCAACATCTTATTTTTTCCCTTTCTATGTGAATATAATTTCTAAGGAGAAAGAAGGACCTAGTTGGCAGTGTCTTGTCCTGTGTGTGCCAGTTCATCTTGTTCTAGGAGAACATTGTCAAGAATTAATGAACTTTACTCCGGCTTAATTCAGTTACCCACACAGTACCACTCTTTGTGATTGTGTTAGAGGTAGCCAAAGGAACAGTATTTGTGAAAGTCCTTAGGGATGTCCTTTGTCACAGCACTGGTTGGCTTAATATTTTTATGAGTGATCTTGGGATGAGTGTGGTGATGGCACTTTCCAGTGACAAAATCATTCTTGATGACTGGCCATCTGTGGTGGAATAAAAGGTAGAGCAATAACACAACATTTTTTGCTTGAGCTTGGAGACTCATTACTGCCCCAGTAGGGCATAACCCCAATGAGATTTACAGCCATCTTCTCTGTGAAAAACTTTAAAGTGATCCTTGCATGTATCATGCATCAATCATAGAATATCTGGTTCAGCTAAGGAAGTACCAATACCATTGTATTGCGCTTTGTGAAATCATCAGTATCCATGATTCTAGTGCTCAAAAAAAGATAACTGCAGCTAGCTTCAGGAATAGACTGCAAGGATAATCAGGGAGAATGAATGGCTTGTGATCCACAAACATATCGGGAATGGAAGAGAGAGGGAGCTATTTAAGACTGCCTTGGGTTTATGTGGCAAGGGTTCAGTAGCAGGGGTTGCAGGGGTGGTCAGCAGCTGCCCCATGTCAGGTCACAGCCACCTCCAGCCGGCTCCAAAAGGGACCCGCTGCTGGCCAGAGCCGAGCCAGGGAGTGACACTGGTTGGGCCTCTGGGAGAAAAAGAAGGGGAAATCTGCTGTGCAGAACCAGCCCCACAGCCCCCAAGGTGAGTGCAGCAGGAGGTGCTCCAGGCACGCAGCAGCAGTTCCCCTGCGGCCTGTGGAGAGGCCCCTGGTGGAGCAGGCTGTCCCCCTGCAGCCCATGGGTCCCACATGGAGCAGATCTCCACGCTGCAGCCCGTGGAGGAGCCCCCGGTGGAGCAGGTGGATGTGGCCTGGAGGAGGCTGCGGCCCATGGAGAGCCCCCGCAGGAGCAGGCCCCGGGCCAGAGCTGCAGCCCGTGGAGAGGAGTATTTTCTCCTTGTATTTTCTCCCCCTTTTTCTTTGGGGAGGGGGAGTGAGAAAGTGGTTGTGGTGGAGTTTAGCTGCCCATCAGGGTAAAAGAACCACAAAGACAGTGTACAATGCTGAAAAGAGAGTAAATATAAATTCAGGGTAGAAATTTAGGAGACTTTTAGCAACGGAACAGTGAGGTTTTAGAAGATCCTTCTAGTCAGAATAATGAAAAATACGGTTTTATCTCATTCTAATGTTTAGCATGAGATGCTTATGAATGAAATTACATAAGTGTACATGCAATACCAAGAAGTCCAGAATTGATGTAAAGAATCATAGAACATCAGATGTGAGCAGTGAATCAAAGGGAAGAAGGAACCATAGAAAGAACTGAATTTGCCTTTATTTGCTCAGTGTACTTGCTGCCTTTTGACCTGTATGTGCTCATGGCTGTATTATTGTCCATGCATTACGCTGAATTGAAACAGCCGGACCAGTTTTGAGACCTGACCCATGCTGGTGAGGAAGTGTGATCTCTGAGTTAGAGAGCTACATAGAACTAAGGCAAATAGCCAACCCTCAGCACGAACACTCCAATTTACAGATACCCATGTCATTTGACAGCTTTTGTACATCTGTTGCAGTTTTCATCAGCACCTCCAAACTATGCTTGATGTTTGAAAGTCTCCTCATTAATTTCAATGTTCCTTGTACAAGGACAGACTGAGTCATCATCTGACATGGGTTTTTTTAGAATGAAGTTCTGAGTAGGGAGAACAGAGATGTTTTAACAAAAGAAGATAATGAAATCCCAGGGTATTTACCTTCCTTTTTGCTTCATGACACTTTTCTCAAAGTAATAGTTAATGAAATTAATGTATGTTTATGCAAGCCTTTAATATACTGCTTTTAGTTTGTGCGTGATGACCAGTGCCTTTTTAGGATTGGGTAGACCATGCCAAAGAATATACTATCATATTTTGTGTACCTGCTTACTGAGTATTGATGAAGTTTCATATGTATTTTTTTTTCCTCTTTGCTTTCAAGTTTCTTGAAGCAGGCTGTGTGTTAACGCCTGCTTTATATACACGTATACTTCCAGTTCGCACTGATGGTAGTCTCGTTATTGTTGCTTCTTACAGAATTGTTGTTTCCAGGTGACAAATTGTTCTTTTCATGAGGGAAAATGTACATGTAGAGAAGAAAACACTGCGTATTTGTCACTCTACTACTCTGCTGTAGACCTGAGGGGGGAAGAAAACAACCCTTCCCATTCTGCCTCTCCCAATTGTTTTTATTATTATTGTGGGGTGTTTTTTTGAGATGTTTCTCCTCTTTGAACTTGTCGATTCCCTTAAAGCATTTTATCATTCTTTTGCTCAGTTTATATTGATTCTTCTCTCAGACTTGTTTTACTTTGGTTCCCACAGATGTAATCAAATACACTGGCCAGAACATCTGTAGACTTGTGGGGTGAGCAATTTCCTGTGTTGCTCATCCCTAGCATTTTTATTTTATTTTTTTAATTCTGCCTCTGGGGCTTGTGTTACTGCTGTTGAATTTCTGCCTCATCATACCGCCCTTCTCAACTGTCATAGAATTTGCTGGGTCCAGCATGCTTTTGCATGTTCTTCTGTCTGTTTCTCTGTGTGATTTTGTTTGTTTCATTTTGTTTTTGTTTTGTTTTCCTTTTGATGCAATTCTTGCAGGAAAGGTAATATTCTTCCTTGTTTGGTTGTTAAATAACGGGACATAACTTTGTAAGGGTATTGGTCCTGATCTTTTGAGACAGGCTGCAGACTTCTCCCAGATCCCCTTGAGAAGATAAGAATCGCTGAGACTTCTTAAGAGAATGGAGGGGGATACCCAAGTAGCACTGCTTCCAGATTGGGTGGCTTGATCTCTTGTGTTTAGGTTTGATAAAGGTAGCCACTTAGAATGTCCCTAGCAGGTCAGCTGTCTTTGTAGAGTAAGGTCACTTAGTTGTATTCATTATAAGGAGAATGACAGTTGTATAAGGCCATAAGGAATCCAAAATATTATGAAAAAGTGTCCAAAGCATTCAAATTGTTCTATGCTTGTATGACTTTTTTTTCCCCCTTGAAGATCCAAGAGCCAAAAGTCCATCCCTGCCTGAGTCCTTATGCCCCTTGTGCAATGTGTTTTGTTTAACAATTTAGCAATTTATCTTTGTGTGAGAGCGAAAATTGTTGTAAAGAGATTGTGCAAGCCCTCAATTTCACACATCCTCTGCCATGTCTTCACACAACGCCTGTGTGCAGAATTTCACAGAATTAGCCTGACTGGATCTCTATTTCTGTTTGGGGTGTATTCTCCAGAGGTGTTTGTAAATAGGAGTTTTTATGTCTATTTCTGCAACCAAAAGGAGAGACAAACAAAGAGAAGGTCAAAGAAGTACAGAGACATCTCAATAGAGAAAATAGTGAGCACAAAAGATTTAGGGAGAAAAGAAGGGAAATAAGTCATCAGAATGGTGAGATAAATACTTAAATATAATGACCTAGCTAGACTAGAGAGAATAATATTTCCTAATCTTTGACAACCTGCCAGCAACCTTAGCCCTCTTTTATTTCCCTCCTCCAAACCACAGTTGGCAGATGCCTGTACTGTACGTTGTATTTCAGCTGTTCTGCAATTTGCTCCTGGTTAATACATCACTTCTCTATGCTTCCCATAGTTTGCAGTGCCCTTCTGTGTCGCAGACCATGTTTCTGAACTGTTCATTCCTTTCAGCCACGTGGACTTAACACCAAGAATGCACTTTGAGGAGTGTGGTCATGCCACAGAAATTTTGCAAGTTGTTTTGCAGGTTTCCTGTCTTTTAACTGGCAACACTTACTTACTGGCAAGCTCATTGCAAAGCTCTTGGTTGTGTCTGTAAATATTGTTTTGTGTTCTTTTGGAGGGAGAAGGTTGGGCGGGTTGGTTGGTTCACCTGTAAGATCAGCCTCGGTCTTGTTCAGTGCATGTGAAACAAGTTTTGTTACAGAAAAGACCCCAGGATACCCTATGTCTATAAAAGCTTATTCAGTCAAGCAGGGGGTCCTTTACTCTGAGAATGACCTAAAAATGGCATAATTTCCCTTAATGAACTTGTGGTGATACAGTTATCTATTGACATGAGTTACTGCTGCTACTTTTTGCTCTTCTTTTTCAGGCGAAGGAGAATGAAAAATGGCAGGGAATGAAAAGGATCCTGTTTCTTGTGTGTTTTCCTTAAAATAGGCATGCTCCGATTCAGAATTTTTCTGACAAGATGTTTGTAGAAAACTCTTGCAAACTTTCTTGCCAGAGGTGGGAAGAACTTTGCTGGAGACTTTCCAGAAATAGTAACTTTAAAAAAATGTTCAGGTTAAATTATCCCGTTTGATATAACATCCCAGCAGCCAGACACATTAACCATGAGCTCTCCTATGCCATTTTTGGTCATTGTCACAGATGAACTGCACTGTAAAACAGAACTTTTCAAAACCTGCTTTTGAGAAGTCTGTCCTTGTGCTGCCTTCATACTACTGAACAATTTTGGTGTGTCTGTGAGTGTTGCCATTTACTGCTACTTCCCAGCAGGAAGTCCAGTCTGCTGACATAATTAATGAAAAAGGGAGTCCCCAAAAGGAGGCCAGTGCATGAAAGAGGCTGGAGACCTTTACAGTTGTTTGAAGGTAAGTTCTCCTACTTAGTAACAACAGGTTGTTTTTTTTGAAAACTACTTACACTGAACTAGCATTTGACTAAATTACTAGTCCACAGTAAAACTTACCTTCAAACAGCCATGAAGGTTTCCAGCTCTTATTCTTGTGTATTTCAAAAGCCACATTTTCACAGCCTGTGAGCCACACATCCTGTTATTGTTCAGGATGTAGAACTCCCACTGACAGCAATGCATACTTCTGCATAGAGGTAGGTGTCAGAACACTGTGTTATGTCAGCAGACTGCAAGATGTTCTTTCATTTTGTGATTAATCACTAGATTTTAATAGACCAGGCAATGCAAGATTTTAAATTTCATTCGGCTGAGCTGAAATGATTATCTTCTGCTTTCTCTGAGTTCTTTTTTCTCGGTTCTTTTTCCTCTCTGATGGAAAATAGCATGATTTGCTGTGTTACCTGTATACCAGAAGTAAGGTATCTATGTGTCAAAAGTAATCTTATTTTATTTTTTTTTAATTTTATTTTTTTCTCATCAGTGTGGGTTGGTTACAGCTATAAGGCAGGGCTGACTGGGATAGACATTTCTGGGATCCTGCATGCAACTCTTGATGAAAACAGGTAGAAAAAGATAGATACTAGAATGAGGCAGTTGCAATTGAATACTAAGGTAGATGGTCTTTTTTTTTTTTTCTGATCCAGGACGGCTTTTTTTGTGTTCATTTTGCCAGCCTGGATTCCTAGATAACTGGTTTTATGTTCTTCCCTTACCTTTTTTTTGTCTAGTTTAAAAAACAAAGTAGGTGTGAACTAGTGAGGGGTGAATCATCAGTGTTAGATTTTCCCAAAGGCTGAATTTCATTAAGTGTTAGGTAGTTAGTGTTTACAGCCCTAAAGTGATTGCAGGGTAATTCTAGCTAATTCCTTGGGCTTTTGAAGAACCTCTGAAGTCTTAAGATAATCAGATAAAGGATAAGGTCCATGAGTTATGTTTTCAAATGTTGAATACAGGTTTTCTTTGCTGATCTCCCCAGCTTGCTGGTTAGTAGTGTTAGCAAGGTTTGGGGAGTTTGTGATGCTGCATCTTAGAGGTAGAGCAGCACAGAGATAAGGAAAACTTGAAACTCCTACAAAACCGCTTGTCGTTCTTTTCCGTGCCCTTTTCCGGATTTCTCTCTGCTTGGAATGAAGCATCCTTAATGCTGTGCTATTTATTGCAGTCTGGATTTAGAGGGATTAGAGTCAGTAACAGCGGTTTCACAGTGCTAATAATGCAGCAAGGCAGAAATAGGCCTAATAAGGATGGAAATGTCCCATGGTGCTCACTGTACTAACATGATCTTACTTTTCTCTCGTCTTGCTAATTTCAGGTTTGAAAGATGGGGTTCAGACCATGGAAAAGCTGCAACAGCTGTTTTCAGCGAAACACTGTTTGGTTTTCACAGAGATTTCTTCTAGTGTACTGCAGCACTTAAAATGTATTTAATTAAATGACAGTTCTTGTTGTTGTTTTTTTTATTATTATTATTTTAGGGAGGTGCAAGCAAGCCAACGCTCTGTGGCCATAATTGCAGAGATGATCCACACAGCTAGCCTAGTACATGATGATGTTATCGATGATGCAAATTCTCGCAGAGGCAAAATGACAGTCAATCAAATCTGGGGAGAGAGGAAGGTGAGTTTGTCATCACGTGCAAGGCTTGCCTTTGAGTTCTGGAAAAGCAGAAATACCTAGCTAGGGTTGTCATGTTACTCTGCTGGGGTACAGTTTTGCTATGCTTAGGCATAGTCTTGGGATATTCCAGAAAAAGTGTGAAGCAGTGCCTGTGGATTGTAGGTAAAACAAATGGATGTCTTCTTACTGAACTTTGGAAGCATTAGAGAAGGTATGGGTGCAGAGTGATTTTTAATGCTTTCAGCATTGTGGTGCTGCTGGAATACTTTGCACTTGTACCTTATCCAGAACGCAGTAGGATAGCCTGTTTCAGTAATAAATGCAAAAAGGTTTTAATTCAGCATGAGGATTTTTTGAGAGAGGCATTTATTTACAGAGTATTATTAGGAAAGTCTTAATGAGCAAATGCAAGGAAACAAGTAAATTGCTGGTACATCATAACTTACTGAGGCAATTTAGAGGTGACGTGACATAACAGTCAAATAGAGAGGCAATGTTTTAAAGTTCACAGGCAAACAGATTCCGATATTGCATAGAGGGAGGACACTGCTTATAATGGAAAAGTCTAAACAGCACTATAAGATAGGGATTCAGAAATGGTTCCAATTTTAATATTCAACCATCTTCTGTTTTCTCTCTATTACAGTGAGGAATTTATACTTTATGTAGGAAAATGATGTGATGTGAGTAGACCTGCCTAATAAAGGAAATGGTATTGTCTTTACTAACACTTACAGGAAAAGACTTAAAAGATATATTTTTCTTTTTTGTTGTTAGGCTGTTCTAGCTGGTGATTTCATCCTGTCAGCTGCTTCCCTAGCATTAGCACGGATTGGAAACACTACTATCATCTCTGTTCTAACTCAGGTGATTGAAGATCTGGTGCGTGGTAAGGTCTTTTTCTATTTTTATCTTCAGACTTGTTTGCCTAAGCAGTAGACCCACAAATAAAAACTCCTATCTGTGCAAATTTTTAGGTGAATTCCTCCAGCTGGGTTCCAAGGAAAATGAGAACGAGAGATTTGCTCACTACCTCGAGAAGACTTTTAAGAAGACTGCGAGTCTTATAGCAAACAGTTGTAAAGCAGTATGTACGTCTGTCTCTTCTAACGTTAACATACCATACTGTAAGCTTCACAGCTAAACTCCTAATTATTTCTGCTTTCTCTGGAGACCCTCCAAAGTAAACCCTTTAAATGGTGTTCTGCCAGAATGGGTTTGAGATTGTGAATTTTATCTCAATTCAGCTGTGTAGCCTCCAATATTGGTTTTCATTTTTTCCTGTTTTATATTCATACAGAGATTTATTGCTTCTCCTCACTTGCATCAGAACAAGGTTCACAGCGGCAACCTCAAATTCATGAAATTCTGCAAGTTTGAGACAGTGGTTTTTAACGTCAGTTGAGAATTCTCAAGCCTATAATTTGATTTTAAAACATCTTTGACATCTGGTCCCACTCACTGGTGTAGAATGAGCCATTAAATTTTAACAGTAGGAGGAAAAGACTGCTTGCATATACTCTGCATTACATTCTCAAACAACAGAAGTGTGTACTTCTTGATTTGTCTGTTGTGTGCTTTTTTTAAGATCTTGCTATATCTAACCCTACCTGTCATTCAGTTCTGTTAGTTCATTATAGAAAGATCTCATTCAAGACAATGTCCTTATTCAAAAAACTTGTTTAGTCATAGTGCAGAAAATGGAGAAGGTGGACAACAGTCTTATCCCCGAAGTTGTAATATTTAATTTTTCTTTTCCCTCTTCCTGAAGGAGTTATAGGTGGTGAATGCCATAGCGAGAGGGAATTCTAAGGGAATTAGATTAAAAACATATGCTAGTGCCCATCTTCAGCCTTTGTTCTCAGAGAACTGGTAGTTTTAATCAACAGACAACAACTGTGCGTTGCTTATATCAGAGTGAAAGACAAACTGTCGGGATGCTACCTTTTAAACGTAACATCTCTATCTGTCATTATATACATTCTTCCAGCTGGAGGAGAGAACTTAAATATTCTGGATTTCTCATATTAATGGCAGTATGGCCCAGGCAAGAGTTTCCCTTTGCAATTCTTCTTTTGTATTCGGGGGCAATTGGAGTAGTAAGGAGTAGTACGTTTTTAAAGTTTTGTTGTTTTTTTTTGCGTTTTTTTTTTTTTTTCCTTTTCATAACTCACAGAAGAGTTAAGGATTTAAGCACTTACCTCCACATTGTAGCTGTGATGCTAGTGAACGGGAAGGATGTGTGTTTGGCTGCTGTTCTTCAAGTAGTTGTCCTGAGTCGTTCCAGTGCTGAATTACTGGAATTTCATATGCAGTAGAATTTGTGTTAGAAATTAAAGCAAAGGAGAGGGCTGTCTTTAAGGCAAAACCATGCTTACTGCCCACAGCATCAATGATGTGTCTCCTTCAGTTTCGTGGATTGGGGAACTCTAGTGATACTGTTAGCAGTGAAACGTTTGTTTTTGTGGTTTGGGTTTTTCATTTGTTTTCCCTTTTCCCCCACTTAGATGTTTTTGACTCCTTGAGAAGGATGAAATCAGAAGGGAATTCTGTTGTCAGTAGTGAAGATGATCGGTAGGATCATCAGTTCTTGCCTGAAGGGAAACTGAGTGGGGGAGTGAAGAGTATTCACATCAGATTTTCAGGGACAAAGCTAAGGAAAGAGATTTTTGGTTTTCAGAACATCAGTTATAACCAGGCTGGCATGCCGTTAGGTACAGTTCAGTTCCTGTTAATGACTGGAGAAGACATTGTTTTCGGTGCCTAAATGAGATACAAGTGTTCACCGAAATAAAGATGTGAAACTAGATCAGGAGGCATCTTAGAACTCTACACTGAGAAGGGGGAGTGGAGTATTCCTCATAAAATGTCTGAACAAGACAATAGCTAGTGTATCAGCACTAGCATGTATATTCACTGCATTCAATATTTTCTGTATCTCCAAAGCATGACTGCATTTGAATCAAAAGTCCATTAAGGTAGTAATTATTTTTCTTTAATGGACAGAACAGTCTCTTGAAGATATTAGTCATCCCAGACCACAGTTTATTTCTAGAATAGTTTTAAATGGGGAATGTCACCAAAGTTGCAGTGAAAGTAATACATTGCAAAAGTAGATGGTGGCAGATGGCCCAGGGGGTCACTGAAGCTTTAGTTACTTATTTATGAAAGGCCCTTTTCAGAGAACCATTACAGGTGACTTTGGTTCAAGACTTAAGGAACAATAAAGCTGAATTGGAATTTCTGTCTGTCATCAGTCATGCCGGAGAGAGCAAAATAAGCTTAGCAGGTTCTCTTTCTGTCTTTTTTTAATCTTACTGTAAAGTGAATTCCTAACCCCAGTGAAGCTATTTATATTTTGCATAACACAATCTCAGAAGAGGGATTAATCTTGCTTGTTTTGAGATCTGTATAAAGTCACATTAGAAATTCTTGATTTCCCTGATAGGGAGAGAGCACGCAGCCTCCGTGAGTACGGCAAGGCTGGATGTGGAAGGTTCTGCCTTAGGGACTGAAGAAAAAGAAGCGCCTGTGGCTCTGGATCTACCTGTGAGCTTAACGAGTTCATGGTTTCATGTGTGCACAGAGCTCCATCTGAAAAAAACATGCCAGGGTATGGAACTGCTGTGACATCTGAAATATTAGAAGCGGGAACACACCAACAAAAATTGATCTCTGCCCCACCCTCAAACTAGGCATGCAGACTACAATGAAGTCCAATGACAGATGTAGCCTAAAAGTGTCAGTGGCATCAGAGGGTCAGGCAATAGCTTTCCTTGCTTCTTATATAATTTAGTAGTTCCTCTGGCGGTGTTTCTTCTTCATAATCTGTTTACTATGGAAAAGATTCCCATAAAAGGATTACAGATACTCAGGCAGGTAACCTTCACTTCTGTAAAAGTACAGTTCTTCATAAACAAGCACCTGCCTAACATGTTACGACAATATCCAAATTAAATAAAATATGAATTACTTGAGAACAGGTAAAATGTATGAAAATACAAACTCTGGACAAGAGGGTTGTCTGCTGTGTGAGCAGGCTGCTGCTGGGTAGATATCTTCCTCTCTCAGGGAGGCTTTATAACCCTCCTCCCAAGAGCAGTTACAAAAAAGGGTTTGAGGAGCCTGGAGGATAAGGTAGCAGTGAGGGCTAAGCACATATGGGGCAGAATCACGAGCAGCATAGCCCATGCTTCAAGGGCTGTGGGTTTTCCTCTATCCAGCACGTGAGACCTCCTTGGCAGTATTGTACCCAAGACTGGTTCCCTCATACGAGGCAGACATTTGTTTTGTTAGTGAGTTCAGTGAAGGGCCAGCCATGATGGTAGGTGGCAGGAGCACAAAATGTTCCACGAGCTGGCTTTAGTCAAGCAGAGAAAGCTAAGGGGGCATCCTCCTGCTGTCTCCAGCTATGTAATGAGAAGGCGTAGGAGAAGATGGAGATGCACAGTGAAAGGACTAGTTGTTACATGAAAGAATTTACTAGTAAGAAAAACTTCTCTGTGAGGTTGGTCATACACTGAAACATGTTGCCCATACAGAGCGTGGGGTCTCCATCCCTGGAGATGTTCGGAACTCAGCTGGACACAGCCATGAGCAGCCTGTTCTGCGTGGTAAGCTTTGAGCAGATGACCTGACCAAATAACCTTCAGAGGTCTTTTTCAATCCAAACTATTCTATTCCACTGGAAAGAGGACAGTGCTACCTGGAACCAGTGCAGGATGAGCCACAGCTGAGATGGCAGGATCTGGACTGCTTCCGGAGAAGGGCGTGGGGTAGAAAGGCTGGAGAGCAAGCAAAGGGAAGATTTCAGAGCCTGCCAAGATAGCCAGCAGCCTTTGGAGAGGGAGTTTGAGAGCAAACATCTCTTGTACCATGTATACAAGTATATATGTGCCCAACAGTGGGTTTTTCTATTGAGCCTACAAGTCAGTGGTATAAATGTGCAACTGTTTTAAACCCCAGCTGCTGTGTTCTCCCATGCTAAGAGAGCAGGATGTATCCAGAGCTGATGGAGGATATTTTATGGATGTGAAAAATCAGCACAGAGGCATGATTGGTTTATAGGTTCCTGTGTAACATAAAAGATCAGAAACGATTATTATTATATATATTCTTTTAGTTTTAAAAAGTGTGTTTGAAATAATACTAAGCAGATTGAGTTGCTTTACTGAATTTAAAGAACCTTTCTAAAGAATTCATTCCACTTGGTATTAGGGTTTTTTCATCAGGATTTACTAGAGACATATCTGGATTCTTGCAAGATTAAATTTGTAATCAACCAGTCATACCTTGGGAACTATAGGATGTTCTCAGAGGGTGAGCTTTATCATTTAAACACATACAATTTATTTATATTGTTACCCTGTTCTTTATCTGTAAATGCATGCTATTACCGCAGCATGGCTTCAGTTTGCATTCCATCGCTGCAGAGTGGCAGGCTGACTGGGACAAGCCTGCCTGCATCCCAGTGAGCGTCCATGTGGGGGCAATAATCCACAAGAGCAATTTCAGAAATTGGTTCCTGAAGGATCTCCTTGGTAGATGAGACCCAGTCACGTTGCAGGTTTATGATGTGGTCGTGGTAAGAGAGTTGCTCACTTGAGGAGTGATAGGTGTATAAATCTGCTGGATTAGTTTTATTTTTTGGTCCTCAGAAATGTTCATAACTTGAAAGGGAGTTATGACGGTCTTTTCTTGCAGATTCACTAATTCATTTTTATGATAAATTTTGTTCATGTAGAGATGTTCTATAACTCATCTTATGTTTTTCAAATGTTCATATACTGTAATTATATAGGTAGTGACGATGTCCCCGGAAAAACTGTCTCCCTGCGGGGATAGCTCAGCTCTGACCTTTCAGGTTAAATGAGAAAGCTCTTCTCTTTACACAGCATTTCCTCTCTCCATCTACTAAGATGTCCTCGCTCTGACCTTTTGCCGTCAACCACAATTCTGTCATTTAAAAACTGTTCTACTGAATTCCGCATTTTAATTCTTCCCTTTAAATGTAGTGACAGGTAAAGGCTTTACTGGAACAGGGTAGGTGCAGTCACCCCGCCTTGCAGATCTTTACTGATGCTACAGAAGTAACCAGAAGGGCATTGTACAGCAGCAGATGCTGTTAGCTCTTTGGGGCAAATACTGCTATTTAAGAGACAAGCCTCAAAAGGAGGATACAAGGGCAAGATGTTCTAATTGGACAGTCATTAGTAACTTCTATTTAAACACCTTGTATTTGAAGTTCACTGCTTTAACGGCCTTCAGAATTTCATATGACTGTACATAAGTAGCATCGTTTCCCTGCTCTGCTCTCCTCTTAAAATGGGGAAATGCGAGGTGTTAATGACAAAGGGATCCGGACCCCTGGGTTTTAACTGTTACCCATTGATAAAGGTTACAATAGGAAGTTTTCTGGTGCTTAGTTACAAAATGCACTGATGCATGAAATAATTTCTAGTCTTAATGCAAATTGCATCATGTTAGGGTATATCCTTCGGAATCTAACATTGTTTGTATTTACAGCTTTATATTCACCTTCAAAACTACTCTTGGACCTTCCTTCAGTTTGTTTGCTTTTTTTGCTTTTTGTACTTTTAGTGATCCTACCTTACATACTCCTTTTAAAGATGATTTTTATGTACTTATTTTTATGTTGCATGGCTCTCCTAGCATGTATTTTTAGTCTGACATTAAGTAAAATGTACCTTCACTCCTTCCGCTAGTCGCAGTAGACTTGCATGGATTTTTGTCCCCTATTCCTGATTGCTTTATTGAAGGCTGAAATAAAACTGAGCCTTTAAATGTAACCAACCTCCTTTTGCAAAGTGTATAATCAATATGTAAGTGCAAAAGTGTAAGTGCCCTTACTTTAGGGCAAGATACTAATTCTGTGATCTTACTCAGCATCCTTTATTTTAGTTTTGTGGAGTTTATTCAACAAAATCTGTCTCTCAAGTAGTCAATTCCTGTATCTGTGCTCAAAATGTTTAGTTTAGTGATACTTCTGTCTAGCCTGGTGTGCTTTTTCCATTCACTGTCTTACTTTTCTTTGCTACTAATTATCCCTTGATACCTCTGTCTGAAAATTAATCAGTTTTCTTCCTGAGCAATTCAGCTTTAGACAGTTAACATCACCTTAAACATAATTCTCCTTATCTCAACTCCCTCCTGTACTGGGTGCATCACTTCCAATTTGTGGATCTTTTGTGAGGCATGTAATGTCCATTTATCTGTTATCTGACCTCTTATTATCCCCTGGCTGATTTAGATACGTAATAAATTTAATTTCTCTTGTCTCTGGACTGTGTATGACTACTAACCTGCATGTGCAATGCATTTGTATTCCTTCCCTCTCCATCCTTGCATTACAATTTCCAACTGATTAATATTTAATAAAGCTCATATCTTTCCAGAGTTGTATGTATTTCTCATACTGCGCTGCTGTTCAGCCTTGTTTTTCCAACGAGCTTTGCTATTTGTGTGTATCCAAGAGATAAGCAAGAATGTGTGCCTGACTCAGCTTTTAATCCTTTCCCAGATTCCTGCAGCCTGTGCTTGCAGTGTTGCACTTCTGGTCAGAGACTAGAAGGGGATGCTAACTAAAGCTCTCTGTTTGTTTTGTTTTTCTTTCCAGGTTTCAATTCTAGGCTGCCCTGATCCCAAAGTTCACGAGATTGCATACCAGTATGGAAAAAATGTCGGCATAGCTTTTCAGGTAGTGCTTTTGTTGAAGTAAAAGGAATCTGAACTTTTCCCAACTACCTTAGAAGTCAAAGTGAGCTGTCTTTATTATTTCTATAAATCTCTTAACAAGGATTATTCTGTATTTAGTTTTCTTAACAAAACAAACAAACTGCCTTAAATTAATCTGTGTGTTTATCTTTTTCCAGCTAATAGACGACGTGCTGGATTTTACATCATGTGCCGACCATCTAGGCAAACCAGCAGCGGCGGATCTCAAGCTTGGATTAGCCACAGGCCCTGTCTTGTTTGCTTGTCGGCAGGTAAGTCGAAAGGGACACGTCTCTCCCAAACCACAAGCCATACGCTGCTCCTCACAGCCACACAGAGGTCTAGCTTGAACACACCAAGTCTTACAGCATGGGCGATGAACATGGCCTGGGCACATGTGAAAAATCAGTGCGTTCAGGATCAGCTGGATTTAGGGTGTACGTGCATGTTTTTTCAGATTGACAAGCACCTTCCTCCACAATCACTCTTACCGTTAAGCCCACAGGCTAGTCTGGGGGATTCATGAACTTGTTGTCGAAGCATTATTTCAGAATTTGTTGATAAGCAGCAGGGCCTTGTTAGTCATCAACAGCCAGGGTTGTCTAAAGGAACAGCGAGAGACAGGTACTGAAAGAGGATGCAGCTGTGTATAGATACTTGAAGGGAGAAAGGGGGACATAGCACAAAGACTGAACGGAGTTTGGCAGACATCGGGTGACACTAATTGTCTTGTGAATGTTGAATATTCCGATTTTTTTAATTAGAACTATTCTGTTCTAATTCTGTTCTAATGAAAAATTCATGTATTTGGTTTGGTTGGTTGTCTCCGACTTGCATCCACCCCTTATCATTTAGTTAGTTTGATAAGATAAATAACAATATGGAAATGCAACAAAAAACCCATCAGTTTTATTTTAAAATCTTGAACTTCATAGGTCACTTTTAAATGTTTTTAGTCATTTGTATTTGATAGAGAGAAATGGAAGCTTCCCATTCAGGCTTTCATTGAAAGGTAACTTGATCATCCTGCAAAGATTTTCTCATTAAACATAAGACTTCTTAGCTGAACATTTCCTGCTATTTTCAAGGAACTGGAAGAACAGCACTACAGACTTAAATGATATATAAACAAAGTATAAGTGCTAAAAAAAAATCTGGAGCTTCAACAAATGCTTATCTGTGTTGCTACTAAAAGATGTTTCATCTATTTTTATCTGAGAATAAAAAGTCCTGAGCCAAGGACTTGAAGATAGTCCAAAATGTAATTGTTAGTTATAGGCTGTCTTTTCTCTCAAAATTAGTATTACTGCTATCCTACATACCCTTTAATTTATCTGCTAATCCCCATGTTTTCTTCCTGACAACCACACTTCAGTTTTTAATGTTGTCTGGATCTTAAGTGATAGCCTTCTTTTCTTCTTGTCCTCCACCCTCCCTCTGAAACACATTTTTTGCATTGAAATATTGAGTGACCTTTAAACAAAATTGTTTAGCTTGATATAAGACCTCTTCATTTAGTATTTTAAGCTCATTCACATTGTAAAGAAAAAATCCTGATCATTTTTAGAATTATACTACTGTATGCTAATTCTAAAGTTACTCTTTAACTAGTTCAGCTGAAGAATGAGGGTTTATTTTTATTATTAGCATTGCTATCAAATGCTTATGTACTACCCTTTAAATCTGTACAGCTGTTAAAAATAGCTTTTCATTACAGGTTTGGGTATTTTTATATTCTTTGGAGCTTAAATGTAACACATGAAAGCATGTACCTCCTGTATCACTGTAAATATGAATAATATGAACATCGCAATTAACTTGTCATTACACGGGAAGAAAGCTAGAATCTAAAGAAAGCCAGGTATGAGTCACCAGTAAACTTTTAAACCTATCTTCCGAGATGACTACCTCTGACTAATAGAGAAATGTCACAACAAAGAGGGATATTGCATGTTTGTTCCCCAACAAGAAGTTTGTAGATCTGTGGTTTCAGGCCCAAAGGTGTGTGTGCAGGGAAAGCAGATCGTTGTTGATGAGCGTACTGCGATCTGTGTTTACTGGTATCTGTAGTAACAACAACGGCGGGGAAAGGAGGCTCTACTTCAGTTTCTTTTTCACCTCAGCATAGCCAGCAGCCACATGGAGAACAACTCATAAGCAGTACAAAAACCTTCTCTCTTTGTGCTTAGTTTCCAGAAATGAATGCAATGATAATGAGACGATTCAGTAAACCAGGAGATGTTGAGCGCGCTCGGAAATACGTGTTGCAGGTAGGACTGGTACCAACTACTTCATTCCCAAAGTGCTGTTTCCACTGAAGCCAGTATGAAATTCATTGCCTCTGAAGTAACATGGCAGGGTTGCATTTTTCAAATATACGTTAAGTAGCAAGCTATGTGCCATACCAAGTTAGTACTCTACAACTGCCTTACTGGCAGTGTTTGAAGTTACTGGTTACTGGATTTAATAGCTTTTTTTCCCCTTCAAATAGCATAAAATCTCCATAATAAAGACAAAAAGCTCATGCATAAACTCAGTTCCTTCAGTTGAAGAGTCCCTGCATCCAGCGATGAAAGCAGCAACTAATTCTTGCAACTGAAGCACGCACTCCAGTTTTAATTGACTCCGATGTGAAAAGAGTGAATAATTATCTGTGCAGTATTAGTACATATTTAGTCAGCATGGCATGTTTGTGATTTTTTTGGGGGTATGCCTCTATTTTGGGTAAGATGGGGAGGGGTTGATCAATTAGTTTCCAGTCCTACTGAATCACATCTTAGTAATACCCCTGTTGTTTTATAAATACAATGAAGTTTAGCATGGATGAGTTTTAGTATTTCAAAGCTTTGAGGAGGAGATGTAGGATTCAGCGGATACAGAATGAATCCTCTTCCCCTTCAGAATATAGGTAGGAGTTCAGGGTACTTACTGACTTTTAAAACTGCCCACTGTGCCTGGAAGAGGCAAAAGGGGGCCGATCAGTTACCCATTACGTTTAACTGTCTTCCTACATAAGAGTGATGGTGTGCAGCAAACGACCTACCTCGCCCAGCGCTACTGCCATGAAGCTACAAGAGAGATCAGCAAGCTACGACCATCCCCTGAAAGAGAAGCCCTCATTCAACTGACAGAAATGGTACTCATGCGAGACAAGTGAGAGAACTCCTTCCACTCGTTCTGGCAGCTACTTACCAGACTGTGCCTAAATTTACTTCACAAGTTATCTGCTTCCAGCACAGGCTACCAAAAATTATTTTTTTAAGAAACTTTTTTTGGGGGGGAAGTTCTACTTTTTTTTCTAAAAATATAAAATAAAAATTAAAGTGTTTTATTGTAGGAAACTATACAAATTGTGCTGTACAAGTTTTAGTGGGGGGCTATTAATTGTGGGGTTGGGAAAGATGTTTACATGTTGATGCACGAAGGCCACAGATGAGAATAAATATAAATCCGTATGAAAACTGAAGTTGCTCCAAATTTCGTTCATTCACAACAATAAATAGAACATGCATGTGGCTCGCTGTTAAAATATCTGTGAGAATAGATGGTTTGAATGCTTTCCTGGCTGTTAAACTACACAAGTATTTGGAATTTTATATATGTGAAAGGTTTATAGTAACAACTCTTATGTAGACGTTAATAGCTCATATATATATCATGAGACTCCCCACCTGGCGTAATGTGTTCAGCTCTGGGGCCCGCAGCACAAGAAGAACATGGATGTATTAAAATGAGTTCAGAGGAGGGCCATGAGGATGATCAAGGGGCTGGAGCACCTCCTATGCAGACAGGCTGAGGGAGCTGGGGTTGTTCAGCCTGGAGCAGAGAAGGCCCTGGGGAGACCTTACAGTGGCCTGCCAGTACCTAAAGGGGCCTACAGGAAAGCTGGGGAGGGACTCTGTGCCAGGGAGGGTGTAGTGATGGGAATGGTTTTAAACTAAAAGAGGAAAACGGGGGAGATTTAGATTAGATGTTAGGAGCAGATTCTTCATTCAGAGTGGGGTGGGGCCCTGGTACAGGCTGCCCAGAGAAGCTGTGGATGCCCCATCCCTGGAGGTGCTCAAGGCCAGGCTGGATGGGGCTTTGGGCACCCTGGTCTGGTGGGAGGTCCCCCTGCCCATGGCAGGGGGTTGGAGTTTCATTATACTTAAGGTCCCTTCCAACTCAAACCACTCTATGATTCTATTCTATGTTATAAAGGTATGCTATTGGTAGTTACTTGCCAGTAGTTAAGCAAATAAAAGGCTTGGTATTTCTAACTCACTCCAAAATGAATGAGTCAACAGCCAGTCAAAGCTACAACTCCATAATTGCCCATCACTCATTTATGGAGTATATTCAGTACCCTCCCCATACAAGACTGCTGTGAAGGCCCAGACACATTCCTACGGCAGTAATTAACCGGTACTACCACATTCCTTTTTCAGGTTATTTCAGCCAAAGAATTTGTAGACCAGAGAAGTATCACCTCTAACCACCTCTGCTTAATGCAAACAGCTAAGTGCCTTCCTTGCTCTGTTCCCTGTTAAAAGAAGCCACATCCTGTTGTGGTTGTTTCCCCTGTGTCACATCTTGAGAGCAGCCTCCCTCTCTGCTCAGCTGGGCACAGGATCAAGTCCAGATACAGTTTCCACTGAGAAATGTCAGTTACAGATAATGTCCGAATTACTGCAGCTCGGTAACTAGATTCAACCAAAAATCCTTGCTAAAATTTATTTTGGAAGAAAAGAACTTTTAGGAGTTTGTATAATGGGTAATTCAGGTTTCATATCTAATTTATTTGCCCTCTGTCAGTGATAAAGTCATGGTACAAACATTTGCTTTTTAGTACATTGCCTGGGATAACACAGCCATGGTTTTGCTACGTTAGCATTCCAAACTTCTTTGCCAAGCCAACCAACAAAGTAATGGACAAGACCTTTGGTTCACTTATATATTTATGAATGGAAAAAGTCATAATGTAAATTTACTTATTAAAAAAACTCGGGTACAAATTACACATACATAAGACCACCCATTTTTTGATTCACATGGACACCTTAGACCCAAACAACTCATTATAATAGACTTTAGTGAGAATACTCCAGGTAAAGATTACAACAATTGGAAGCATCTTGGATTTTTAAAAAAGTATATTTCAATACATAAGTTTGTATGCATGCTTTAAACAAATATAGTTCAAGAATGAGCAAAGAGTCTAAACAAAAAGTAATATGACCAGCACTAACATTAAACTTCTCATCCAGATTTTAATATGTTAGTCTAACGTAGTGTTAGTTACCATGCTGTACTGAAAAATGTAATGGCACAATCTGAATCATGGTTCATTAAATATTATACCCTACTTCCCCAGAATATTTAGGCTGGTCATAAAATTAACAATGCATAAGTAAATAAGTATAACCAGTTATAGACAGTTGCTTGTTTTACAAATTGCCATCAGGTTAAGACATACTGTCTCCAGAGACTTCGAGATGGGCATTCAATCATACCATTAAAACAGTATGGCCTGAAGAAATGGGCACATTTTCTGAAAGTATATTAAGACAATTCTGTTAGCTTTTAGTTACCCCTTGTAAATAATCATGGTATGACTGAATACAAGACCCAACTTTGAAAAGCAAAGGATTTTAATCGGCATAGTGCATGATTGATTCGACGTAATTCCCAGGAAACAAGCCAGTTACTCGATTGCAAACTCCTTCATACCAGCCGTCATCGTTCTTCTTTATCACATAAATGATTGCACCCTCCATAAACGACAGCTCATCGTCTTTGTCCTTTGTATAGTCATATATAGCAACAACTGTGGATTGAACAGAGAAAAAGTTTAGCATCACGTTAACAGCACCAGTAAGAAATTCTTTTGAAGTACAATTATATTTTGAAAACAATAGTTTGCATCCTGGGGTTTTCCATTCTGAATTCACAGGGTTTTCCTGATCGACATCAAGTACAGAAAGTGAAATTCCTCTTTTCTTGCAGGACTGGCTACCAGTAAGTGGGCGGTGGCTGCATGGAAACTCAGTAAACCTTTTGGTGGGGAGAGGTACGGTTGGCTGGGACACAGCGGAACAGTGCATATGGGCTCTTAACTGAACTATGGAAGAGGTGGTCTAGTAAGGTGGCACTAATTTCTGGTCAGAGTACCTCAAAAGCATACAGACCCCTGCAGGGGATCTCTTGATTAGGAAAGCCTAAAAAAACCACCGCTCTATAAAAAGGGACCTAGAGGAAAAATTTTTACACAATGGCCCCTGCAACTATGTAGTGAGTGCTGCAATGTGTGATTCTGTAAACTTAGCTGCTTAAGGCCCCTGTACAGAAGTGAATGATTTCCTGCCTTTTCTACAGAGTTTCTATGTGATGGCAAGTTTTGGCATTTCTTCTAAAGGGGCTGTGATGATTGCAAGTGTTGAAGTTACTGTAGGAAAAAGTGGAAGTGCATTTACAGCAACATCCCCTATTGTATGGTACCTGCCTGGTAGAGACCTTACTCTCACCAACCTCCCATTTCCTGTGTGTAACCAACAAAGCAGAGATCTCCCTAAGGAAAGGCAATGTTGCCACCTGTAATACTGGAATTAAAAAATACCACCACAAACACACAAACTGTGGACATCACAGCCGTACCCTCTAAAACAGTTAGTAGGAATTTACGCCGTCGGCTGTGTAGATTCCAAGAACCTAATACTTTACACGTAGGTAAAATAACCTTCTCAGAAACAAAACCTCAGAAACCTGATGCCTTAATGCCCAGCAAATAACGATGCGGCGTGTCAGTTATTTTCACCCCATAAGGACGCCGTGCATGGAGTCCAGCCAGCAGGGCAGGTGGAGCAGAGGAGTTCTGTCGCTGCTGCGGCGACAGGTATCACAGACATCCCCTTTCACACATGCTCCAGGACCAGCCAGGTCCTGGGAAAGCTTGTAACACTGCTGTTGACAAACTGGTCACTGTCCTAACACAGACAGCTCGATAGGCAGGAAATCAGCACCTCAATTATTCATGGGAAGATGCATTTACTGCAGGAGTTTGCGTCTCAGCATAGTTACAGTCTGCTGATCTACACTCACTGGAGGTCCCCATGGAAGCCTCACTGCATTCATAGCAAAACAACCCACTCTGGCTAGCTCTCTGTTTGATAGGACTGAGACTTCCTGGCATTTCTGAAACACTTTTTAGATGATTGCCCAGCAATCCTGAGGTAGCTTCAGACACAATCCAGCAGCTCTGCAAGGATGAAAAAAAATGAAAAGCCACCCGATTCACATCTGCTTCTCATAACTGGTTTTTTTAATCCCTTCATTCTAGAATGCTTGAAGGTATTTATAATCCTTCTAAAGAAGGATTATATTTTATCACATCAGGTGTAGCCGCTGACAAACTACAAAAAGAATGGTTGGAGTTCCAATTTAGCAGGGAAAATGGTTGTTTTCACCAGACCCAAGCTAAGTCCTTCATCCTCTTCAGATACCACTAATCCTCCAGCACTGCAGGAACACGGAGTTGCCACACTTCTTACCTTTCTCTATATAGTTTTTAGGCGCCCAGGCAGGATCTCCATCCGCGTAGGGATCGCTGTACTGCACAACAGCAGCCTCCTCGTCCTCGTAATCCACAGGGGGTGGGGGCGGAGGAGGAGGAGAGTCATCGAACATCGGCATCTCGTCGGGGGGCGGTGGGGGGGGAGGAGTCGGGCTATCAGCAACTGGAAACGTTGGGAAATCGTGTTTTGTTTTGTTTTGTTTTTAATAAAAACCAGCGTGCAGGCACAAACCAACCTGAGGCTGTAAGACTGTAAATAAAAGGGGTGGGGACAACGACACACACAGCATGCACTATGATCCCATGCACTGATTAGAAACAGAGGCTTCGTATTAAAAGCTACGACATACAGCTACGTTTGTTATTAGTGGTCAGATCTAGGTATAAATGCTACTAGAGTCGAAGCACATGCTGCAGGGTGTAAGCTGACCACCAGCAGAGGAAAGCTCCCTGCCCCACGTCCCCGCGCCGAGGGCTAGCGGCAGCAGTTAGCTATGGGAGGACTCCGAGCGGCACCCTCTGAGCCAGGCAGCAACAGGCCTCTGGACTGCACCAGCAGCTCAATTTTTAAACAAATCCTTTGCCTAGACAAACATTTCCATTTGTTTCCAAACACTACTGCCTTGGATTCCTTCTCTCTCAAAGCGAGCCTTAAGGGGACAAAAAGATCTGGTGCAGATCATAAAACAGGGAAGAGACCAGAGTTTGAGATCTAACCAGGTAAGAGAAAGCCAGGTAATCCTTCTGCAGAAGGAAAGCTTTGAACAGATCCTTATCTTCCAGACTAGCTTGTGCACATGCACACATCCAGGATTCACCTAATAGATGGAAAACTACAACAGGCAGCTGCTGTTCTTGGGGGAAAGGCGCTCGAGGAATGAAGTGTGTAAGCTAAAATGTCAAATCCCTGCCCTGAGATTCTCCAATCAGCACAATTACAAGTTGCTTTGGGAAAGGGAAAAAGGAGAAAGGCATTGTGGTACAAAGCACTCTTCAAATTAGCTCATCAAATTAATTTTCAGTTCACAGCAGCTGAGAGCAAAAGGGAGGGAGAACTCAGATGCAAGCCATCAAGTCATCCCTCTCATCGCTCACCAACTGCGGTCCACTACACATCAACCTGGGTGTGAGCACTATCAAACTACAAGTTATTGAAAAGCAGTTACTGTCACTGAACGTGGCTTTTTATACAGGAATACAGATTTAATTACGAGCAATTTGGGAGCCTGCACACTGAACACAGACACAGGTTGAAAACCCCTGCTCTAGAAGGTTTGACTGAGGGAGCGGGGCACGTGCTCCAAAGGCTGGGCGCGTGCTGCCAAACACGACGCTAATTTTAGGGAAGCTAAGCTGAACTGCAAGGAATAAACACCATAGCACTGAGTGAAGCTCCAGCTATTGCTAGTTACAGCAGCACTGAAAATTACAATGAGGGTTTGTTTGTGTTAATGCTCTTTACTCCTGCCTGGCCGCCGCTCCAGCAGTGACTAACCTTTGGGCTTCGGCCGCGTGCCCCTCATGAGGGGCTTGAGCTCCGCTGCCACGTCCCAGCCATGTCAGATGGGCCGTGCTGGTACAGGGGAAGCCAAATCCCCCTCTGCAGGGGCCAGGAGCTGCTGGGGCAGCCCTGGCACCCAGCCTGCACTGCACCCCCTTGGGGAGCTGCTGCTCTTCTTCACCTGTGGGCCCAGCTCCTCTGCAACGTGACCAGCTGGGCCACAGCCCACGGCTCTGCATCAGCAGGCTGCCTGCCACTGTGCCAGGGATCCCTCGGCCATACAGAAGCCCATTTGTGTCGCTTGGAGACAGACTAACAAAGTCTCTGGCCAGCTGAATGCTGTGTCTTGCCTGCGTTACTGAGCAGCACTCCCGGGCAGGCTTCATTAATCCACCGCAGACACATGACAACAGGATTTATAAACGGACTGGGTCTTCTCGGCACATCTTTCACAAAATGTATTTCTACCCTTAATTTTCATCTGCAGCCAGGAAAAAATAGTATTGAGGCAACGCTCCTTTGGGATGCTGAGGAATCCTTACCTTAATAAATGCATAAAGTTGTATTTATTCAACAATGAGTTGCTTATTTGGAAAGAACAAAAGAGGGGAGGAAATGCGAGTGTGGAAGTGCCAACACAGATAGACCCTACCCGAGATGCAGTGCTGAAACTGCGTGCTTCATGGGAAACACTGACAACAATTCAACTTCACATTAAAACAAGGGGAGAAAATGGAACAGAGAATTAGACAAGTACCACCCCATGGACATATCCCCGCCTCTGGGACTTTAACCTAGACGTGTCCTGGCTCTGAGCTTAAAACAGGCAGAATCTAGAATAGCACTGATAATCCTAGGAGGGGGAAGGAAAAAAAAAAAAAAAAAAAAAAAGGAAAAAAAATTAAACAGAAAAACACTCTAAATGAGAAAGGGTAACCGGACCAGTATTTATACAGCTCCAAATTGAAACATCTCTTCTGTGTGCTCACCTTCCTGTTCTTTAAGTGGGAACCATGAGAGTCCTCTTTAAAGGACTGGTTGTGACAGTGACAGTGCAGCAGTCTACATCCGATCAGAGGTCTCTGGGCACACCAGAAAACCTCTCTGAAGGAGATACCCACAGGTTGGGCACAGGGCGCAGGAAAAAAAGAATAGGCCTGGTGTATTTTGTAATCCGTCTGCCCTAGAAGAAATCCAAAAGGCTTCCACGTAGCGGGGGATGTTGCTTTCCAAACCCACAGATCTTCATGATAAGGAAGGAACATTTTCCCATAAAAGACAAGCCTACCCACACGTCTCTGTAACTCCACTCCATGTAGACGTTTGGTGGAAAATGAGGCAGATGAAGCACACAAGGCCAAAACTCAACAACAACGGCCTCGACAGCCAGTTTTGCCGAGCGTACGCATGGACTGCCACATGTACTCCTGCCTCCAAAATGCAGCTCAAAGCCATACTCATTAGGTAACTTTCAACCCCAAGGGACTATTAAAGAAGGAAAATAAACGGAACAATTCCTAGACCAGATTTCAAGCTTCAGCTATTTTTGCTGCAATCTCATTCCCAAGTCAGCTTTATTTCTTGTTGTGACACACACAAGTAAGTCTGTCCCTTTCACCTCGGCTCTCCCAAGTGCTGTGTTATCTCCAGGAGAACAGTACTTGGAACAATTCAGAAGCAGGTGCCAATTTTCTCCTTTCTCTGCAAGTGAAGACTTTCTGTAACCTTCATCTTTAGGAGGTCTAACTCTACGCCTGGCATTTTGGAAGCATTTGTCAACGTATTTTTGTGGCGTGCTATTCTAGAAAAACATGGTTCTTAGTATTTACCTAGCATTACACCAAAATATCTTATTTTTGAATGGGAACCATGGAGATGCCTCCTATCTCTAGGGGAATGCTCAGAACATGAGCACTTAAAAGCTCGTACGGGAAGCTGGACAGCAGCACTGAGGGCCCCTAAGTACATGCTGGAGCATCACTACATAGTAAGAGCCTCTGAGGTTCTAGCAGACTTTGCTACGGTTCCCAAACGCTCTAAGAAATGTTTTACACTCGTTATTTGTTTTATACTCATTTCCATTGTATTCACTCTGTTGTTTATTAAACTACAACATTCTCCTATGACAGAGATGTCCCTGCAGCAGGAGCATGACTTGACCCCTGTGCTAGCATTTGGGACAGGAGCACTCACCTGAAAGGAATCAAGGAAAAACAGTAAAAGCAGAGAGACCAGTGGAAAACATCTTGCAGCACAGATCATAGCCAGGAGGCATCTCTTTCACAAACCTAACTAGCAAAGCTATGCTGCAAGAAGCTCTGTAGGGAAACCTGGCTAGAGGACACAAAGAAATGGAGAATGAAAGGCTGGCGAGAGGAGGAATACCTTCGGAGCTCCTTTGTAGTGGCATTAGATCCTAAGACTGCACATTTTCAATTGACTGTGTAGGTTCCTAAAAACTACTGGAGGATTAGAGTCAGTGGTTACGCAGTACATATTCTGACAGTCTACATAAGCCTTTCTAATAAAAACTAATCAATTATCCCTACTGAAGAAGCCTCAGGCAGGATGAATCAACATGAAATTAATATTTTTAATTAAGATACGTTTCTATATTCAGACCAAGCAGATGCCACGTATTTCACGCTGTATTTCTATAATAAATTTGCAGCTCAGATCTTAAATGGGTCAGTAATAATCATGCACGTTATAAAATATTGAAGAGTGTGCCCTTCAGCTCCAATAGCATATCGACACTAGAATGCAAGATGGTATTAGCTTCTGGAAAAGGAAACAAAATAGAGTCTGACTTGCCAGCCATGCATGCTAGAAGAAAGTAGGCTCTACCCTTTAACAGCTCAGCTTGTCCAAACTTACTGTTTTCCTGCACCCTGGCCACGAAGCCTGTGAGAGGTATCTGTGGAGTCAACTGAGGCATAGGGGGAGGGGGTGGAGCAATAGAAACTGGTAGCAACGCACACAGCATATCGGGGGAAGTCAACGGACACAGGGGGAAAAGGAAAAAAAAAAAAGGAAACAAACAAAAGCAGCCGTCAGTAACGAGGACCACAAAAAACAAAGTATGTAAAGAACAACAAGAACACACAAACGGAAGAACCTTCTTCAAGCTTGTGTTTCCAACAAGGCTGAATTCATGGCTAGCCAATTGAGGCTTGAAAAGCAAAACGTGCCCGTGTCCATCTGAACAAAAAGCAGGGCGCAGGCTGCGTGTTGGGGAGCTGCGTGTGCCAAGGGGTTTGCTCAGCCTCGCTCGGGGAGCACGCAACACGGGGCTTTCCATCATGCTGCTCAATGAGCACTGCTCAAACATAGTAGTTCTCTTTTACAAGCGTGCTACCAGAAGAGGAGGTGATGCTGTAGAGGATGCTGGACTCCTCCTCTAATGTAAGAGCAGGGAGCTATATCAAATGCAGCGCAGCAGCCCTGCCGCAGAGCAAAGACAACTGCTTTACAAAGGCTATGATGCTGTCATGTCGATGCTCCGTGTCCACACAGGGAGCACCTCCCGTCATCTTGCTCTGCTCAGGCTTGCAGGGGGCAGTGGCAGGCTTACGATGTTTTTGTTGTATGTGTGGTACATCGTATGTACGATGTTTCTGTTGTATGTGTTGCTCGTTGGTGGGAAAATGGGTGGGTTTAGAGCTGAATGGAGCTCTGTTTTAAATTAGCAAGTCTTCTCTGATTAGAGGCATTCAGGAACTTCAGGAATCTGGCAAAGGCTTCAACGGCTACCACTGGCTACAATGGTGCCCAGAGCTGCCCAGGAAGCACTCACAAGCTCATCTCCTGTGACGTATGGACCTCCTCAGCGAGCAATGAGGTGTGAAACACAGGCACCAGCGCTCAGAGATGCTGGGCTGACAGCTGAGGTGTTGCTCTTTCCTCTACAGGTAGGAGAGAGGCTTGGTGGTAGCAGGACACGCCATTTAAAGTACCAGCTCTGGTGGGACATCTCCCAGTGAAGGAGGGGGGGGGGAGAACAAAGCAAGCAAACCAAAAAAGAAAAAAAGAAACAGAAAAATAAACAACAGAACATAACTCATTGGTTTATACCATGCCCCTTCTCAGGAGAATTTCTCTTGCACTGAAATAGAGAAGTTCCTGTGAAGGTGGGAATTCAGCAGTATACTCCAGTTGGAATCAAATTTGAAAGAGGTTCTGTACTTCCCAGTAAGCAACAGTTTTAAATAAAGCCATAACTAAGATTAATGTTCAATGGATAAAAATGAAGCATTTAGTTCATTACAAAACCAATAATCAAATCAGCTGTATGGGGGAAACAATAAAAGAGGGACAACAAACAGGTTTCTCACAAAATTGAAGTAAACATCTAAGAAAAAACAGAATATTTGTTAGCATGAGAAGTAAAATCTTAAAGAAACATGGAACCTAGATTTAATGTCAAGACAGTAGCATTAAAAAAAAATCACCAGTTACAGAAACGGAGAAAAATAGTTTAAAGTAGAAAAACACCCATCAAAATACTGTTCAAAAAAAATCTTGACAATCAGTATTTTGAAAACACCAGAGAGGCTAGACTAAGGAATAGCACCTGCATTTGAGCAAAAAATTGCTTTGGAAAACTCCAAATGTTCAGAAACAGTGTGTAGAGCATTCGAGGCAACCGAACTATTTCCAGGAGTAATGCCCTGTTTATTCAACAGAATACGACTGTTTGAACAGGAAGGAGTTTCTATTGCTATGGTGAATTAATTTCAGGGAACAGGAGTGTGGAGGAAAGTGAAGGGTCAGAGTGGGTCAGAGAGAGTAGCAGGAAAATTAGAATTGGGAAAAAAAACTAGATAGGTACTGTGCCTGCATACAAAGATGCTTTTGGACAAACTTAATACTTGTAAACCTCTGAGAAATCTCTTCACCTCAGTGTCTCAAACATTCTGTATCTATTCTTTCCATTATAGTAAGTATACTAACAACCAGCACTCGTCTGTAGTGGGGTTTAGCCCAAACATCTACATTTTGTTTTAAAGAAACATCACTTTGAAGTTTAAGGAGTTGGCACACCACCAGAAGCCATTAGAGTACTATCACTCTTCTATGTATATTTGGTCAAAATTATTCTTACTGAAATTCTTCCTTGCTGGAAGCAGCAAAGCAGAGGTTCCTGGTCTAAACCTAGCTTCCCACCAAGATTCTATTAGATCCCTATTTTGCAGAGCTTTCTGCAGTCACCCTTGCTTGCCTTGCTGGGTGGTTAGGCAGAATGCTGATGACTAAAACTAGCTCAGCTGCCCACTGCATCCCATCCCTCATTCATCCCTATCTATTCTACTTGTGTGGAAGCACAGAGGAGTTGTCTGCTGAAAAGAAAAGAGGCTGAACTCTTCTGTCCCTTCTTTAACAGTTAAGTTTAAAATGAAGAACAAAGGAGAAACTTGGAATCAGGAATAGGATTTGGGAATGAGACAGAGACAGGTAGAAACTATGTAATGGGAAAAACTTGTCATAGGAGCGCTGTGCTCTGACAGCACTCTCTTGCCACTAGCCCAGCAGTGGAGGGAGTGTGCTACGAGCACATTAGGTCTCCTGAAAAAAAAATTTGGTTTTAGTTTATGTTCCCCAAGCACACCTGAAATACTAAGTATAATGTGCCTATAATTAGATAGGCAATCATAATAATTTCTTGCCATGAGTAACAGCAAACAACTCAGAGGGGAAAAACAGTGTAATTGCATACAGTGCAATCACTGTACAGCTTAAAGAGGGTTTTTCTTGTTTGTTTTTCCTTCTATTTTAGGAAAGAAAGCAATAATCTTATTGATGCTCTTCACAAATGAGTTAAAATGCCATGCATGCTTTTACAATCATTTTGCTCAAAACAGTTTGTGATTTCAGAGCTCAGAAGCTTACTTGAATTTTGAGAATAAAGAGGCCCGCCATTAACATGAGGTTGAGCAGAAAATGGGGCAGTCACAGAAGGATTCCGTCTGTATCCACCAGAAGATGCTGAAGAAGTGGTAGAGTTGTGTCGCGAGATTTGCCTGGTCATTGTGCCATACTGGGAACCAGGAGCTGAACCCGGAGCAGCTGAAAAGCATTAGCCAGAGGAACCGAGGAAAAGACTTAAGCAGAGCATTACTTGGGGCAGAATGCAGAAAACAGAAAAAGCCCAGAACATGGGAATCACTTGATTACAGACCACCAATAACTTAAGGCAGTACCAAGAGATTAATAGAAAACAAACATCCCTGTTATAATCAATAATGAGAAAAAACACACAGGACATAAAATAACATTGATATAAAGGGCATTTGAGAAATGCTGGGAAAACTACTTTGAAGACTGGGTGGGACTGGAAAGTTGAACCAGCTTCCAACTCATAAGCATATCTCAATATTCTACATGCAATACCCTTTATTAAAAAGCACACACAAAAAAATCCACATTCTGCTCAAAGCAAACGTTTTCCATTGTGAACCAGAACTTGTCTCCAATGTAATACCAAAAATTGCTCTAACAAAACAGTAAATTAAATGACATGAGCTTCAGACACTTGGCGTGTTTGCCAATCATGTTTGCTAGTTGTGGTTTTGTATTCACGGCATTTATACTTCTACCAGATCAGAATCACCAGTGCAGGCTGACAGAAAGACACATCACTCTCTCATCAAGATGAACACCCATTTTTACCTTCCACATGCTTGCTGCACAAAATTCAAGGTTAATAAAAACAATTTAAGTGCTCTTTTTGCATGAACCTCTGACAGATGAAAGAATCAAACCTTGCAAACTAATGAATCTCACATGTTGAGGTCACATGGATCAATGCACAACTTTGCAATGTTTAAGTGCAAAAATTGTTTTGCAGTAGAATGTTCTGTGCTTTTAAATGCATACGTATATATCTTTTATAACCATATAAAAATATATACAAAAATGCATACACACACACACGTACACACACAAACCGTGTGTGACCAGAAGTTTGCAGTCCTGTAGTGCCATCCACAATCACTTTCACTTAAACACTTCAGTAAGAGAAAGTGTTACAGGTTATGTGGGTCAAAGCCTCCAAAGCTCGTCTCTTAACAAGATCAATGAATTTTGCCATCAGCCTGTGATAGGAAAGGGGTGGTGGTGTCTGTCTTCTTTTATACTTACTACTTTTAAATCAATTTCTAACAGCTACACGTAATGTTTGAAATAATTTTTCAAAACCTGTCAGCTCGTATCCTCAAGTCTTCCAGTTTGGCATCTGCCTGCTGCAGTACAGCATCACTGTGGCAGACACTACTGCTTTCCAGGCACCTTATTTCCACAAGATAGGTCACATACATCGCACATCAGCTACCATTTTTTAAGTGAGAGTGCAACCATAGTGGCTTATTTTCAACTGCAAGAGTGATACAGCAGAATACCAATATTCAAGCTGATTTGGAATTGTTATAGATCAAACTAATTAGATCTCAACTTTATCGGGAATAGAGATTCCAAGCAACTAGCAACCTGCTCCCCATACCTTGTGCATTTACCTTCAGAGGCTTTAACCACAGGAAATTAGTGATTAGATTGTTTAAAGAAAAAAAAAAATCACCCCAGAATTGATTTGTGTACTAAAATCATACAGCACCCACTACAAATGAAAAAAAACAGCTTTGCTAAGTCCATTAGGAAGAGATGATTATTGATTATGCAGCACGACTGCAATCACTTCAGCATTGACACAAGTCTCACCTATCAGACTGCCCATCGGGAGAGGTGGTGGCAGTGGTGGTGCTGGCGGGGCTCCAGGAGGAGGAGGAACAGAAATGTGTGCTAATAAAATAGTTTATATTCCCAATTAGGCCATATATTAAAAAAGCAAATAAGAAAGCATGGGCACATGATAGGCTTCCCAAATAAATATGAAAATTCAACTTGAGTCAACGGATAATAGCTCAGGCCCTGATCCTACACAGGGTTCTGTATCTGCAGATCTTTATTCCCATTGATTTCAATGGGATGACAGATGATGGTAAGATTCACGCCTATTTGTACCACTGCAGGATCAGAAACACCTGGGAAAAAGAAAGGAAAGCCTACATGTGCATAAAAAAGTGAAGACTTGCAACCAAGGAACAACGATTTAAGAGGTGCAATAGCGTAATTACATTGCACCAAAATTCTGCTATTTTCTTGTACAAATTAATTTTACGCGCTTACAAAGACACAAATGTAAGCAAGTGTCAGAGTTGGTTTATTACCACGGTAATCCTGCAGTCTACTAATAAAGAAGGATTCTACACAATCACACAATTTATCATTATTAAAAACAATTGAGCAGTTTTTGGTGATGAAAGATCATTCGTGGTTCTCTTTTATTGCTGTCCTATAGTATAACACTTGTTCTTCTGCCTCTCACAGTGATCTCACTCATAGCTTAGCAACTTCAGACTGTAACAGAATAAATGACACTGGTGGATGAGTCTGAATTCTACTACTGATAATTTTTTGTAGGTCATCTTCTGTATTTTATTTGAGGTAAAGACTTTTATTTAATTAAGAACACACACACAGAAAATCATTGGCAGATGGTAAATTAGTAGACTATTTGGGAAAAAAGATTTCCCATCAAATATGTAGTGACAGTTGCTGCTGCTTCTCAGGACATTCAGAAACGCCTACTTGTAGGCAAGGCCTTTGAAAATGTACTGAAGCTTTGAAGGGACATACTCTTCCTCTTTAGCATCCCCTGTCCCACAATTGTCTTGTCAAAACATGGACAGACAAAGGTGTTTTAACCATCTGTTACTGCACAAGTGATTGTTCTCTAAGTACTTCTGGTAAAGAATTAAAACTTTACATGTCCCCCAGCACTCATAAATGATTTCCTGACTACGACTGTGCTTTGCGACGGTTTCTCCTCCATTGTGTTCAGGAAAAATTCCCTCTGCAAACACATGACTGACATTACAGCCTTAAGTTAACATGGGAAGACGAGCCCCTCATACCTGGTCCAATGGTTGGCGGTGAAGGTGTAGGCACGGCAATGGGAATGCCAATACTGCTGCTTCCACTGTTCTCTCGACTGCCACTTCCTCCACTACTACCGCTATAAAACAGAAGAACATTAAGTATTAGCACAGCATTCCTACAAAGGCCTATCAACAGTCACGTTCCTTGTGTGAACTATGCTGGCCTAACTCAATTACAGACTTGAAAAATCCACTTTAAAAAAACCCTGTCTCCACCTACAATCTCATATAGCTAATCAAGTCAGGATGCATTACACTCCTAATAAATGGAATTAGCTAAGCTGATAAACATCACTACACATAAAATGTCTAATTAAATGATTTCAGAAATAAAAAGGTAAGCATCTATACTAGTTCTAGGCAATGGAGTAACAACTGCAGGAATAGTTCAAGGGCCTTGTATTAATTAGAAGTATTAAGCTGGGGCTGGAAGAGTTCATGCCTAAACCGTAAATAATTTTTCTAAATTATTTACACTATCAGCTGAAGGAATCTTTTCTCTGCTCAGAATAGAGCTTGAGAATAAGAACTTTTTAACTGAGATCAAGCACAATAAACCAAGCTGAGAAGACAGGAAATAATTTTCTGTGTAGCCGATATACCTGTTCACATACACATGCACATACTTTTTATGTACAAAAAGGTTGTTTCTGAGGTAGTCTGTAAGGTAACAGTACAGCCAGGTGGCAATTTGTCTCAGTACTGTTTATATGATATTCAAATTCAAGGCCAGCAATAGAGATTTGTACAGAACATACTTCTAGTGACTACTGAATAATGTTTCTATACATCTTTCAGAGGCCACATCATCTCTTTTCATTGAGGGAGCCAAAAAGGAATCAATCAGGGCTCAGATGGAATCTCTCCTTATTCTTATCCATGAACATTCCTTAGGCCAAGGCTTGAATCTACACAGATTAAATGGTAATACAAAGAAAACTAAGTAGCCAATATGCCTTTAAGCCAAAACACCACTTTAACCTATTCATGCTAATTAAGGAGTACTCAGTGATTTTACAGTTTATTTAAAATTCCTGAGTAGCTGCAAATCAATGCTGTCAGGAGTCAAGAACAAATCATTTGAATATATCTTAAGAAAATAACAGTTACAAAAAGAAAACCAGTGATATGAAATGGAAGCCAAGATAATTCCTTCAAAATCAATGTTCTGTCTGCTGAAGACCTTGATCTTGTCACCATGGTTGCGGCTGAATTTCTAACTGCAGTCTACATAAAAAAAGATCTTGTGAGACAAGAGTAGGGAGCATTCACAGTAGCCAGCTAAACAGATTAACAAGATCTTCACTGCAATCAGATTTAGTTGTTACTTAATTCTGATAGTACTTCATGAACAACTGTATCCAAAATTCTCTCTCAACCCCTCAATTAGAGACCTACTGTGTTTAATTGACTACTGGGAGTTAAAAAATAAATAGGGGAGAAGCTGTCTGAAAAAACTACCGTCTTATTTTTAACTACACTGAACTCTTTTATCTGCTTTTTCCCTGCAGTTTGAAGCCTCTGATACAATCAAATAGAGGAAACCAAACTTGCTCCAAGAGGCTTGGAGAAGAATCTAGCCTTGCAATTTGAGAAGAAATTTACATATTAAAAAAGAAATGAACAAGGTACACATGAACACCTTTCTCATCCTGAAACACACTGCTCTTTCAAAGCCCATAAGTACATGGAAACAACTGGCTAACACCAATACCTGCTGGTAAGTTTAATTTTCTACTTCTATCATGCCAGCACTGATTACAAGCATTACGTTTTAGCCAAAACAAAGCAATCAGCTCTTTCTGACTATCTTTATCACAGCATTTCTAATCAAGAGAAACTTCTCTTTGCAATTAGTGGTCTTGAAAACAACAATAAAAAAGATATTCTATAAAGCCTAACTATATTTAGGATAAGATTAACAATGTACCTTCTGCTTTAACCCAGTAGGAACCATCATCATCCCACTTCTCAACTGCATAAATGTTTAAGTTTTGCTTATTTGGGGGAAAAAAGTAACAACAAAACAAATGAGGTCTGTGCTTATGGAATTATGCTGTTAGATATATTGAGGCTTCAATAGAGCACAAAAATGGTTCTGTGTGTTAGAGAAGTCAAACAATAACTACATTGAAGTTCTGTGCATTAACAGAGTGGTAGAATAACTCACCTTTTGCCTTTTAACAAAGAAAAAAAAGCACAGAAGTTCAAAGCTTTTCTGTGACTTCAGTAAGCAGCAGCACGCCAGGCAGGCAAGAGTTTGAGTGAGGAAAGAAATGCTCTACCTGTGTGTTCTTGGTCTCTGGTTCAAGGAAGCTGTCCTTCCTGGGCTGTGCTGGCTGCCCAGTCTGGCAGGACTGGTCATGTAATCATTAGGAACTGTTGGTGGTTTGACTGGCTCCAGGGTTTTGTAAGGAGTATTTCGTCTGGTCAAGGAAAAAGATTTCAAGACAAAGATAAATGATCAGAAGAACAAAAGAATAAATGCATGAAGTACTGATGCCATTTGTTTCCTTCAGTTTCCATGTGAGACCACTGCACAGTGACTCGCATTACAGCATATTAAACAAATTCCACCAGGGAGATGTGGGGTGAAATCATCTTCAACTCTCTAAAGTGCTCTTAGGTAGAAAGATCCACACAAGTTGGCCTAGAGCACATAAACTGATTTAAAAAGCCTACACTAAATTTAACACCAAAAATATCTTCTTTGAACTACATACCATACAATAGTTACACCTGCATACTATTCCAGGGTTATCTTTTAATACACTGCATGTGACCACCTCTTCCACAGTAACAACGTCCTGTTTCTCTTCCTCCCCTCCAACTGCTTAACGGTCCTAAAAGCATTCTTGGCTAAAAGGTATTCAACTCATTAAGACAGGAGCAAGTCTGAAAGATTCACAGAAAGAGTTACATTTGCAATCACCAGTGCTTTTCCTAGCAGCATTGTTTTATGCTGTAATCAAGCATATCACTTAAGCAGATCTTTAAGTGCTTCACAGATCAGCTTCATTGTCTCCATCTTACAGACAAAGAAAGTGAAGCTCGGAGACTTCCAAGGTCACGTAACAGGCTGCATCAAGTCAGAAATATAACACAGATCTTTCCAGATCTGTTTACCCGACCCGTTGCTGCCTTAGGAACAGTCTGTGTATTGTGCTCAACTGCAGAGCTCCTCGGTTCGCACTAGTAACTGAGAGATCCCTCGCAAGACACGGGATTTGGCAAAGCACCAGCTAAGCAAAAACAAAAATAGTAAACTACTGGCATTTAATCATTTCTTCAATTACTGGTTATGACCGAGCTGGTGAGTTCCATGGCTTCACAGTATTTAAAGAAATGTATCGACTTCCTTTTCACAATACAGAACCAAACAGCACTAAATTTTAACTACAATGTTTTATTATTAAAACCTCTCTAAACAGAAAAACGGAAACATCATAACTGTTTGCATGAGCTATGGTGTTTGTAAATGAGTTTGTCTATACAAAGAACTGCAGATGAGTTTGATACGCAGACTGCTACCACCTATAGATCCGCCAAAGGAGATCAGTCATGGGAAAAATAAATTTCGTATTCTAGCTATAAGAGACAGAGCTCTAAATACCACCAAATAAAATGGTAAGCACGGAAGATTTTAAATGTGCTTCCAACAAAAATAGCTTTGAAAACTACTGTTTTAGAGTTTTCTCGGTGGAAATGCGCTGGCAGTAGGAAATGTAGCCCCCCCAGCTCTGTAGTACTATTTATTTTGCCAATCAGATTTAAGTATCCTATCAAAAGCAACCCCCTGCTACATTTTCCAGTTCAGCCAAGCTTTGGTTTCTCCTTGTTCTTCTCAACTTTACTGAAGGACTCAAACTCCCAAGCACCAGAGAAGTAAAAAATAGATTCTTTCTGCCTCCTGAGTCCAGTCCTTGCCTTTGTTTTTCTGTCTGCCTTACACCGGGGAGAACAGCTCTGTCCCGGCACAGCCCACGGCTGCCCACCTCACCATCCACTAATTCCTGCCAGCAGGTAGCTAAAGGCAGCCCAGGGCCGTGTGCTGCTCCTGGTCCCTCACGGTGCAACTGCAACTGCTCCCCTCATCCAGCTCCACTCGTTTTGTCCCTTGCTGTATTTCCAGCCTGAGCAGCTCCGACAAAGACCCCCCTGCTGCCATTCCTTTCATTTTGTAGCTCGGACCTCGGAGCAGGAGTTCCTCCCTCCCCACAGCCCTGCCTTGGAGGGACGAGCTGTACAATAGGCAGCACGTACTACAGGCCCGTGTTAGACACCAAGCTTGTTCTGATTTTACACGCTTATCTCTGGTTTTGTGGATCAAAGGGAGAGGAGTAGCATCCTTGCGGTTTCTAGCAATTTTTTCTGCATATGTTAGGGGAACCAGTCATGCCTATGATATTTCGTGCTTTGGCAGAACGCGGCAGCTCAAGACAAGAGCTTCCTGAACAAGAAGGGCAGATAGGAATCACTGTACGAGCCCACATTATTCCTCCCCCTCAGCCAACTGCTGCCTCTCGTCAAGCTCATCTGGAAATGACGTTCAGCTGATTAATCCTTATCAGGCATCAGCGGAGGCAACCAAACAGCTCCGGCTTGTTCGGGGGAGCAGGAGAGAGGCAGCTCACCAGCGCATCAGCGCTGCTGTTTCACTCGGAGTGTCCAAGAGGACATGAAAGCCTTCCCCTGCTTCCCGGGGCTGATAAACAACTCTCTCTCTGCCGGGATAAGAGAGACAATTGGAATACTGATTGCGTGCCCTCGAGCAATGGGAATTTTCACAAAACACGCTGAGGAAACCCCTAGGGTAATTTCTCTGTAGAATACACAATAAACACAGCCATCTTGAAGCAGCAAAGCAGCAAATCAGGATTAAAAATCACTAAGTCTTTGACAAAAGCAGTTGCTGCTCCTAATTTTCCTCGACCATTGCTCCTGTTCTGTCTCATTATTCCCCATTTTCCAGCTCCCCACTTTTTCCAGACAACGTACCTGAAGCCAATACAACCACACCAGCCAGCTTTACAGTGCCTCACTCTCCCACAGCGTATGGGAAATACCGAGAGGGACAAATAGGTAGATCTTGCTTCGGATGGCTTCTGGAAGATGGGTATACAGAACGGCGTGGCAGAGGCTTTTCAGGTATTAATGCTTCGGTCCCTAGCAACAACTGCTTGCTGGCATACAATGATAAGCAGATTTCCCTCCCCACAGGTCCATGGCAGTGAAATTGATGCTACGGTAGGGAACTGAAGTCACAGGGGGACTTGGGAATAGCAGTATCTTTCCTCATTTAAGCATGCAAATAAAAATTCACAAGCCAATGAGAACTAGTGTGGTCCATGTGTTAACAATGCCATGAATTTTGCTTAGATAATTTAACAAGTATGGTATCTACAGCCACCTCATATCTCTGTAATACTGAGAAACAAGCAGACAAAGAACTTCAACAATGAAGTCCTTCCCCCACTGAAGTTAAAACCTTATTGATATTCTCTCATGTCATCAAAGATTTCTGTCCAAAATTCAGGAATAAACAACAGTCTTCTCATTCACCCATATCTGTAATAAATCCTCTCCCTCATGAAAAGTGGCTCTTTCAAAAGGTCACCACGAAAATAAGAGTCAGTGCAGCTGAAAGGGTTTATACAAAAAAAGCACAATTGCGTTATTTGCTAAAGGCAATCAGAACTACCATCCATTCCACCTATTTAATAAAACCCCACCACTGGCACAATTAAAACTATATATTACGCAGGAGGCACCAAGCAGCTTGCATTCTTACCCCAGAGTTCCCCGGCCTGACATGGGAGGACTTGGTGGTTTTTGTGTAGGCGGATTTGTTCTTGACAAGGTGCCAGTTCTTGCAGGCTGGTTATTTCCATGCTGAAATAAGGGAAAACATGATTTTATTTTTATAACGGAGCAGCTCTATTATTGACAGTTTTTATTTTTTTTAAAGTGTAAGAATATGAAGTGAGAATTCCCAGACAGCTGTCAAACAGCAAGTTTTTAGCTACACACAAGACAGACACCAGTATATACAAAGAGTCTAAATACAAGCTTAATGTTATTTTTGCTATTAATTTACAACAGACATCAGAAAGCTAGGCAGTTGACAGGTTCATGCACAAATCTCTTATGTCTCTTTTCTTTAAAGGGAAGCCACATTTGTGTTCGTCCCAGCTCGGGTGTTAATAATTCAAATCAAACTTTACGGCTGACAGTACAACACAGCCAGCATGGGCCCAGAATTTCTCAGTTTGCCCCTGCTATTTGACTAGCAGAGTCATTCAGGTTGTCTGGGAAGTCTCCTGCAAAAAAAAAATGTAAGTGAAGGGAATCAAGGCATCTACTGAATCCAGAGCAAAGCACTACATGTGTTAGAGAAATTAATGTATCTAGGTATAAATGCAGATGTCAATGTATCGCAGATAGATTGACACACGCTAAACGCTGTAAATAATAAAAAAATCAAGTACAGCATGTTTAATCTAAATATCCTATGGAAAGCAGAGGAGAGCGTAAGAGCGCGCTAGTTTTCAGTTTTAATGGCTCTGCAGCCTCTACTATCAGTCACATGAGGCACTGTGGGTCAAAGGAGAAATAACACTTCTTACCTTGGCTTTTAGCCACTTAACGTTGGCAAAAAAGGGGGGAAAAAGGCAGAAATTAATGGCAGGTCCATCACAACTGACAGGACAGGTTAAACTACAGATAATCACATTCAAAATATCATTTGTGCCTACTGATAATTAGCTCCATCCCAGTACACTAACAAAGACTTTACTGGCTCGCGTAGTAAAGGCAGAACTTTCAAAGATGAAACGACCCAAAGAAAACAAAACAAAACAAAAAATAGCGGCATCAAAATCAACTTAGCTCAGCTCTGATGGATTTATTTGTCAGATTCCTCAAGGCCAGGAAAGGGTTGAAAAGCCCTTTGCTGACTAGTCAAGTCCAAAAGCAGATCAATGCTATTGCAATGGCAACGTGCACTTAAGAATTTGCTCACAAAACCACAGTCGCAGCTATACGGTGCAGAATGGGCTGGCCCGTTGTTTTGACACTTAACCTTCACGTGTTTTGAAGAAATCCTAGCTGCTGCACTGCATGGCAAATAAAGAAAAGGGAGTCCTCGGATGGGATGAGCAGCAGAGCCTTTCACCTCTGGTTTATTGATTGAAACCTGATTCAAGCCAGCACAGCGCTGGCTGCTCAAATCTGCGTTGGCAGTGATTGTTATTCTGAAATTTTAGCTCTTAGCATCAAGTCTTTATGTGACTCCACTCTATCATTTTTACAGCCTTCGTGACTGCAGAGGAGAAAAAATTTGAAAACTTGGCCTCCGTTCTATAAGGAAAAGTCATGCCATTTTTTTAATTCCAAGTTGAGTTCTTCACATTTATTGAGGGGGCAGGGTTAAGGATTCTTCTTTTTGAATGGGGAAAAGGGGTAGTTTCACTGATTAAAAAAAAAAAAAAACACCAACTACAACATAAAACAGTCCCAGTGCTATTTTGGAGGGTTTTTAGAAATAAACTGTCATTTCCAGAACAGGCCTCCTAAGGCAGAGCTCTACAAAGTGCAGTGTGCAGACCTCCTTCTCCTCCAAGATGCACAGACTAGTCCAAAGCAGTTCACACACTCAGAAAAAAGTAATGAAATATTTTTTTATAACTTTATAACGGAGCTTTACAACGATGTACATATGTGAGGTGGATTTCTGACAAGGCCAGCTTAACCAGTGAGGAACAGTTGGGATTTACAAATCAAGAGGTTGGAAGCCACTGCCTCTACGTTATTCACATCACAGGAGCAGAAGCCCAATGCCCAGTCCCAAACCCAAATGAAAAAGCTTAGCTGCGCTAAGTACATGTGAAGGCCATCCCATGCGCTCCCAGTCTGGGCAGAGTGGCAGAATTAGCGCATTTCAACCAACCGCTTCTGTCCCTAAATGTTTATTTTGCAGATAAACACGAAGCTCAGTTTCCACGACGCCCGGGTCCTCTCAAGTATTATATTTTTAGTGCAGGCTTGCAGCGATTAAATTTGCTTTCCCTTCTTCCAGGAGTACGTGACCCTTCCCCTCACTTCTCCAGTTGCCAAGGGCAATAGCATAATACGAGGAATTTGTTAAAAGAAACCAAATAGTGCAACTGTCGCCCCGTTCCCCTGTCCTCCCTCCCCCAGCAGCCAGACAAAACCCTCACGAGGCTTGCAAGGAAGGGTGGCATGGCTCCTTACCCAGCCTCTGCTATTACATTCGCCTGCCTGAAAAATGTTAAAACAAAAAGCTTCCTCGCTTTCCTTCCCTCATGCGGTGTCGCTCAGCACTCGTGGTGAGTCTTTCCACCCCCTCCTTAATCACTGCACATTCTGCCTCCGCTGCCGCAGCACCGTGGCTGCATCTAGCACTGAATCTGGCATCTTCATCTCATCTCCTACCTTCCTCATGCTAAGCACTGTTCAATTTACTGAACGTGTATCTCGAGTCCAACTCCTGACCTTTGTTCCTGTCCGTACGACTCCGTCAGGTGAGCTTCGTCGCCTTTGCTACCAATTAAATTAATACACAGATACACAAACATACAGACAGTTATTTTTATTTCTTTATTGTGCAGAAGAGTTAGTAACTGCTGTCACCCTGCTTTCAGTAAGTAAAAAGCTCCGTAGAGCCCTCCGTGCTGCTGTCAGTATAAACAGGAGTCACACGGGCAGGAAAACACAGAAGGAAGGAACACAAAGGGGACGGGACTCTTAGGGCAGAGGAACTCCTGATCCAGAAGAGAGAAGTATGGGGAGGAACGCAAATGAATCAAAGCGAGATGAGCCATATGGCTATTTAATCACGGTTACTAAGCTAATTAATTAGGAGGAGCCATTTTCTTGTATTTATTGGCTGAGCTCACGAGGTCAGCCTTGCTGCCTTTCTTGGTCTGAAACCCAAACTCCGTGCTCTCTAAACAATTCAAAAAATTGCTTAGATCTGGGAACAGTTCAGGCAGCAGGGTCTAGACTTGCTATGAACTCAAGAAAAATGGGGAAAAAAGGCAGAAAACCAAAAGGAAAAGCAGGCATATGCTCCGTTTGGGTTCAGGCATCTCTCTCCAGCTGCCTCCAGGCCAGCCAGCTGGCAGAGCACGACCAGCACCCCCAAACCGCCGCATCAGCACCACAAAGGTCAGAGGCCGGAAGGAAGGAAATGGAGGCAGGGCACGAGGAAGAGGCAGCAGGGCACAGGGTTCACAGCATGAAAAAGGGAGAGACTGTACCTAGAGGGAGCTGTACCATTAGAGACAGGAGGTGCAAAAGGTTTCAAAAAAGCTTAGTGAGACAAAGAGCAGCACTGAGGGCTCCTGCAGAAGCTGTTAAGAAGCACAGCTCCCTTCTCCTGCTATCTGTATTACTGAGACGGTCTTCAGGCAGACACCAGCATCCTGGACAAGGCACACATCAAAACAAAAAGAGTGCACAGGCTTGCTGGGGGCGTTTGCGATGCTGAGGCAGAGAACAAGACAGAGTAGGATGCTCCCAGAAACAAGCTAAATGGTAGGAAGCAGCAGTACTGGCTGGGGTTTCTTGCAAGCATCCTAGCAGAGAGGTGTTTTCAAGACAGGAACAGAACAACTTTGCTTTTCCTGGAAAAACCTGCCAAGCATGTGGATAAAGTTTTAAGGGCTGACACAAATTTAAGAGACAGAAACTACAGGTTTAGGTTCAAGAAAGAGGAGCCAACCCCCTGCATTTCCAAAAGAAGCAGCGGCACTCCTGCAGGGTTTTCACTGCTAAGGAGAGTGGGGTGGGCGAGGACTGCGAGCCAGCAGTGGGCTGGGAAGAGGTAATGTAACTCAAGCACTGGGCAAAAGCAGGTGTTTGTAACAGCCATGCAAGGCATTTAACAAAGGCAAAAGCATGTCTGCTTTTGTAACTGATGCAGGGACTTCAGAGAACCTAGACTGAGAGTTTTAAATGCGTTTGGACAGGGCAAACAATGCTTTGGGACAGTCAAGTGATGACTCTAAGTAAGAGGCTTACTTGCTTAAGGCAATTGTTTCAGCCTGCTCGATTCCAACAGATTTAACAGTCCAAAAATTAACTGCAGAGAGAGGCAGTACTGCAGGGCTGTGCTGTATGTGGCCAAAGGGACAAGGCCACAAATGGCCTAAGATTCATGACCAGCATAAAAGGGAAGAGGGGCTGAGGCAATCAGAAGTATCTGGTAGCCAAAGGATGTCCAGACATCTGAAGGGCTCTGCCGGCTGCCCTCAGGAGGCAGCCATCTACAGAACTGTTTTTAATAGTTTCCATGCCAAGCACCAAGTCATGGGGGAACATTAGTCATGATTCAGGGAACCAGAAAGCTATTATTTGAGTTACAAATTGTGTTTGGAAAACTCCAGTTATGAACACTGCACATAACTCATTTATGTGAGCAAACCTATCTGCAAGCACAGAAATACAACGGGCCAGTTGCACACAGGAGCAAAATCCTCACCACACTGAAGTCCAGGAAGCTCCTTCCATACCGTTCAGGTATGGACTTTCCAGTCCGAGACTGCAGCAACTTTACATTTCTGTGCAGGTCGGCTGTACCTCCCCTGCTGTATGCTGTTGCTATTTTTCCAGCTCCTGAATTTCAAGAGCCAATTTCACTCTGTACTCCGCCATACCTAGCATCTCTGAAAGCAGTCATTAAAGACTATCCAGGATAAATGCTGACAAAAGGGAAACAAAGGTTTAGAAACTGCTGTCACTCTAATCTGCATTAATAGAGAGTATATGGCAAACTCAGAACTTCAATATGGATACTCTGTAAAAGCAATAACCAGCCTTAGATCTGTTGTTACCTTTGACCAGTAATCAGTCATCAGCTGCAACAGAAAAGCACATGATTGCTCTTGATGACTCTTTAGCCAACCTCCCCTTTTACTTTAAAAGTTTTATCCTTTATTAGCCAAAGGAGAATCACCTGGGACATCCCTACATCAACCGCAGCAGGCCATAACACCTTTGAAGTGCTGTTATGTCACTGCAGCTAGGCAATCCAATTGCCCCCCAGGCATCCGCACAGGTTTTTGCACAAGGACTGCCTCCTGCCTTACCAGCGGAGCAGTTTGGGATTTGGAGTAACACACGATAATACAACTGGAGCAGGAAAAGCAGCAGGAAGGGCAATTGTACAGGAAAGTTTGGGATGCTTCAGGAACGGATACAGTAAGGCACTAGTCTAGAAGCTTCCCTGCAGAAATCAAGATATGGACTTAAGGAAAAGGGCATTTGTGAACAAAGATGTTTCTCAGAAGGCAGCCTGTACGTGGGCATCAGACACTCAGGGTAACACACTTCTGCCACTAGTTCTGAGCAGTTTTTTGAAGAAATCATTCCTGTGTCTCAGTTTCCTTACTGAATGGTTCAGAAGGTTGTTTTTTTTTTTAATCTTTATTTTGTTATAGTCTATTTTAAGGCAGCTATTTTGAGAAAAACTTCAGCTCCAAATCAATATTTCTTTCAAAATTGAATGTGAGCAGGTAAAGCTTCTGCAATTAAATTTTATTTTCTATCTGTAACATCTTCTAGTATTATTTGCAACCTGGTAATTACATAGCTTTCTGTTAACAGTAACCAGCTGTAGCTTGTCATTATTCCTTCTCTCCTGTATTTTCTCTTTTTTTAATTTCTTTTAGCTTCAAAACTAAGCAGGCAAAAATTTTCAAATCATTTTATTTTAAAATGTTCTAACATATTAAATGACTGTTAACAGAAAGAAACTATTCATAGACAATGGACAAATTTAATATTGTTCCTCAGCAGTTATCAGTAGTCTTGTTCAGACAAAGATACATCACATTCCTGCTTTGAAATACCTCAAGCTCTTTGAATTCTTTTAGTTGGTAATATCGAGTAGCTACAAAAAAATAAGGTTAATAAAAATATTTTCAAAATTAGAAATGAGAGACCTCATAGCATTAAGTTTTCTTTGGAACGAGAAAGGCCTGAAACCTACATCATATCAGATTGCATGCTTCTGAACTTGAACTATGCACACTTCTGAACTTCCAGTAGCAAGTGCCCGATGAAAGGCACTCACTGTCAGCACTCACCCCGGCCACCAGAGCTGGCAGCAGGGAGGGTTACTTTGTCCCCCCAGAGAAGCTTCTTTACCCTACAGCAATAATTACTGTTTGGCCATGCCCTGCTGAGTGATGATGTGACAATAATGAAATTACATCCTTTGAAGCACGAGTGTCCGACAGCCCCTAACACAGGAACAAAGGCAGCAGAGGCTCAGCTTCAGCATCCCTGCCTCGCTTTATTTTTATTACAATGAATTATTTAGAAGTTAATACTCACGTGGCCAACACACACACAGTCTTATCCTAAAGGGAAAGCAGGCATGATTAGGTGGCCTTCCACCCCCATACCAGCACCTCATCTGCATTTTTGCCTTGCACAGAGAGGTAAGCATGAGGACTGCAGGTGCCTGGAGCAGGCTGCAAAGCACAACACAGGTGAGAGCAAGACTCCCTGCTGGAAGCTCAGTATTGGTTTGGTAAGCTTGGGCCCCATCCCTACTTTAAGGGAGTCCTTCCAACTTCCATACGTACATTTTATGGTGAGGAAGTTCCAAATTTTTTCTTCAAACAGCTGAACACAGCTCAAGGGAGTTTTAGAACTGATTATTGCATACACCAAACTCGATCCAATTACAACTATGATGTTTTAATTTAACACATATTCAACATTATGTCCTTTACCTTAAGTCATCATTTCAACTTCCTACTTTGCTGCCATTTTACAGATAGCTGCAAGTCCACCTGCCTCTTATTAAAAAAGGGCATCGGAACAAATTCTAAGGCCATCACCAGGGCTTTCAAGGCGGCTTCCATGCTTCCTCCTCCTTCTCCCCCCTCTTAAACTGAGGATTTTCTGTATGAGTAATTGTATTTGACCTATTTATTTGCTGGCACATTGCTTTTTTCTTTTTCCTCCTTTCACAAAAGAAAGGGAGAAAAAGGAAGGAAATGTTAAAGCAACCTCTGCCTAATTGTCAAACCAAGCTCTCTGCACAGGAAGGTGGGCTCTCACATCACAGCAGTTACTCTGATTTACCAAGAATGACTTCAGTTACATTCCCCTATCCCCAGAGGGTGACAGCTGAGCCACTACTTTGCAGACTGGCACAAACACTTGCCTGTGTGTTTCTTGGAGCTATCTACACACAATATTTGTGTAGCAAGGGAAAGCCTTGTCTCTAGAAAACAGATTATAAAATTGTTTTGTCCTGATTGTGACTGATGCTAGCCTTGACTTCATAGGCACACATATAAAAAACAGTTTTACTCCTTATGGAAATTTCATCTATATTAGGCCTTTCAAAAGGAAGGGTAGGGAGTGAGCAGCACAACCTGGGGCTGCCGTGGAGTTTTGGACTGGAAGATAAAGCACTTTAGCCATCCTAGGATAGTCTCTAAAAGCTTTTCTGTCAAGATGCTACTGGAGAAACTAGGAAACTGCACTGCCTTCCAAGGAGGTTTCCCACAGCAGGGCAGAAACCTGCTACAGAGAGCAGCTGCCTACCACCACCACCTGCCCCCTCCCCATCAGCTGCCTCTCAAAAATTGCTGCCTGCATGTGAGAGGCAGGCATGCAGAGCCCTCCTCCATGCCCCAAGCACAAGTTTCTGCTTTTGTGTCCCCTCTATATAGCCACGTTAAGCATTACAGAGAGACAAGGAAACCAGGGTTCCTCTAGAAAATGTACAGGGGAAGAAGGTCTTTACTCTGAAGATTACATCTTTTTTTCTTTTTTTTTTTTCTTTCTTTTTTTAAGTCCGAGAGTTTTTGTTCATATTTCATTTATGATTTTTACAAAAAAGTTCCAGATCACTCCTTAAAATATACTGCATATTCTAAAGACATTTTCACCATCCAGGATCAGTATTTCTTGAAATAAATAAAAGCAGGAACAGGACACAATCCAGCCTGTATCTTTGATCCCTCTTCCTTGTATTTTCTCCTTTCAGTTTCTTTATCAAATCCCATACCAAACCACCAAAACCAGAGTCCTATTAACAGCAATAAATCATCATCTATGTATTTCAAAGTGCTGCATAATTTTGAGTTAATACTAAATGTCAATGTATGTGTTGTACTTTATTGACTGTTGTATAGCAGAGATATAATCAAGGACCTGCAATTAGTACAGCTGGAAAGTCAAACATTTTTTTACACCTAGAATAAAATATGATTTCTAAGGCCTTAGTGCAGATGTTGCTGCCTATCAGCTTGGAGAGAAATTTTTCTTAAGTCTTTCTTTCTTGACCATAGTCTGAAGTGTCTTCTGGGACCATTCTTGGCACGACAAAGCTTGCAGTGCAGTTTCCTGTACACTTCTAATTTGTATGTGCAAGAGGCAACCCAGCCTTTCAGCATCACTAGTTATTTGTGCTGACTTCCAACAGGACCTGATCCACCAGTTTCTGAAGTTATTTTGATTTGATTTTCTTAAAACAGGACTGTCTACATCTAGGTTTGCTACTTCCTTTAGAGCTTCGCTTTCCTTTAGAGCTGTGACCTGTGTCACACTCTAGTAATCCCAGTAATATGCTGGCTAAATACATGTAATTATGTTATTCACTGTCTCAGTCCAACAATGTGTCCAGTGAAGGTCAAACTGATGAAGGTGTCAAACGTATGACAGCCACCTTAAACTATCTACCTGAGGCCTGATGAGCAGCTTGTTTCATTTGTTTAAGATGTCTACATACTAAATAGCAACATCATCTTTCTACTCACTGCTTCATGCTCCCCACAGTAGGAAACAGGCTCAGGCATATCACTCAGGCAATCAATGTCACATTAAGAAACTAAACTGGGAGGATCTGTTCACTCTGTCAAGAGTATAGAGGCCTTGCAGAGATCTTGACAAATTAAGAGGGCTGTGCAATCACCAACTTCATGAGATTTAACGAGATCAAGTGCCGGATTCTGCACCTGGCAAGGGGCAACCCCGGCTGTACGCACAGACTGGGGCGAGAGGCTGGAGAGCAGCCCCGCGGAAAGGGGCCTGGGGGCTCTGGTGGAGGCCAGCTGGCCACGAGCCAGCCGTGTGCCCTGGCAGCCAGGAGGGCCAGCCGTGCCCTGGGGTGCGCCAGGGAGGGCATAAAGCTGGCACAGAGCCTCCAAGGGAGGGCTGCCGAGGTGGTGAGGGGTCTGCAGGGGAAGGCGTATGAGGAGCGGCTGAGGGCCCTGGGTTTGAACAGAGCAGGCTGAGGGGAGGCCTCATGGCGGCCTGCAGCTCCCTCACGAGGGGAGCGGAGGGGCAGGTGCTGAGCTCTGCTCTCTGGGGACAGCGACAGGACCCGAGGGGACGGCATGGAGCTGGGACAGGGGAGGGTCAGGCTGGGTGCTAGGGAAAGGTTCTTGACTGAGGGGGTGGTTGGCACTGAGACAGGATCCTCAGGGCAGTGGTCACGGCACCGAGCCTGCTGGAGTTCAAGAGGCATTTGGACAACACTCTCAGACATATTGTCTGATTTTTGGGTGGTCCTGTGTGGAGCCAGAAGTTGGACACTATGACCCTTGTGGGTCCCTGCCAACCCAAGATTCTGTGATTCTATGTTTCTTACACAAAGAAACAAGAGCAAGATATAATTTGTAGCTGACTTATGAGATGCTCATTTGGTTATTACTGGATACTGTTTCACTTCTGAACAGATCAAGTTTGTAATACAGAATTAAACCACTGAGAGTTAAAAAAAAAAAAGCTTTATTAAAAATATTCAATAAGACCTGCCCGAAAATAGGTAAACAGCACTCTTTTCCACCTCCTGAATAAAAAGGGTCACATTAATAAAGATGCTAGTACTCCTAAGAGCAGGTAGTCATACTGGAAAACGCAACTGCTACAGCTTAACAACTTCAGCATTTAGGGATCAAGTACCTTGTTTTGAGCCTACACAACACAAGTAGTCTTTGAAGCTGATGCTTTGCTGCACTAAGAATAATTATTCTATTTTTTTTAATAAAGGTCTTCTACAGCATCTGAACCCTAGAGCACTTAAATGTAGAAAACAATATCCTGATGTTGAATTTGTGGATTCCTGAATTCTCTATTCATTGCGCTCTCTCCTTGCATGCAGGCAGAAAAGTCAGTCTGACTCTAGTATTTCTATTCTACAGCTATTCAAAAGGCTTCTCTTTCAGGCTTCTTCATAAGATTGTGCTCCATCCAGTCCATCTCAAATTAATAGTGTGAAAGAATCGTACGAATTACAGATTTAGTACAGGTTTGGCTACCAAAAAAATGAAACTAAAAAAAAAAAAAAAAAAAAAAGTCAGGTAGTTGAAAGCCACTGCATTAATTCACAGCCTTGAGCTGTCATGGCATAGTGATGGCTTTTTAAGTTGTTTTGGAATTAGACACCTCTAGGCATTCACAGGGTTACTACAATGCAGGAGATACTTTGGCACTCTTCTGTATTAATTCTGAAAGATCTGTTCCTCAAGAGCTCAGCCATTCGAATGGCACTTGAAGGGCTGATCTAGCAGCTCTGACTGACCAGAATACGTCTAGCTTTAGAGGACACACAGGTCCTGAATAAAAGCTTTTTAATTCTAAGACTGTTGTGAACTGAACATACCTGAAGGTCTGCTCTGGGGGAATGCAAGGTTTTTATTTGCTATGAAAAGATGTCCAGGGAGCAAAGGGTGTTACAATAATTCATTTTAACCATGGCAATTTCAAAAGAGGTAGACATTAATTTACAAGAGGTTTGATTTAGAGAGAAGAAAAATGAGGCTGCCAAAAGCACAAATGGGAGGGAGACATCAAATGCCACTGAAATTTCAATACCAACTATCTGTCCCCCCTGTTCCCACTCTCCCTTCTCCCCCACCACCCCCCAAAAAAAACACTAGCTAGTTTCCCTATAACAGATGACTTATTTTTCTCAGTACCTTAAGAAATAAAGGGAGTGGCAGAGACAATTTATTCAGGGTAGGAAGTAGTGAGAATTTTAGCAGTCAGTCATGTCTTTTTTTTGACAAGTCACTAAGCTAAGATCATGAGCCAGTATTTCCAGACACTGACTACCATAGACAGTCACAGGGTTATGGCAAACATTGCTCAGAAAAGTCTCATTGTAAAACAATCCATTCTGTTATTGAAACATTTGTACGTGGGAGCGTATCAAACCCCCGGTCCTTCCTACCATAAGTGAGCTAAACATTTTTATGTCAGTAACATTCTGCCCCAACCCTATCTCCTGGTCTGTATTACTTGGAGTCCTGAAGTGTCCAAGTATTCTTACCTTTACGCCATGGCCAACATCATCCAGCACCGTGTAGTCTATAGGTTTTCGAATATACCTTACAGGACGCTCCATGTTCGCTGGCGCTATAATTTTGTGAGTTCTCGATGTGTTCTTATTGGTCGTCAAAATGCCTATCTCTCTGCGAGCGACCTTTTCTTTATGGATGTCCACAGTCTAGATTGAAAACAAGAAAGTAGGGGTTTCTTTAGGCATTTGTTGTTTTTCTTTTTAGAGCTATCTACATGTTTAGGCTACACTATTAGACAAAGATTCTGAACCAAGTTAATGCTGCTGGAAGGATGCCAGATTATTGATGAAATGAGTTCAATCTACACGAACATTGTTTGAAAATTACACTTTAATGAAATAACCAATATTAATAATAAAATTTCAATTATACATTACTGCTTTGATGCTCTAAAGACACTATGCAGATACTGTATGTGCAGATTAACCCTCGACATTCTTATGAGTGACAACAGCAATAAATTCTCCCACTCCCCAGCTGGGAAACCAGGACAGACAAGCTCAGCAGTTTGCCCAGAGCCCCAGAGGGGAACTAGGCTTGGGAAGGCTACGAGGTAATTTATTTCTACGCACAGAGCCATCAGTGCATATCAAAGTAACAGAGTGCAAAGGGAAGGACCAATCTTAGCACTGACACTAGTCTTGGTCACACTATTTACAGTATGTTTACTGAAAGAATAAAATGGAGCCTTACAGATACAAGTAAGGGAATATAGCAACACCCATGTTAAGCTTCATCATTATATTAGGAAATTCCTAAAGAGACAGAGAAAGGTCAGCCCTGCATTGTGTGAAGGATCAAACTAGGCTTCACGTACCAGATGCGTGATTCTACATGCAAGATGACCACTGCTTAAACCCTCGTTGAGGTAGAACAAGTACAGATCAAGCATCAGATGGACATAGCAAATCCCACCTCTAGGAAGCCTATTTCAAGGTCCAGGGATTTAATTTACTGGTTTATGTCGTTACTAGAACCTCAGGATCTCATTACAGAAGATGGTACCTGACAAAAACCACCACTCAAAGTCACTTTGAAGAAAACCTATTAAACCATCACTTTTTCCACTAAGGAAAATAATTCTTAGTCTGTAAGCGTCGATTTCTCCTGAACAGACAGAGCGTCACAGCCCAGGAAAAAAAAAAAGAATTCTTCACCCATCAGTACTGGTTTGGGTACATCTCTAGAAATCCCTAAGCTGAAGTGGGTATTAGCAAGAGCAAGGTTTTGTTTCATGAAGCAGAACCACAGATGAAGCATAAAATTAGTTCGTGTTTCACTCCACATGAGGCAGGATGAAAAAGAAAAAGGTAAGCATCGAGGAAATGACCATTTCTAATTTCTAGAAAAGCCAGCACTCAGTGTTCAGAGTTCACTATCAAATTCCTTCAATTGATAACTCTTCTACCCCCATCTTTTACCTCCTCTTTACCAAGTGTATACGCTCTCATACTCTTTAATTTTCTGAAGTATAGAAAGAAATTCTTCAACAGCTTTAGTACATGGCATTGCAGATTGCAAGTGGGAACGCAAGTGGAGAAGCATCTAAAAGCAGTGATATTGAGCAAGCTTGTTTTCACAGCTTAAAGCCAAATAATAGACAGCTTGTAACACTGCAAAAGGGTGTTACTTTGAAAGGTAAGCAACCATAACAGAAATGAAACTTTTCCAGACCAATGCAAGACATTCAGTGTGTATGTCTGCATTAGCTTATTTGGAGTAAGTTAATTACATACCCCAGTGAAGTTTTGGAAGCTTTGGGTCAAACTTTATTGTTCTAAATACTCATACCCTGAAAAAATACCAGTTGGGGTGGAAAAAAAGAAAAAAAAAGAAAGCACCTTTCTAAATTAGACAACCCTAGACATGAAGCATTTGTCATTACATCAGTATCAAATACATCAGCCACTGCACCCACGTTTGTTCTGGAAGCCAATTTCACAGAAGACAGAGCAAAGACTTAAGAACAAGACTACCGGTGTTTCTTCAACTCCAGCTATTATTTGTTCTTTTCCTTTTAGAGACTGAAATGTGTTAGTGCTGTCTTTTAGTTGGCTTTCAGCGAGATCAAGAGCCATTATTTGAGTATTCTGCTACACATTCTTAGATCATCTCTCCTCCAGTTCCTCTGTACAACTTGAACCCTTTTGTTCAGTGAGCCACTAAAACGCAATGCCTCAAACTATCTTGCAAAACTCTAAGGTGCAACTCCTCACATTTTTAATACATGAAGACTGCACAAGTAAAAAATAAACACTTCAAAGTCACCTAAACAACACAGGATGCCACAGAGAATGTCATCATAAGGCACACACTACAGGGTCATAAAAGAGGATGTTTTAAAATACTACTGTGCACACTGAAATTCATATTTATACTTCACTCTTATGAGCTGAATCTGTTGCTACTAATAAATTCATTTTTGTTCAGTGTGGACAAAAATGCATCTTTATACTAACAGTTCTCTTAATGTTGATAACAAAGTAAAAAACAAAGCTCTTCACAGTACAGAAACATGCATCTTTTCCTAGCAGGTGGCTCATGAAGACTGACTTTTCCTCCCTGCAATGAACAATGAATTCCATAAATTACTAGAGCAGAGAATAGGAGATTTGCTGTTCAAAGCAACCGAGTCTGCAACTCTTATTTAGCACATCTGGTACACCAGAAAAGCAAGGTGGCGTTTTGCCCTGTGCAAAGCCAAGGCTCCAAACATATGCTTTGCACGTAACACTGCATATGAATTGTTATGTGCTCAGTAGACAATACAAAGCACGATCGTTGTTCATTTTTACATTTGTATTTGTATTAATTTCCTTGATGGCGATGTGGAAGCTTATCGTTTAGTCATAGACAATAGAGCCTTGATTTTTTCACTTCCAGAAAGAGGAAAAAGCCATTTCTAGCAGGATTGCATAGCTGGCCAGCCAGACAACAGCTAGTTCCCAAGTGAGACAAGCCAAAGACACCGGGTAACAGCCAAACCAGGCCATCCTGAGCCCTGGCCACAGCTGGCACCTGCAGCTGCGAGCTGGTGCCCACTTGGACGTGGTGACGGGACAGCTCAGCAGCAGGTGGCTTGCCATTTCATACACGAGACCTAATTGTAACCTTCAGAGATGAAGAGAAGCAAAATGGGGCAGACAGGCTTGGGTTCACACAGGTTAACATGCACCAGGGAACAGGCAGACCAGCTTCAAGTACACTGGGGCTACTCTGAAACAACTATGTGGCATAATTTAAGGTTTGGGAAATAGGGATGGGATTCCCACTCCTAGACAACATCATCCAGAAGGAAGAAGTCCAGCACTGAACTGATTTGGAGAAGAGGAAAGAGCCCTTCCAGAAGCACTTTTTTTTTTTTTTTTTTTTTTTTTTTTTTTAGGAAGCAAATTTAAGCTAAACCCTTTTGCCATTGTAACTAGGTGCTAGGGAGCATGCCAGCTGATCCCAGAAGCAAAGTTGAGCTTGGAGGTTGAAGGGACTGTTAATGATTAGCTGCCTCCGCTATCTGTCTGCTTCCAACCATTTGAAAGAAGCAGTGGATCAACAGGATGTAGAGTTAAACTTTAACCGTTTGCTTTCTCTGAAGTAGCCTCAAGGCCAAGTGGAGTGCAGCAATGATGCAGCAAGAATTGAATGTGTTCCTTTTGTGTGCCACTGACACAGCTCTACCCATGCCCAAAGTGTGCAAGATGCCCTCGACAAATCCTTTACAGAGATAGAGGCTGCAGTATACTTGGCCAAGCTAATTCAGGGAAATATCTCAATAGTTTAACCAACCCCACATATATAATGATCACATCAAAAAAACAACTTCAAGCTTTGGCCATATTCGTAATACTGAACCCCTGCACCTCAAACCACTCTGGCTCAAATTTATGAGCCACATACTCGCACAGCCACAGCTTTCCTTATTAAATGTAAGCCCAGTTGGTAAAGAGCACTTTTTTTTTTTTTTAATCAACTCAACTCATCAGCTGTTGCCAGTATCAAGCTGTCCTGAACACAAAGACAACTCACTGCATCAGTACCACAGATTCACACCAGATAAATATCTGATTTAACTGATATGCCAGAAGCATCACGCAGAAAAACTCTACTTAAGGTTTCCCACTACACTGTTCTCCAGCTCCTCAAGAACCAGCCTACATGAGCGCACACCCTCACCTGTCGAGGAGATGAGGAGAAGCAATTTGTGGCACCGAAGAAATGGGAAAAGCTGCTTTTGGGAAGAGTGAGGTAACAGCAGAGGGAAGAAAGCAGTCCTCAGCAATCATGGTTATCATGTAAAAACAGTAGGCAAATGAAACCCCAGAAATATTTTAATAATTTAATTTGTAAGAAGCTACAAACTAAGTTTTTTCAAAAATCAACACCACTTTCACCCATGTCTTCAGGGGTGAGTGAAAAGCTACTTTGAGGGCATTTCCTTGATTTAAAAATGTAATATTCAACATACATTAGACAAAAACAATCCTAAAATTATGCCTCCATTTCTAATGACAGTTTTTCGGGCCATTTCATACAAAACTTTCAGATTTGTTTTTTAAAATTATATCATAAATGTCCTTCAAACAACTGCATTGTGCTGCAAAGATCTGCCAGGAGGTAATTTTTCAGTTTGGCTCCAGGTTCAGATTCAGACAAGAACAAACGTAGGCTCAAACTCCACACACCACCTGAAGCTGCTATTTAAGAGAAAGCAAGGAGAAAAGGAAGGCAGCACTGTATGTTATTAGCAACAGCGCTCCCTAATTTCGACATTGTTTCCCTTTTTCGCCTTTTCAGTTTGTGGTTGAATAAAGGGTTGAATCTATTACTGAAACTTGATTTGAAATGAAGTAAAGCCCTGATTACAGGGCAAATCAGCATTACACACATCTAGATGTTAGCAACATCGGTTGGAATTACTTTATATGAGCAAAAGCAGAGACACAAGGCAGAAGCTTTGCAGTCAGCATGACCTCTTACCACTTCCCAGCCCCATCTTCCCAGCATATGTGGTGCAACTACACACCACTGCACTTGGCAAGTGGATCTGCACAAAGCTGGTGCTGGACTGCCTGCAAGCCATCTCTACAAACCCAAACTGAGAGTTACAGGCCTTGCTAGGGTCAGTGCTATTAAACAGCAAGTTAACAGAGAGAACAGGACTTCATTTCACATCTGAGAGCAGTGAAATCCTCATAATCAAAGACTGTATTGCTGGCAACATAAGGGAAAAGAACGCCATAAAGATAAAAGTAGGATTTCTGGTCAAAGACAAAACAATTGCAACACTAGATTTGATGTATCAAGTCTGGTTAGCAAGCCATCAGATGTGGTATCTGCTTTCAGCAGAAATTTTTCTTGATGTTATAAAATACTGGGCAGAGGCACAAGCTTCAGATTGAGCCTAGTCAATAAAACCCTGCAATGCCTGCAACAGGGAGCGGTGCGGAGAAAGGAGTTTCATTTCCTTCCTGGTACAACTGTCTTGATTCCAAGCTTACTTGCTTGTATTTGAATATGAAAAGTAAGATCAGTTTTACTATCTGTGATTCCATCTGCGGCTTCTGACTTAGCTGCTTATAACGGTAAAACACAGAATCATTAAGGTTGGAAAAGGCCTCCCAGATCACCTGGGCCAACCATCCCCCTACCAATGTCACCCACTAAACCATGTCCCTAAGCACAAAGTCCAATCTTTCCTTAAACACCCCTAGGGATGGTGAGATAACTACACAGTTAGTTAATTCTACAGATTAACAAACATCAAAATAAACATTAACATGTTCTAGTAAACACACATTTTCTATTGAGTACCACAGGCTCATACACCCAGCCTGTCAATTGTAGCATTAACCGAAGGAAACAAAGAAACGCTGAGGTGCTTTCAGTATCCCCTAAATAAACAAGAAAAAAATTACTCTTTATTTTGTTCCTAGATCCAACTTTAACATTAGCCCTTACTGTCATTCTCCAAAACAGCCCATTTTATTTCAGTGTCTTGCTACATAGTCTACACAGTACGTTTTCCTAAGGTTAAACAATCTGATGAGACTAGAAACATTAACCTGTTCTGGTTTAGAAACAGACTTATCCCACTGCTACTTCCATAAAGAAAGCACATTTAATGAGACTTTTTAAATAAACAAATTACAGTTAATCAAATAATGCCACCAAAGGGACCCTGGACAACACACTTGTACAGACTACCTGCAATGAAGTCAGTTTGACCTACAAAAAAGGTTAGTTAGATCTCCAGCTTTAATGAGATCAGACAGTTAACTTCAGGGAGAGCACATCTCACACTGTTATTTTGTGAAGAAAATTCAAAAGAAAGCTTAGTATATTCAACAGATGGAAATGTGGACATACACTGCAAGAGAAATTCTAGAGAGAAGATCAGTCAGGAGTTCAAGGCACAACAGGCATGAAAAAGCATGAATGGTTTGGGGTTCTTTCCTCCTCCTTGGAGACATCACCTATAAATATCTACACAGTATTACAAATTATATCTTTCAATAACTCCTGATTAAAGTGCAAGGAACGAGTATTTGTCTTGACTATTATTGTTTATATATCGTGTGATACTCATCAAAATAGTGTTCAAGAGCCTCAAGAATTCACCTACAGAAGTAAAAACCTTTCATCTTGCTTAAGAATGAACAAACTTTGATAAGATCTCTTAAGGAATTTGGCTGTTTCTTTCCACTTCTTCTCCCTCAAGATCCATAAATACATATAAGAATCTACAAAGGAGAACTAAGGAGTACAGGACACGTCTATCTGCTGTCATTTCTGACTATCTGTTATCAACTGGAGATGAGAGATGTAGCTAAGGTCTTTATCAAACATGAAGATCTCCTCACACGTGCAGATTTAACTGTCAATAAACAAACGTACAGGTTGCACCCACGAAGAGGTGAGTCCTCCCTGGTTTGAGGCTCTACTGGCACTGGGAATCCCAACAGCCAACCACTGACGAGGGGTACCTTGAACACCCCGTCCGTGTCTGCACCGACTCAGTTACAGAATGGAACCGGGCAACCTGGGGGCATCTGCCTCTTCCCATCCCTCTTCCAAGCCTTGCCCAAAGAATGGATCAAAAGCTTGGTCAAGTCCTACAACCTCATTCCTTTCCCTGAATTTTCTTTCATCAACTATGTTGAAGTGAACAATAATCCTTAATAACCCAGAATCTCCTGCCATGCCTTCTGAAGCTGCACCGTGCAAGACAGGTTGCCCGTAACCTCTAGCAATGTAGGAGGCAACTGAAATAGATTGAGTCACAGTTCCTGAGCTGCAAACCCAGCAAAGTTTTCTTGTAGGTTTATAGATAGAAGTTTCTCTCACATTCCCTTCAGCGTACAGACAAGTTCTAGCAGTAGGACAGACCTCTCCAGACAGATTCAGCTCCTGAAGCCCTGGGAAATCCCAGCCTCCTAAGGTGAAAGGCTAGAGGACCCCGATAAGCCTTGCTTCTTAATCTGAATCTTCCTTTTACTGCAGGCAGGGTTCACAATCAAGAGATTTTATAGATTAACACAATGAATTGAGGTCATCAACATATACACAGCAACTTACAATCTTATAAAGATTGTAATCTTTTATCTTTTTGTAATCAATCAATATAAAATGCTTACATCCACCTGAAGGGGAACAGCTATAGACAGAACAAAGGAAGAATTATGAAAGAAATATCAAGTCCCATTTCCAGAGGCAACACATTTTTATGTATCTGTAGATACACACACTGCTAATAATGTCTTTTGCTAAAATCACTCAGTGTTGGGAAGGAGAGGATGCTGAAAAGTGATGATTGTGTTTTATTTTCACAGTTTCAGTTTACTGACACAACTGGACATCATCTATGTCTGAAAGCAGATTGTTTTTTCAGTTTATCCTGCGAAGCTGGCCCTTGACTTTAGAATTTAAGTATTTTTCTTTATACACACTAGCAGATTTTTTCTCAGATTCTCCTAGCAACAGTCATCAGCATAAAGCAGACCAGATTTTCTGCAAAACTGAACTAAAACGTCAGAAATCTAAACAAATGTTCTACCTTTACATAAATATTTTGCCTGGGATATCAGAAAAATTGGGATGGGAGGCAGTGGGGAAGTACACCACAGAAGTCCACAGTACATGCTGCTCAAGAAATTCAACATGATGAAGGAATATCTGAAGCTGGAGCAAGTCAGGTACAGGGCAAACTTAACAGAAAACTGATTTCTGACCAACAGAGTGTGTGCTTGCAAGTGTTAAAGTACTGATATATATTTACAAAAAATGGGGAGAGTGGGGGTGGTTGCTGATACACTGATGAGCCTCGTTAAAATCAATAAGCTCAAAACAACAGAAACAGGCATAAACTTACTGGCCATAGACAAACAGCCTCACCTCTGGCCCTCCTGCTGTTCTGAAACTAGAAACCTTCCTTCCAAAAGAAGAGCAGGGTTCACTATTGGACTGAAAGACCACAGACTGCATTTTGGAAATTGGGAAGCTGCACATACAGCAGCCTTGAAAAGGAGAGAGAAGAGCTTTGTTCAGCAAAAGGATTATTTATATAGATCCTTTTCAGAGTACCCTATTGGCAAATCTAGTCACATACTTTGCGGGAGAAACTGAGCAGAAAGGGGACAGAAAGCAAGGACATACTGGAGGGGCCAGGAGCGGGTGCGTGACATTCTAGGACAAGAATCAGAGCAAGGAAAGCAACCCACTAGTCCAAGAGCTGGACTCAAGTTCATGCTTGACTTTTCTCTCCTGCTGCCAACTGAAAACAGGAGGACTGCCATGGAGGACACACACTCATCCTTCACACAGGACTGGAGGAAAGAAAGGAAGCTCCTCACGTTATCCTCCTACAGCTACTATAACAGCCTGCTTGCAGGAGATGCTGAGATGAAAAGGGGCAGCTGAAGGAAATCAACAAGTCTGGCCTGTGCAATGCCACCTCACAGAATTAGGCTCTGAGGAGCATCCTCAGAGGAGCACCTCTGAAGAGTCACAAGGGCACGTCATCACATCCTCACCGCCGTCCCTGCAGCTGAAAGGAAGAGGATGTTAACACAGGGCATACGGAGAGGGGTTCTATAGAGTATTTCTGGGAACATGGAGAGAGATGTGGGAAGGAAGGCTGGCAGATGGCAACTGATGACAAATGGAGTTGAAGTCCTGCAGAGAAAGAGCTTTCAGCAGCTCTGTGGAGACCCTCATTGTGGAGAGAAAATGGTTAAGGCAACAGACCTCCCTCCTCCCCGGCTGCATTGGTGAAATGCCAGAAGCACTTTGCTAAAGTTCACAGAAGCATGGGGGAAATGGAACTTCAAACATCTGGAGCACGGAGGTCAGAAAGCACCGTGAAGGCAGCTGGCCCCGAATGCAGGAGGAGGCTGTCTGCCGGGATGTCAGTCGAGCGAAGGGAAGAGGTGGGATGGCTCTGTGGCTAGGATCAAGAGTCTGGAAGACGGCAGATTGCAGCAGCTCTATTCCTGGCTCTGCCAGACTTCCTGTGCTGTGCCAAGCCAGTCGCTCCGCTGCTTGGGCCAGCTCCCAGGCCGCCCGCCGGCACCCGAGCCCACACAGGCAGAGCTCTGCGGGGCTCGCGTATGGGCTGGGCTGCCACCGATACCTGCCCCATGCACTGCCAAAAGCAGTGATAGATACACAGGGTTTCTCCGTCAAAGAGCATCCATCGATGTTTTAATTGCTGGTGAGAATACAGAAGTGAGTTAGGTAGCATTTCCTATGGTTCGGCAAACCCTACTGCTGATTTTAACCATTTGTGCAGACCAATTATATACACACTTCTTATTGAAGTGTGCTGCGTACACGATTCATTTTTTAAAAACAAACAAACAAACAAACAAACAAAACCCTCCAATCACCTCAGATACATGTTCATTGGGAACAATATGATTTTTATTCTAGCTTTTTTTTTGGTCTTTCACATTCAAATGCTTGTTCAAGTCCCTCTTCAAGAGCCTGCATATAATAAACAGGTAGGAAAAAAAATACACCACCACCACAGATCTCTATGGGAGAACACGAAGAAGTGGAGACAGAAAGATGATGTGAAATTGCCCTCTACCTGGCTTTTCATCATCAAAAGTCAGGAGTTGTTGGGGACAGCAGCAGCTTCCATGGTGTTACTCCCTGCTTTAAGATCAAGTCCCCAATCTCTCCAGAAGTTATCCAATGTTTGTGGAGGTTCAGCTGTGGCTGAAGGCACACCACCACTTCACAACTGTTGTGTGACAGGATGCACAGAACCAGCTCTATCAGCTCAAAACCACAGCTCCTAGCAAGTTAACCATCCACTTGAGTCCCTTGCTCTGCAACAAAGCCCTTTGGGAAGGACAGTGACCTTTTTGGTCTATTCTCCCACGTGCCCGGTGACAGGACGAGGGAGAATGGGCTGAAGTTGCGCCAGGGAAGGCTTAGGTTGGATATTAGGAAGAACTTCTTTACCGAAAGGGTTGTTAGGCATTGGAATGGCCTGCCCAGGGAAATGGTTGAGTCACCATCCCTGGAGGTGAGCTTAGTGATATGGTTTAGTGGAGGACTTGTTAGTGTTAGGGCAGAGGTTGGACTCTGTGATCTTGGAGGTCTCTTCCAATGTAGGTGACTCTGTGTGTGCTTCTGTGTTTATTCAGTCACCCCTGCTCCCCTCATCCTTTCTTCACCAAGACAGGATCCTGATAAAGGAACGATAAAGGTACATCTACAACTCGCTAGAGGAGGAGAGATGTTCTACACCATCAACTGAGTACACATTTTAATGATTTACTAACACCAGTTACATTGCTAGCACAAGTTTCCAGAGAAAAACCCACCTAAATGGAACCAACAGCTTATTAATTATATTTGAAAATAAGCCAGGAATGCAACAAATCTGCTGATTAGAAGTGGTCTTTAAAATAGAAGACACTTCAAAAGAGAAGTGCTTCAAGTGTACAGCCCTCCTGATTGATGCTGACAGAACAACAGTTGGGATGTGCAGTCATAACGTGTTAACTTTGTGTTCAGTCTTCAAAAAGCACAAAATCAGATAAATGCTTTTGCTTATGCAAAGTCAAAATCCCAACTGTATGCATGGGTTTATTTCAGTACCTGAAATCGGATTTTAGTCATTCTGAATTGCATTTTTGCTGGGTATTCCTCAAGATATGCATGCATGAGTAGGTTCATTTGAAAAACAAGAAAAAATATGCTTATGCAAGCTCCCACATGAGAATTTCAGCATTTTAAAGTAGCTGAATGAGTCCTCCTTTCCTTACTGGAAGCAATGCACTTGTCTAGAATTAAACAAAACTTACAAATCTAAATATAATCTTGACTGAAGAAAAGCACAAGGACAGAAAGGAAAAATTAAAAGGCTTCTTCAGTAGTTTGGACTCGCTAAAGAACCACCATGGGAGTAGAACAAAATTGTATGTCAAATGAAAAGCATTTTGTGTGCCAGAAAAAGCAACTTCATAGGAGATGAACATGTGCAATTGCAAAGAGCACTGCAGGTGGCTGAAAAGGAAACCATCTAAAAAAAGCCTATAAAAAATAAACTCAACAGAACAAGTTTGAACTTTCTGAAAGTTTGTCAGAGGTAAGGAACCAAAAAAGCTGGAATGACAAGCCAGAATGTTCATGCCTAAAGGGTAAAAAAGGTAGACTCCCCCTCTCCCCTCCCCATATTTATTGGTAACCTGACATTTCAAAATTTAAGGGGGGGAAATCATAAAAGATGACTTAACACAACCTCAGTTTTAATTACTGTGTTTTATTTTATCACCTTTAACAGCAAAAATAAAAGATTTTCCAAATACAAAGGTATGCTGTGTGGTTAGGAGAGTGGATCTGCTGTGCATAGCATGATTATTACTTTAATAAAGAAAAACAAAATTCCCACATAAAATATATTTGTCACATGCATGTACTTGAATGTTTTCTGAATTAATTTTCAGATGTGTACCTTTCCTAAGAACACATGAGAAATCCCAATACCCCACAATGTCACCCCCCTTGCCCAAAAACCAAAGATGAATTCAGGGCCTATACGGTGTCTAAGATTGAGAGTCCTGGGACAGACTGTTTCCCTAAGACATAAAACAGGTGCAATACAGGTGGAAATGATGTAGAGTATCCTTCAGCCACCTGCCAATGTAGTTTGGATTACAAATCATCCAAGGGACAATGTTATTTCCATAACTCTTTGATCCCACCTCATCTGATGGGGCCAATTTTCTCTCTTAGGCCCAGTGCTGGGGGGTACTATAAATATGATGGCAGAAGCAACTCTTAACCACTATAGATCCCACTTAAAAGCTCTCAGTACACTTATTTCGCCCTGTAGTTGACTTCCTACCCGTGCTACTACCTTCGGTGCGTTACTGCAGCAAAAAGCACTTCCATGTCAATTCAACACCAAAACAACGAGTATCTGAGAAGCTCTTCATTTTTGTTTTCAAAGACAAATATAGAACAAGAGTTCAACACTCTAATCCAGTCTCTCCTTTCTCAATCCCCCTTCTGTAAACAGCTCTCTCCTGGAGGTGTATCAGAAGACAAGCCATATGCTTAAAAGCATCATCAGCTTCACTCAGTTCAAACCTCTTCCAAAATCCCCATCTCCACAGCATTGTGCATGGGAGTGAATGAAGACATTCTAGCAAAAAAAATGAGAGTTAGCAAAATCCCCTCACAAGTATCATAAGAGAAGGAACTATTTTGGACTGAGTCATACAGGCTTCTTGAAATTTGGAATAAAAAAATCAGAAAACAGACAAGCCAGTAACACACATGTATGGCATTTAGGAGTTTAGAAGGAGGGGGCAGGGCAGAGAGGGAATTACTAAGGCTGCTGCACTTCTCCATTGCCATTGTAATTTCCACATGCACAACTAAAAGAGGAAGTAACACGCTCCTGTAGGTGGATTTCCTTCAGTCTCCTACTCTTGGCCGCCACCCATGTGAAATACTGCTGTTGTATCTGCTGGGAACATCCGCGTGGCCTTGGCAGTCCCAGCAAGCAGCACTTGCGCCTACTGAGTCACAGCCTTTCCCAGCCAAAATTCTTCCAGGCAAAGCCAGGGCACTCTGGCAGAGGATCCCAGCCTAAGAAGAAACTATCCCAGCACCTGTCCCCTCCTCCAGGATCACCACTCAGCTCCATTCTGCCTACGTGCACTGATGGCAAGCTGAGAGCAAGTACCTACCAGTCATGAAGACTACTCGCGCATGTAGGCCCAGAGGATATTGCTACGTCCCCCCACTGAACTCATTATCCCAGCGCTGTTACCCTAATTTCATTAGCCAGACTGATCATATACATGTTCAGAACTGGGTGGTCAGTTAGTTCTTTATAGCTTGGGGAGAAGAAGAACACCACCAGCCCTGGGAGATGATGTGTCAAAGGCAGCCTGCAGAAGGGCAAAGTCTGTAGTTTTCATGATCTTGTCTCCAGGATAACTGATCCCACAGCTAGGGGCAGGCAGAGAGAACAAAATGCTGCCTGCTGCAAGAAAATGGCAGGGTAAAAGCAGATGGGACATGTTTTCAGTGTCGCTTTAGGCAAAGTTAAACAAACGCCATGCAGATGCTGGCCAGCAAACTGATCAAAGCAAGCTGAGGAAGATATGCTGGTGTCCTGTAAAGATATTCCTGTTCCTCTGGTGTGTTGGAGGCTGCAGCAGCATTTCAAGAGGAAGCCCCACAATAAGGAGCAGCACTGACACATGGACAAGTGGTCTTTAACCTGGGCAATACCACATAGCTCAGCACACACACAAGTTGCTGAGCTCCTCTAACTGCATGGCAAAGCAGCTGGGATCAATTCACTGCTACACTTACCTGAACCAGTGGTGGGCAGTGAAATACTTCCCTGAGAAATAACGGGGCTCATCAGGATGCAATTTAATGGACTGTAGAGAGACAGCTGTGCAAACTTCGGTGGCCTGCTCCTCCTCATTGTTTTGGTAAATCCTGATCTCCCTGAGGTCAATGTACTTTTTGGATTTATGTTATGTATATCTATCCAGCATTAGTGTTTACTCCTAGAAGGATATAGCTAGTGTAAACAACAACTACACATTTGTTTTTAGAACTACCATGATGAAGAAATCTAGGCAAATGAGCAGCAGGGGAAGAGTACACAGAAAAATTACTGAAATCTTTAGTCTAATAAATCTCTAGACTGTTCACAATCTGTTTTTTTCTTCCCCCAAGATGTTTGCTTAAGTCATGTAATTGTTTGCAGAACCTCTGCTTTCTAAAAATGCATTTGGGAAAATTCACACCACGTTTCTTTATTCTGTTCCTACTGATTAGATAAGGCTTTTGAATAATATAGGAGTAGGTGGCCAGTCACTACCCAGTAACAAACAATCAGCAGCATTCTCTTGGTCTTACGTCAGGCAAAACTTTCACATGAAAAACAGCCTTTAAAAAGTTTTGCAAGTACTTTGCAGAAAGAAAAAATGTTAGGTATGTTTATTCCAAGTAATTCAGCCAGCTTTAATAGAGAGCATCTCCAAAGTTTTTATGCACTGTCTGAAGAACTACACATTTAAGCAGCCCAAAGAAATACATTTTTATAAAATGCTGAGAGATAACTTCAGCTCTTTGAAAATAAGATGCTACTTGGAGTTATGGCCAGTTCAAGCTCCTCTTGCTCCCAGGTTTGGGGGTCTAGAAGCAAGAAACAAGCTAAAGGGGAATGAAGCTTGATATTCTCTGCCAGTCATGAGGCACGCTGCACTAACAGAGGAATGCTTAAAGCAGCAAAATGCCAAGTGATTTAACTTCTCTGAGAGAGAACTTCCAGAAACCATCCCCCATTTCCTGAAGTCCCACTATTTGTTAGCGTGCCACAGCTTGTACTAAGGAAAGGGAGAAAACATTAACAAGAAGACCATAAACATCCCTAAAAGTTCCCTACCAGCTTTAGCAGCCAGAGTGGCACCAAACACTATCACTACAGCTGGGGTGCTTCCAAACTGTGGTATGTGAAGGACGAGCACCTCTGTGCTCATTTGTCTTTCTACTGTCAAAGTAAGGCTCTGACGGACATGTCTACAGATCACATGGATGAATTCACATACCAGAAACAGATATACTTCACTACATCAATTTAGAAGGAGACTGAAACAGTGATATGTAAGTGGTGAGCAAACAATTCTAAGAGTGCAGAGGGGAAAATAAAACAAAGGATGGTTTGGCTCCATCAGGTTACAGGCTGATAACCGTGGCAGTGACACATTACGTTGCTGTCTCAACATGAGATTTAGGGTGTATGAGGAAACCAAACCCAAACGTAGTGGCACAACTAAGAGATTACATAGTTAAGAAAGTCTAATTTGTTTCAGGCTGTTTGATTGCACTTCTTTCTTTACTATAACGCCCTGAAATTACATTAAGATAGTGAATTTCTGGCTACGACTTGCAGGTTGCACCTCCCAAATGGAGATCGTCCTCAGTTACTTCAGCAACTCATCCATCACCAGCAGGTCAGGAAAACAGTGCCCGGTGCTGCAGCGCTGGAGTAACACAATATTGCTACCTGCTCTCAAATGCCTTGTTTTACCTGCCAAGATACACATGTAGATCAACTGCATAAACTATAGCTTCTGGTTTGTTGTTGTTGTTGTTTGTAAGAACATACAGGTTTAAATAGCATTTGATTCTTTTTCTAATTAAAAGGTACAAACAATTCGCTTGTCCACAAGCTGGCATGTGATTAGGTTAACAGACACTACCTATCAGCTATTAAGACACCAAAAACACGTATGTTGCTCAAAAAATTCAGCAACACCTCTCCTAGCCTAGCTCAGAAGATGAGCCTTATCTACAGAAAAACTCATCTCATATAGTCCTGTACTACAACTGGCCATTGCTGCATTTTGCCCAATATTTGTCTTAACAACATATACAAGGAAATCCTATAAGCGCACAACAAAGGATCAGCTTCCCAAAGATGATGTTTATCCCCTACCCAGTCAGATAAAGGGTGATTTGTGTTTTGAAGGCTTTTCTCGCATCCTCCCCAGCCTAGTTTTGTTCAAAACCATACTGAAAAGAAAAAAATCCCCTAAGACACTGAGCTCAACAGGGAAGCTGAATTTCCTATTATCCAATCAAGCCCTTTGGCCATTATTCAATGCTTCTTTGTTCTTATATTTGCAAGAGGTGGTTCAACAGACCTCTCCCGAAACATTTATATGTTCTGTAATTTCCATCAATATCCCTCTAAACTGTAAGGTCCCTATCCTACCTGCTCTCATGTTGTACAGAAGCCTGACAGCTTTTAATCATACCCTTGTTGCTCCTGCTTTTGCTACATATAGGAGTTCCAGATGGCTTGACAAGATCAGACCTACGCTTGACTTACAAAACATTATTTTCTATTGCAAGCAAGGAACAGAGTAGCAAGTTAGAGAAATCACAAGTTGTGCTTCAGTCTCCATGACATTACACTGAACGGTGCTGATGGATCCCCTGTAAGTAACAGCCATCCCAGGGCAACACGTGTGGGAAGAAGCAAACGCTTTTGTGCACAAACAGGTGAAGCTACAGGACCACTGTACATTAGTATTCATAAAAGAGTATTCAGGAAAAAGCCATTCTTTTTTAACAGATTCTCAAAGAGGAAACAAAATAGAAGTTCTGTGATCCTATGCTCCTGCACTACATTCATTGTCATGCCCACATAACATAATTAGACACAGCTCTTAAATAACGTAACCATTTGCTGGAACTAGAAATGAAGATTAGGCTCTCCTCTGCTCTCATGAGACCCCACCTGGAGCACTGCGTTCAGCTCTGGGCCCCCAGCACAAGGAGAACATGGACATATTAGAACGAGTCCAGAGGAGGGCCACGAGGATGATCGGAGGTGCTGGAGCACCTCTCCTATGAAGACAGGCTGAGGGAGCTGGGGTTGTTCAGCCTGGAGAAGAGAAGGCTCTGGAGAGACCTTACAGTGGCCTGCCAGTACCTAAAGGGGCCTACAGGAAAGCTGGGGAGGGACTCCATGTCAAGGGGTGGAGTGATGGGACAAAGGGGAAGGGCTTTAAACTAAAAGAGGGGAGATTTAGATTAGATATAAGGAAGAAATTCTTCACTCAGAGGGTGGTGAGGCCCTGGCACAGGCTGCTGCCCAGAGAAGCTGTGGATGCCCCATCCCTGGAAGTGCTCAAGGCCAGGCTGGATGGGGCTTTGGGCACCCTGGTCTGCTGGGAGGTGTCCCTGCCCGTGGCAGGGGGTTGGAACGCGGTGATCTTCAAGGTCCCTTCCAACCAAAGCCATTCTCTGATTCTATGGAAATATCAGTTTTAACAATCTATTTTTCAAAACTGAGGAAGGGGCAGACATATTTCATGGTGGTTGCTTACACACAGACAGCATTCCAAGTGGAAATGACTGAAAAAGCAATTCATGGCACCCAACAGTTGTTACTCAAACTGTGTTAGTCTAAAACATATAACTATTTTTCTCAAAAAAAAAGAAAAACCCTGCCTACAGCACAGCCTTCCGTCAAACGAATCTTGAATTGTATTTCCTCCCCACTTTCTGTCATGGCACTAGCAACAGATCAGTTAAGAATCGTATTCTCCAGTGGAAAAAATAGTTCTCAAATAATATAACACATGAGCCTATTTATAATTAGCTGTTTTCCCATAAAGAATGTGAATACGTAAAATATCACACACATTGTCTTTCTGTTCATTAAATGGAAACTTTTGTGCTCTGCAACTGCCTCCATCATGCACAAGCTCGTACTGTCCCACCAGTGCTGAAACAGGATGCTCACCTGAGTACAGCAGCCACACGACAAGTGTTTGGTAAGGTTAACAGTCTGACACACTTCTGCTCAAGTTACAACAAAACAGTAGTATCTGTCCCAGCTTTAAAAGAGCAGCTAAGTCACTCATATACCTCCTGTGAACTAGTCCACAGTGACCAAATTCTTTCCAATGTAACCTGAAAAAGGTATTTTATAAGACATGCACAACTGACACGTAAATGGGTCCCTAAAGGCTGCTAGCAAAGAGAAGAAAGCCAAACCAGCAGCAGTATAAAGAGTGTCAGAATGTTACCACTGCCTTATAAAATACTCATGTGAACCATTACCTGGTTCTCCGTTTGCAGATCACCATTAACGAAGTACTTTCATGCCCCCAAAACAAAACCAGCCAGCAGAAAGTGCTAAGCAATTCCTGTCCCGGCTGCACAAGAAGCCCAGCCACAAGCACCCAGCTCTCAGCCCCGTGCTGAAGCAGCCAGCAGACTGGGAGGGCCAGTTTCAGTGACACCATACAAGTGAGATGCCAGCTCTGCAGTACAGCATCTCGTACTTACCTTCCCCCTTCCTTTCCCCAAATATTGTTAGCTGAAGCTTAACACTACCCAGCCAACAAGAAAGATAGCTGTGCTGGATGGCACAGATATGGTGAGCAACTTAACACTGGCAGCTGGTCACCCGCTGCTGCATCTTACCCCCATCTCTTCCTCCATTTCCTTCTTCCTCAGCCCTTGTGCTAGTAAAGCATTGGCAGAGGTGAGAAAACCCGAATACAATACAAAACAAGAGCTCTTTAAAAGAAGTGGTCTTTACATGAATAGACCTGAAGTAGAAAGAAAATTAATTTTGGCCAAGAATCTAATCAGATGCATCTGAAGGGGGAAAAAAAAAAGTCAGACTCCTGAAGTCTAATATATGACTTCACAGGAGGTTAGTGACACGTTTCATTTATGTGATGTATCTACCAGATATGAGAGGTTTTCATTAAAAAAAGATTGCCCAAACATCTTTGATTCATTTGTTGTACAAAGTTATCAGAAGGAGCCTTCCAGAATAACGTCCACAGTCCTGGAATTTTTGCTTTGATTTCAGAAAGCAAGAGGCTGCATCAGGCCTCTTAATTCAGTATCTAAAGCTTATGGCCAAAACCCCATAGAGCAGAAAGGAGGCTTTAATGGTCTAAAAGATACTGGAAATGATCTTTTCAGACTGCCCTTCTACCAGACTGTGGATTAACAATGAGTCCATGATGGATTTCACTACAGTGAACAGCTATTACAGTTAGCTGTTCCCCAAAACCGCCTTCAAACCCAGTACTCACAAAAAAGGTGTGAATAAAGCATGACAGGAAACAGAAGTTTCTGACTCAATTTCTTCTTCTCTATCAAAGCAGCTGCCCTAGAGGAGTCACTGCAGCAGTCACTTGGTCATCACAGAAAGGGTTATGGTTGGTCTTTCGCAGCCAGACATAAAAATAAAACATTCCCATGATAGTTAACTCATCAGGCAAACTGCACAGGAGTTAGACAGATCCTGTGTGTGTTCATTTGTGGTCATGAAGGAGAGAATTTCCCAACAGAAGAGCTGACAGGGCAAGCCTCACGTGTTACATTACATTCTGATCAATTCATACAGAATGTGTAGAAGCTGATGTGAACAAAGTTAACAAATTTCTTAAGGAGAGATAACCTGAGCGAGCACAATACAACTTCTGAGCTGAGGCAGCTTCTGGGAGCCTTGGCCTCTATCACAGAGAGTACAGGACGAACAGGATGTGAAGCAAAGGCCACAGAGATAACTGTCAGCACTTTAATAGGAAAGCAAATGCCACCCAAGGCAAGGTTAATTTAAACAAAGGGGGAAAGTTTCTTCACCATATTAGGAATATTTGTGTCTGTTGACAAGTAAAGGCAGCGCAAGAAAAGCAGTAAGATGCCATTATCTTTCCAAGGTATACATTAGATAATACTCTTGTTCCTGCAAAAACAGCGCTTCCTCATGCACTTTTGGATGCCTAGAAAGGAAAGCTTGTACAGAAGTGGAGCTAGCAAGGATTTGTAGACACGGAGGAGCGTTTTCACCCTGACTTAACTGCCTCCACCTTCCCCCTTTGCCATTTGGCTGCTATTGCTTTTGATGTGCCCCGCAAGGGCACAAAGTCAGATTTTAGGGTATGTCCAGCTACTGAAGTGTAGCACTAAAATGAGTCACACCAGAGAGTAACTTGTCTTCCCAACTCCACGGCAGAACCCACTGAGCTGCAGTTACAACTAAGGCTCCTTTTTACACTGTCACTACCAAAAGAGCGTCACTACAACAATGACAGAGACAGACTCAAGTATTCGTTGGCCACCGTTGTGTCACTGCTTTGCTTCCTCTTTGTCAGACTAAATAAGCACAACTCCTTCAATCTCTCCCTGTAGGCTTCAGGCCCCTGACAACCGCTGTAGCTCTCTGCTGGACTCTCTCCAGTTTCCCTACATCTCTCTCGAACAAGGCAGGGGTGACAAAACTGTGGACACAGCATTCCAGGTGATAGCTATGTTACTGCTCAGCTGATGGTAACCACTGCCCTCCATCTGCCAGCCATGCTCTTCCAAAAGTAGCCCAGCTCTCGTTTCACTTGTTCAGACAGCCTTGTGGCACTGGCTCACGCTCAGCATGGCATCCACTGAACACCAGCACCTTTGCAGAACTGTGGCTCAGTCACCCCTCAGCCTGCACAAAACACACAGGGTTACTCCACGTCGGGCACACGGCCTTGCACCTCACCAGCTTTCCTGCATTTTTTGCTGGCTCTGTCCTCAAGTTTCTCAAGGCTCCTCTGCCCTGAAGCTCAGTCGTTCAGCATATGAACCAACTCTCCTAGTTTAGAGTTATCCCCAGATTGGCTGAGGACATGCTTTATGTTCTCAGTGGTCTCTAAAGAATATTCTGATCAATGTTAGTAGCATTCAAGTATTTTCTAGATCTGGCTAATTTTCTTCCCACTTAACAGTCTTTGTCCAACCCATACGCTCTTCATGTCAGAGATCAGTTTTATGTATCCTGTTCCTTTTAAAGAGGCAACTTTAAGGTGAAATACCTGAAGTTGTTCCTTGGAACCATTAGATGGAACTGAAGAGTACCATCCATAGGAGTACTAAGAGTACTTGAGTAACTCATGCTTGGTCCCAGGGGTGGCCATCCACAGAGATCAGCAGATGATTTGCCATGTTTTCTACCCTCTTTCTACTTGGTTTTCAAACGTGAATTTGAACTGTGCTGTGATCATATGCCACAACCCATGAATACAGTATCGCATTAATCCAAGACAGGCACACTCAGACACAGCTCCTCCCCATAAACTAAAACATAAGGAGTCACCACTGTATGTGCACTACCTTATGCCTCTTTAAATATCAAAGACATGCTGACCACTTAATAGCTATTATGCTTTTTTTCCTGGCATCGAAGACCAGCCAGCCTGCTCTACTGCTTACAAGTTCATCCCCCAAAGCCCCAGAGCGTTGCTGGAAGCTGGTAGAGCTTCCCTGAAGCCTGATCCACAGGAGTCCCAGCTGGTTACCTACTGAATGGAAAATGCCTCACTATAAGGGGATGGGAGTGGTGTGTACGTGTCAATCACCACACTCTACAATGTGAAGATCCAGAAGTTTGACAAAAGATCCGTATATGCCATGATTGCCACTGGTTTTAACCAGACAACCACACTGCACAACATGCAGTTGGCTTTCTGCTTGCTAAAGTTGCGTGAAGCTGCTTGTGTTGAGTTACACGTGCAACGGATTAGACATGGGGGCAACAGGCAAGATTCTTCTAAACCAATTCAGTATTTTTCTGCTTCTAAACCTTTAGTGGTGACCAAAGATGCACGTGTATTTTCTTGCTGAGAATTATGCTTTCAGAACACTTTTCTGTAATTGCCCTTATTTTGCACTAGAGAACAGCTTTAGATGCAGAAGGGAATCTTAACACTGAACATTTTAAGGGGTGCAGTTTTCCCTGGTGCAAAACATTTCTTAAAAAGGACTCTATTCCTTTCTTCGTGATTCAATATGCATGGACTTAAATACTGAACTATTTAAAAAACTATTTATGACCATGAAAAAAAAAATGGTTGCTACACCCAGGACTGCAGCTGCTCAGACATGAACATTTGTGAGAGATGATCAGTTACATTTTTCAGTTTGGACACAGTAAATAAGGATGTCCCTGTCAACATCTCTCTCCTCTGAGAACTCTGGCTCTGTCACATCTTCACTCTCCTGAAGGTTGTGGAAATGAAGCAGCAAAAACATATCTTGAAGTATGTTTCCTAAGTTAGCTCTTTTTCCTGGAGGGAGGGGGGAGGAGATGAGAGAACCACCAAGAAACCTAAGCGAGAAGACCAAAGAAGTGTAGGCCCAACTTTCTAGAGGGGCAGTTCTCCCCTGTCAAATGTTAATGAAGAGCTCCCCTGTGAAGCTATGAAGAGAGGAACTGTTGACTTCTCTACTGAATGACAAAATTTTAGAATAAAGGGGAAGACAGTACAGGATTTATTCATTTATTAAAGAATTCACTTGTGGGCTTGAGGACCCATGCAGGAATGATACAAACAAACAACAGTGTGAACAGCAGACTAGAATTTCTTTTAATAGCATCAACTTCATTCAGAGTACAAGTACAGTGTTTAACATATCAGCAAGGAACATGAGGAAATGCTTTATTTATTCACTGAATATGACACTTAAGAAGTGTCATATACCAAATGTTAAGGTCTTCATTCCTGTCCCACCTCGATGTCCAAGGTTCTTCCCGCTGCCTCCCAATGCAGGCTGGCCCTTAGCAACTCTTTTATTCTGTCACTGTCCAGTCTATGCATTCATCCATATTTCCTAAAAATCACTATAAAAGCAAACAGTACCTGTTCCAGACACCTCACATTTCAGATACTACAAAAAAAGCTGAACACTTAGCTACTGCTGTTCAGTCCTCAAGGAAAGGGTTTTCTGGGTCACTGAAGCTGAAGACAAAACAGCTCCTCCCTAACCGAACCACTGCTCTGCTAAAACCCAGCATTTGTGGGTGCACAAGTCATGTGGGGCTCAAGCCTTCCCCCTGCTGCCTTTTTACACCAGTGCCCCATATGGAAAAGTTCAGAGGCCACACCACAACAGTACATTACTCAGGCCAGCTCTGTCTTTGTACCCTACATCAAAACTAGCTGAACTCCTACCTGAAGTTTCCTCCCCAAGTATGTATTTGCCTTAAGAATGGTCAAACTAAAGCACCAAACAGGAACTGACAGAAATATGCTGTGTAACTGACTGCAGCAGGAAGCTTGTAGTATGGAGTCCTAGAGGTATATAAAGCATAATGCCTTTAGTATATCCTTCAAGTTCAAGATGGTCCAAAGTATCAACTTGCTTTTTCCCCAAAATCTTACCTAACAGGTTCTCTTACACCAAAAGGGTTTTCAAACTTCACACCAGCGGTCAAGTCTATGCTCTGCCATATCAGAACGGCTTGGAAAGGTCAAAGTCAGTAGCAAGGGTTTAAGCCAAAGAGCTGGGCTGTATACGCACAGCTCTGTATCATGGGTGTAGTAAATAATTATGCTGCAGGCCACCTCAGACCGTCACATTACAACTGAAATTCAACTATGACTGCAGAAAATATAGATGAAGCTGAGCTGGCTTTCATGTAGCAGCCAGAGTAGAAAGAAGCCTTTCCTGGAGCTGTTCACTGTCTTCAGAGCAGTGCTCCCTCACCCCAGTGCGATTACTCATACGAAGCCTCTGCTTGCTCTCAACACACGAAAAGAGTTGAATTCATTTTTTCCTATAAAAGCAAGCAACTTTTCCATCTGTATGGTTAAGTTCCACTAGCCAGAACAGAGCACACCTCCCCATTTAACTTCTCATGAGTGCTTTTTCCACTGAAGAAGGCACACAGCTAGGAAAAATGTCGAGTGGCTACTAATCAAGATTAGTCCAGTCATTTAGCCTAGAGTCATTCTGGAAAACATGCAGAGAACTGAAATAGAGTGTCGGTACTGTGTGACAGAGGTGCAAGGGAATAGAAACTGCCCTTCCAGAGTGCTTGTTACCAGAAACGTTTTAAACCAAATTGAACCTTATCCCACAGGTATCTGCTCTGTATTGCAGAATCCAGAACTGAATAATTGACTGGCAGCGCCTTGAATTTGTTTCTAGGTAATGCTTCTTCCATGCTGAAGAATTCCATTTCGAGAATACAGTCATCCCCATGCTTTAGTGGTATAGAACTATTCATGACTGATACAAACATGGGAAAAGATGTTCTGGAAACTCAGAGAATATAGGAAGTCTATCAAGAGACTGCACAGCAAATTTAAGATATGCAGTTTAAGCATTTGATCAAGTACATTTGAAAGCAAACAGCTGAGCTAGTACATATCACCCATATCTAGGTTAGTTCTCCAAAATTATTCCGCAGCAGTTCATTTATTAGCAAGGATTACTTTCAGGAAGGACCAACCAGTGACAGAAACTACAAGTGACCTTGCTAAACACTGCTCAAAAGCTCTACAAAGCACTGATTGTTCCCAGTCTTTAGCAAACAGTTCGTGTATCAGGTGACCCAATAGCTTTCAGCATAGTGCCTTCAGTTCAAGCAGCAAACAGGACAGAGGGCTAACAGCTTTTGTGCTAGTATCAAACATTTGGGGCTTTTTCCATGGTTAGTCATATCAGTGGGCCAATGAGGATTTAACAATAACCGCCTCACACACTGAAGCTCTGAAACACATAAGAAAAGATGTGTTCATTACAACAGGACACGCAATGTTTGCAAAGGCCTGCTGGCTCAGTCCTTTATGCAGTCAATTCTTTGGAGATTGTCATAATCCGAGCACCACAAAGCCTCTGAATACTACTTGACAGAGCACCAAACTCATCTCCAGCAACTGTACTCCATCCTACTTCACTGTTTCAGTGGCAACTACTTTTTAAATACTTGATGCTGCTTTAAACTCTGCATAGTTCTTCACACACACAAACTCGACAAGTGTTTTAGAAAGGTTTGTTACTAGGAAGGCCCTTCCACACGCACTGGAATCTCCTCCCTGCTGACACACTTTCAGGGGAACCACTGAGCTGCCATTTCACAATGTTTTTGGAAACCATAATTACTCTAAGAACAGTGAACAGAGGTTAGCAGGGCCTACAGGGATACAGACAGCAGAGGCCATGAGAAGCATTTTCTTTCAAGTTCGAGCAGTTTGGTCTAAGATGTACCACTAGCACAGTATTGGCTGACCGACAAAGGTTTTAAATTCACTGACCACACTAAAGAACATTTTCATTTGAATCCTCTGAATTCCTTTCCTTCAAAAATAGAATACTTTTCCCTACCCCTTCCTCAACTGCAGCTTCTTATTCTGGAATCTTAATCATTAACTCCAGCTTTAAGCCAAATATAGTCCTGGTGCTTCTTGAAAAGGATCTGTTTTATTTCAGTCGTGACCTCCATCAAAAAGTGGCTTTTATAAATATTAAAAGAAGAAAGTCTTACCATTTTCAGTCGCATTACTCAGAGAATTCAAAGACGACAATGTAAACTATCCAGCTCTCAATAATACAGGAGGCAAGATAATGCCTCTATTAAAAAAGATTACCTGGGAGATATGGTTGATTGAGGACTCCATCCTCCGTAGCTGGGATGCCTGGATGTCCAGCAGTTGTAATACATTGTTGGCCAGTGCATTGATCTGATAAGCAACACTGGCTAGAGATTGAGTTGTGTAGGCTTTGGTCTCTTCTAACGCTTTCCTTTTATCTGGAGCCTGTAAAGCAAAAGAACAAGATGTTTGCTTAAGGCCAGGAAAAGGGTGGGGGTTGGGGGAAGAGAGGACAGGAACAAAAAAAACACAACCTATATTTAGAAGAATCTGTAATCAAGAAGATCTGACTGTGCAGTCAGACAAAGTACTCTATATCCATCTACGTTAAAAAATTCTCAACAATAAAGAGCAGATAAAGAATTTGAAAAATATTTAGCCATAACATTACAGGCCAAGAAACAACTCATTCAGTAGAAAAAAAACTGTCATGATTTGTTGGAGCTGTATTTCTGAAGCCTGCCCATCTTTCGTTTCCAGAAAAATCCCCAATTCCCTAGGAACACTGAAATGTAGCTTTCGCCATCCCTTATGAGATCACATAACCCGAGCCACTTAAACACAGAAAATATTTTCCCACAGTCGGGTATCCCCCGCTGCACACACTGCCTGCAAAGCCACCCGTCCGGCTGTGCCGTGCTGGCTGCTGCTCTTGCAGCCCGGGAGCAGGGTGAGCAGAGCATCAGGAGGGCATGCAGGGGGCTCCTGCATGCAGCTGCATTTGTGACATTACCGCTCCTCATGCAAAAGCTTAATGAACATTCCTGGGTGTCTGGGAGCTTGCTGCTGCCCTCGCTTGCTCAGGTATCGTTAATGTGCAGCAGCTTCTTGTTCTCTCCCACCCACACACGGAGAGCAATGCTCATCTCAGCCTCCCAAAAGTAGTGCCCAGCCTCATGCTCTTCCCTGCACCACCCTACCCCCATTCCAACACACACTTTGCCCACGTACGGTGCACACCACACACGTTCCTTGCTTTATACCATGCCAGCAGCTCTGGGAAGACATGCCAAGCCAGACAGCAGCCAAACTGCAGCAGGCATGAAGAGAAGAGGGGGGAAACTCCCCTCACATTAAGCGGGTCACTGTCTGTGACCAGCAGCTGTCTATGCCTTGGATCGTGTGGCCCAAGCCTTCTCATGAGCAGAACAGGAGGAACCAACAGCACCTCCACCTGCAAAGTACACAGACCCCACTCCAGATCTCTCGGTGTATCACCATTTGGGAGGCGGGTACTTCATCTGCTACCCAATTTGCAAGCTGCAGCTACCCAGAACTCTTTCCTCCCTTGGCAGGAAACGTGCTGGGCATGAGGAAGGACTCTCAGGTGATGACTCAGTACTAGCATAGTTTCTGCTGCATTTTGTTTATTTGCAGCGTAGTCAGCATCAGCAACCAAAAGGAAAGATTCATGTTAATAGTCTCTTCCAACTAGACTTCTATTTTTATTGTTGATTCCTTTGAACAATGTTGCAGACAACCGTATGCATCTCAATATTAAGCACAAACTCAAAGTTTGCATTCCAGCAAACCCTGTACCTCCTGACTTCCATGCACTTACCACCCGTTCTTGAACCCTGCCTCTGACTTCATCTCAATATTTTAGAATCAGAGTATCCAAGTTGGAAGGGACCCACAAGGATCATTGAGTCCAACTCCTGGATCCCCAAAGGACCACCCAAAATAATAATAATAAAAAAAATCAGACCATGTGTCCGAGAGTGTTGTCCAAATGCTTCGTGAACTCTGGCAGGCTTGGTGCCCGAGTTTAGTTAAATTTTAGTTTAACATCCACAAGTATTTAATAATCATGCCCCTTGCTTAAAGGGCTGATAAGGCATCCTTGTCTCTTGCTTTAAGTAAAGAACTAGGAGGTAAACGGCTTGGATACATTATAAAGTTGCAGCATGGCAGAAGTACTGCAACCCAAGCTATGTTACACTACCTTTTAATTAAAGATGATTTTAAACAGGAGTGAATCCCGCCCCCCAAACCTGGAAATTTGTTTATATTCATGATTAATGTTCCTAGCAGTGCTTTGACACGCACTAGAACACCAAGTTAAAGCCACCCCTCAGACAGACTCACATACAGATGCCTTCTACAACGCGAAGCAGGTAGCACAGTTTATTGCCATCTGTTACCAGAAGGTAAAATAGCATCGCATGCGCTAAGACCATGCTGGGCAAAGAAATTAGTACTTGTGAATGCAAACAAAGCTACCTTTTTAAGGTAGCTTAAAAGAATGTTATTGTTTCTAGATGTCAGAACACTTTATTAGGAGTCACTTACTTTAGAAAAACTTCCATGGTGAAGGACTTGTTACTAGTACAAGCTCAAGAACCAAGTTTCCCTAACCACCCTGGTTCTCCAAAGAGGCATTTTAAACTTCAAATCACTAGCAATGATTTCAAAAGAAAAAAAAAAAACAGCCACCACGCTGTCCTATCAGGTTGAAGCCCAAAGAAAACAGCAGGTGATTTGTACCTGAACTATGGTGAAAACACAGGTAGGAGTCTGAGATATCTAAAAGGGAAGTTTTACTGAACTAGACAAAGCCGCCAAGAAACCAGTCAGCATAATTCTGCCTTTACATTCATTGAAGCACAGATGTAAAGCCTTTACTCAAGCATTTTATTACCAAGTTTTAAGTAAAGAGTGTCAGACTAAACACTGTTATGAAGCCACAGCACTCAATTACTGAGCATTCTCAAATGAGAAAACTCCAATGCATAAGAAGTTTATTTTATTCTCTAATGATTTATTGATCAAATGTCTTGCCCTTATTTGCCTAAGCACCTAAAGTTCTGGTTATTTGCCCAAGTGACTGGTTTGGCAATCAGATTAGATGCACAGTCTATTTTGTGTCCTAGCAGGATTACTTTGAAATATTTTCAAGCCCTGCAGATAATCCAGGCAGTTTCACTGTGCAGTTTCCGTAACAGTTTAGACTAAAACTAGCTTGACATCCAGTCTTCTGCACTGCTTCATTAGGACTGTCGGTACCTGCGAGATACAAGCTAAAAGCTTCACAGCGTGCAAAAATCAGGAGTGGAGAGGGAAAAACCAAGAGCAGCAGCAGGAGGGAGCAGGGATTTCCAGTGTTCTTCGACAGGTATTTTTATCTGTCTCTAAGGTAAAACTAGAAGTGGTATGGATCATAATGCATGTTTACATTCTTTCAGATACTTTAGTACAATACATGAGCCCCAGTTAACCATTCAGAGATGTCAACCGACTGGTACTCCTGACAGCTCAGAATTATTTTACGATTTTGTATTAAGAACCTTAAAGACAGTGTTGTTTCCCCCGTAGTTCTGGGTATAAGCAGAAATTTTAGCATCATTAAGTAGCAAATTGAATATTCTTTAAATAAATAACATCACAGCTTTTGAAGTTTCCTCTGTAAAAGGCTCCCACTTGTATCTCCAGCATATCCTTAATAGTGATATTAGTATTGCAAAATTACAGTTTGAAATTGCTTTCACATAACTGGGTTTAATATTAAAAAAGAAAACTTCTCCTGCAATCCAGAGACAGACAGTTGGACCAGCATGGCATTCCACACTGCACATTGTATATTTCTGTCAAATCCAAACTTGTCTCATAATACTTCCTAAAAAAGTTAATTATTGTATTCAAGTCATAATTAACACTGCACCCAAGCAAACTGCCACTTGTCTACTGATTCCTCAGTTCAGCAACACTTTGTTGCCAAGTGATGGGGAACCTGTCCAGTCAGTAACTGACCTTTACAAGTTGTGTTGTGAGCCAATTCTACCCCCCAAAAGCACCACTCACATAGGCACATCCCCAAAACAGCATCTGCACAGTGTACAAAGCATCAGCTCTCCCAACTCTCTCACTCCCAGCTTATTCCCACCATTTTCTAGTTCATACAGCACACACCAGCTACTTGTATCAGCTTCCTCCAAAAATCACATCAGCTCACACTACACAGCATCTCCAGAAGCCACGCATTATATTGCGAGCACACCGCTCCATATCCTCCATACATCTTCTCCAGCCTCTGGTTTTCCTCTTTCCGCTTCAGTCCTCCTTACTGTTCTGGAATTCCCTGTAAGAAGATGCCCCACCAGAAAAGCAGGCTCCACTTGCCAAAGGTCAGAAAGCCCTCATCAGGTCTCCCTAAGACAAGCTGCCCTGCCAGGAACAAATTACTTTGCCTCCTGAGTGTGTGGCATGCGTCGTTTCACATTTTTCATCAGCTGTTGGAATAAGTGCAACCTCAATTATAGAAAAAAATCCATCCATGAAAAACTACTAATAGAGTACTGCCCTAGAGCAGCCCAATGATCATTGAACTAAATAGCGCTGTTACTTATTCAGTGCCCAATATCCTTTCAGATGCTTGGCATTCTGTCCAAGGGCCGGATCACTGCAACCAAGCTGCAGGAATCATTTACAGCCACTTTTCTATGCCTGTGCCGTTCTTGCTCAGGATACACTTAATGAATTTAGCAGTGTGGTACGTTTGTTTTTGCTTCAAGGTAAGCACAAGATAATTGTTCGGTTTTGCATCTTGGTTGCCTGATTAAAAGAAAATCAATATTACTATGATCAGGTGCCACATGAGTTTAGCAGTCCCTGTCACCTATTCACAGAACACAACCATGCCATTCAACAAAGTTGTCCATTTTACTCCCTTTTGTTCATGTCACTTATCTAACTTCCAAGTTTATAGAATGTACTTCCTCGTAAGACAGGTCCTATGGTTGAGGTTTCAAAATTCTGGTCCTGACAAAGTCTAGAATGAGCTTTTACCAAGAACAAACAGCCCAAACTTTCAGCTTAAGCTAGCTATAACCTACAGCTCCTCATTTTTTCCAGTCAATTAGAGATACTTTTATAGAACAGTGAAGACACTTATCCAAGCAGTGGCTTCAAGACTTGTTATCAGTACTTAACCTCCCTGAGAACCAGCTGGTGCCACTCAAAGATAGAATAAATTTCTAAACAGGGGATTCCCCACTAAGAAAACGGAATCTGAAAACAGAAGACAGGAGATAAATCTACCTAAAGCAAGAGCTAGTAACATTACATCTTTTAGAGACAGCTATGAGCTTGACATTGCAGCATTACTCATCTGAAAAGGCCTTTAATAACTCAAAGCTGGACTACAGTCTTAAGGGCTTTTTTTTTTTTCTTTCTGATTGCTATTGGCAGAAGGTTTGGACATTTCTAAACCATGCACAACATACGTTCAGCTTTGACCAAATATTCTGCATTCAAGCTGCAGTAATGCCTCAAATATTTAAGTACGCCAAGTGCACTAGATAAAGTTTATCTGTTTAAATCCAGAGGTCACATTCAGGTTCCCTCTTACCTATAGCTCATGAAGGTTGCTTATAAAACACTAACATCATGTATTGTGAGAGACTTTTCAGGCTGTTATTGACAGTTATTACGACAGATCAGTTACAAGTAAGAGAAGAAAGCCTAGCTGGCAAGTCCCAGCAGCAGGTGCCATGAAGTTGGATGTTCTGGAGAACTTTCAGGAGCCAACAACTTACCTGGAAGCCATCCAAAGAAATCGGAACAGACTGTGGTTATTACTAGAAGGTGCTCACCAAGGAGCATTCAAGGTTTCTCTCATCACAGGTATACCCTTAGGGAATATACATCATTCCAGAGTGGCAGGGGATACTAAGGCTTTAAAATTTACAAGTAGGTGTTGCTTACAGTCTTTACATACACCATCCAGATAAGGAACAGAGTAGAGACCAGGTGTGTCAATGCCTCCTAGAACAGCCTTACTTGATGTGTGTCATGAGCACATGATCTACAACACATTATGCTAAAACGTACTTCAATGGGACAGTGCACTGAGTACTTCCCAATATCCACAGAGCTATGCTAGGCCTGGTATTTATCTGCCAAGAGTTACCAAGATGGTTCCTCACCGATCAGCACCTCTATTCCCTCACTGGAAAATAGAGCAGGCCATCAGGAGACTTGGTTCAGAGGCTTAAGCTCAGCCTTTGCCCAGTATGCTAGCATGAGACATCCCGTAACACCCCAGGTAAGACTTCAGAGGGTTACCAATACACTTTATCTCCTGTCCATCTTAACGTAATTAGCCTCAGACCAGCCACCGTCTTTGTTCTCGTTACTAGAACCACCTGCTTTGCCACTCATATCGTTGCTACCATCAGTAAAAAACAGTTGTGTGACATTTAAAAAGAAAGCACTTATGACAGGGAACAGGACTGGACTTCGTACAAGCACGGCCTGATAAAAACAGCAAAGCAAACCCGGTCTCCACACGAAGAGGAGCTAAAGCCAAAAACACAGATTCAAAGCACAGGCAAATCTCAGCTAAACTGCCTCACGAAAAGCAGTGCTACAACATGTGCAGTAGAAAAACATTCAGTGTTTTACTGAAGTGACTTGTCATAACTTGTCATTTTGTTGTAGTTTTCTACCATTCCTGAATTTGTGTGGGGTGTTGAAAGCTCGGGATTTCAGAGCCCAATAGCTTTCAAGCTATTAATAGCAACATACTGCAGCCACTGAACATGTCCATCTCCCATCCAAGGCCTTCTCTCCAGGGGACTGGCAGTCAATCCTTGCCCTGACAATGAAAACAAGAGAAGGAACAGGCTACCCAACACACCTCCTCCTCCTACGCAGCAGGAAGAGTGTCAAGCAGAAGTACTGAGGCTCTCAACCACTTAACTGACTGGTTGGGTCCAGGAGCACGAGAGAATTTAAGACGGAGGAGGCACAGACGGATGCTCAGCCATTCAGAACAGCTCTAAAAACCTAAGATCCCTCACAGTATGGTAGCCCTGAAATTAAAACCAGGATGATGAAATGCTTTCAAGTCCATTCAGTAAACAATTCCTCCTATCTACTGAGGCAGAAATCCTCAAACACATGGAGACAAGCATCTACAATTCATGGAATCCATAGAGCACAGTCAGACGAGCATCTACAATTCAGCTAACTCCCCTCCAGTGCCCACAAGCACTATTCCAATGGTATGAAATAAGACTCGGTCTGTTCAGTTTCTCCAAAGATAAGGTGCAGTAACTCAGCCCTACCAAGCGTGGAGGAACTGGCAGAACTTGAATCTCCTCTCCCCAGGTAAACACCTTGCAAAACAAAGCTGGCACTGGTTCAAGGCACCAGACAGCAAGGTGATTGCTGCCACAGCAACAACCATACCACAGCCCGCAAGCAGGGTTTCAGTCTGATCCTTTTTAGAGACACTATTTTGGCAAAAATCATTGACTAGTCAGCTATTCCCATTCGAAGGTCAAGGCACACCGAATTATCATAGGGTGACCAATACACAGGACAGCCTCCCAACCGCTGTCTGCGTCTCACAAGCTCTGCTTCAGCCAGGCCCTTCCCCCAAATCCTGTATATGCTAGACAATCAGCTAGAAGCAAATCCTTCATCTCCATCGATAATATTCCCCTGACCAGTCCTGAATAGCCTTGATAGCAAATTAGCATCTCTATGGGCCGAGACCAATTTAGCCAATCTGCCCGTGGCCTTGCAGATTTTCTTTTAGTTGAAAGTTGCTCTTCATTCTGGTGAAGAACTGGAAGGAGAAGAATTGCATTTTTTCTAATCATCATCTCTTCTGGGGAAGGGAGAGGGAGAAAAATTCTTCGTTAGTGAGAGAAATTCATTCCAAAGGAGAGTTTAAAGGACATGCATATATTGGATGTACTCACAGGTATACGGCACAGTGGTCAAAACTTAGGAGTCTTGATAACAAAAAAAAAATACAAGCTGAGCACATACATCACCATCTAGAAAAAAAGTGTTTACTTTTCTCAGGTTCAGGTTATCAGGTCCCAGCCCCTTCTGACCTGTACACATGGCACAGAACCGTGTCTCTGAGATTAAGCCCCCAATAACTACCTTACTCTCATAAATGATTTTACCTAAACTGAGACAAATCCGCAAAATGTGACATTCACAATACCCTGACACAGACTTCAATAGGTCTGTAAGCAAGGGCAGAAGCAGCTTACAAAAAAAAAAAAAAAAAAAAAAAACTAGGATCTCCCTTACAGAAAATAACTTTAAAAAACAAGCAATTGAGGAATTCCATTTTAATCCAGGCAGCAAACATCATAGCAAGAAACTAATCTATCCAACGGGAGAGGGATTCACAAAGCAGGGCCGGCTCTGACAGATGGAGCCCAGGCAGATATGTGCCAGCTGCTCTAGCAGCGCTTTCTGCCCAGCGCTGCAAGCAGTGCTCGGGCTGGCTCTGCTCTAAACCACTCCCCTTATTTTAAAAAGGGAGAAAATATATATATATATACCATTAAAAGCACAATTTTCAGTTCTGCTGCCAAATCCAATAGAGATGTCATAGTAAACGTGTGTTGGCAAAACACATTGTTAGTATTTCACTAGTTAGAGTCTGTGTGTACAACAAAAATAGCACACAGCAGTGAGCTAAATGACAGAGGTAGCCGTGCCCAAGTGTCATTTTCACACAACTCCTGTACACTGGATAGGGCTTCAAGACCGCATATGCAGCAAGCTTAACAAATCTTATCTACTGGGTCTCACTTCTGTGTTTTACATGCTACAGACAACAAACTCCAGGGCAGAAACAGCATCTTCCATGCCTGTAAAGCACTGCACAGCATTAGCGCTTACAGGTGCTTCCAGATTATGCTCCTGACTTCCCTGCAGTGCCCGTGATTTGCCTTATGACATCCCATCATTACACACACAAATTCCTTCAGAGCTAACCGAGCTGGCTCTGACACCAGAGACATCAGCCACGGCTCCACACACAGACCGTCAGTCAGGACGAGAAGCCCTGGTGCTTCCACAGCAATCTTCCCTCTGTAACACTGAGAGAGCTACCCAAGGCTTTGGGGAGCGTGCTTATTTTGGCATGCTAAGCTACAGATAACAGGGAATTAGAGAACTCATGTTCCATTTGTTTCCTTATAGGCTGTCTCTCAAATATTGATCTTTTGTTTTCTGGTTGTAATGGGGCTTGAAATTAAAATGGCTCTCTGTTGACTTTGCTTAAGTGCTAGCATCCACCCACAAGTTTTAGCTCATCCAGCAGGGACAGGCTCACCGGCAAGCCAGAGACCCAGAGGAAAATACAGTTAAAGAACTGCTCCTGATGTAGGTTGGTTTTGGTTTTTTTTGGTGGCAACAGGAAGGAGACACTTTAGCATTTGTGAGTTACCTTAACCTCCTCTTTCTAATAACAGTGGCAGCAACACAGACCCTAACTGGAGTGAGCAGTCCAAACTGGGAGAATTTTTATGTCATGCAAGCCTCTGAATCAAGGCAGCTCAGAGCACCAGTCTGGGGGCAAAGTTCTTTAGCTCACATTGCACAAGGAGTCACTTTTAAAAACAATAATGATTTCTTCTAGGGATTTTAATTACTTTAATTAGTTTCCTTTCAATTAATGGTGGGTGCTCAGGCAGTCAAAAATTTTTCATCTCAGTTTTGACAAATTAGACTGAAGGAATAAGCCTAGAATATCACAGTAAATCTATAACTGAAGACAAGCAACATACTAAAACTCAACAACGTCCTACAAGAGAGCTTCCAAGACCACCTCTTCTTCCAAGACCACCTTTTCTTTCCAGATCCTCGCTTTCCAGCCCTCCCTACCTCCAGGCAGGTCTGGAAGCACACCAGACTGCCTTGAGCAAGCAAGGTTAAAACAACAGGATTTAGCATCAAGGGTCAAATGACAGCATGGCCTCACCACGTTCAGGTAGCACAGATTGTGTGTCAACATTGCTCTGAACTCATACACCATGGTAGCCTCAACAGCTGTTTGAGGGATAGCTGCATACAGAGCACAGCACCTGCAGAAGCATTAGATAGATGCAAGGTGGCTCAAAGCTATGCTCTCTGCCCCAGGAAGAACCCCAGCGTGCCACAGAGCCAAGAGTCAGCCAGGCCTTCAAATACTGGTTGTAAAAATGCCCCTACTTCAGGGAGGGCTGGCACGCTGCAGAAAGTCGCTGAAAAAACAGCCTCCGTAACTGTAAAATCTGGGCAGCTGCTGCTAAGGCAGCCTACAGCCATCACGGTGTTTTTGAAACAAAGAAAGCTATGACCATTACAGGGTCAAGTTCTCTTTGCATACTTTGTAGTACTACATGCTCATTTAGGTCTTTTTCAGTCTGAGAAGATATTAAAATAGCAGGCATCTCTCTAACCATGGTCAACATTCATCTGAGCTTGTGGCCTACAGATGTTTTTATATTTAAGTTCAGACACTTACTTTCACTTCCCAAGGCACTTCTACTTCTCTTAGAAAGATTAGGAGCATGCCCAAAACCAAGAGATTCAACGCATTCTGGGGGGGGTGTAGAGAACCCTGAAAGCAGTAACAATGACTCTCAGATATAAGGGGCTCTTTACTGAAGCCTCTTGGTTATGGCACTACAAAAGTGAGTCTACCTGGCACAAAGCTGCTGCTGATCGCTTAACTTTGAGAAATTGGTATACTCCCTCCAGCAGGAAGTCATCTGAGGGCTCACATCTCTGATACAACATCCTTAGACCAGAAACCAGCAGATCCTCCCAGTTCTGCAGTAGCTTGCTTCCCAGCATAACACATAACACTCAGAGCATGCAGGTCCTACAGTGATCTCATGGCAATAACGAGATGGACTATGATACAAGGACTGATTTTTTTAATTTTTATTTAGCAAGAACTTACATGTGCAAGTGGAAAAAAGTCACATAAAAAGCTGTTAATATTCATTAGGCTTCTGTGCAGTTTGGGCCTGACTGTACGCTTTTTATCTGATAGCGCTTGTAAGCACGTTACAACCAGCCTCTATTTGAAGAATTATTTCCTATAAACATTAAAATTTGAGTCTATGGTTAGCAACAGCATTCCAAAACCTTACATATGTAAGCTCATTTGAGCACTGGGTTGTTTCAATTGCAGCAAGCAGGAATTTAACTTGTCAAAAAAACACAACAGAACAAAACAGATGGCTCAGGAGAATAGAGAGGAGGAAAGAGAGGAATGAGGAGTCAGTTGTATACCACTATTTCTTTCCCAAGAACAAAGTGAATAGGCCAGCATGTAACTATGAAATAAAAGTGAACATGGTAATCTTCACATTCAGCAACATGTAAAACTTTAAAAAAAAACAACAGGAGAAAGTAAGCTCTTCAATAGGAAATAAAATATCAGCATCAGGCAAGGTATGCGTATACATGCATATGGAATGGTTTTTGTTTCAATTCCAAATTGGAAAGAATGGTGCCGTGGTGCTAGTTAACACGGGAGTACTCAAGAAAGGAAGTTTTCCTACAGATACAGCTGCAATGCCTCTGGCAGATACAATCATATACGGTTTTTGAATGCAAGCTAAAGCCGCAGTGGCTTCACATCATTTTTTAAGACAACGCCTTCACACATGATGTGGAGGGCAGCTGCTTTAGGCCACTGCAGAAGGTGCAGATGGCCAGACAGCAGAGCTTGCACTTCCATGCAGCCAGATGCAGGAGAAGCGTCCCATCCCCATGGCTCCCAGTTCCCTCACAGCAGTATCACAACCCCAGGACCGTTTTGTTTCACGGCCTACGGTAGGCAGAGCCACGATGCCTTCTCACTCACTTCTCGCCTAGCCTGTGATCAGCTTGATGGATGAGCAGCCTCATTACCGGCACCGAGGAGCTGTGTAGCAGTCCTTCCACAAGAGGAACATCAGCCACAGTTGTGCCCGCTCATGGCCACCCTGCCGCGACCTGAGGAGGAAACACTCCATGCAAGTTCTGTGCCTCTTAGATCTGCTGGCAAGGCTTAGCAGGGATCTTATCTCCTGGTAGCTAACTGTGATGTGAGCAAACACAAGCGAGGCCAGGGCTGAGACAATTACATTTCGTAAGCCCTGATTGAAACTGGTTAATTTGAAACAGTAAGCAGGAAAAAAAAAGTTGTGCACTATAAACATGCTCTCAAATTTACCAAAGAATTTACAGTATTTACAAGTAAATGAAATGCTGCATAAATAGAGGGATAGAAGAAAGACTTTTATAAAAATACAGCTTAAACAAGGAAGATAAGCCCAAAGCAAAGCTAAGATACACCTACAGCAAAGCTGGAAACTGCTCCTTTTACCACCTCACTTCCCAACCTAAGAGCCAGTTACCTCTTAGCAGAAAAACTGCTTTTCAGCTTCCCACCTTGTCAATCTTGAAAGGAAATTGAAAAAACACTTTTCTGTTCAACAACTAAAAAATCTGTTTTCCTAACCACAATAGGAGAATTTTCTTATCAATCTGAGCGGCCACATTTTTGCACCCATTATACTTAATGGTGCATTTTTCTTAACTTTCACAGCGGTTAGTTTGCATTTAGTCATTTTCTGAGGAGGCAAGAAGCTAAATGAGTATCTCCTGCTCATTATTTATGCTCTCTATTTGCGTAACTCCTTCATAACTGCTCCATTAAACACCTCTTCCCCTCCAAGGCCGATTTTAAAAAGCCTCCTGCTTCCTGAGACTGCCAAGCGTGACTCATGGCCTGCCCCACACGCAGTCCCCAGGGCCTAGTGGGATGTCATACGTAGCTGGTTCAGTTCACACTCCCCCACTCCCACCGGTGGGAAAGTAACCCTTAAAGTCATCCAGAATGAAAGCAAAGCTACCTTTCTAGCTGTCTGAGGTAGGCAGCAAGCAACTAGCAAGGGTATTTGCTTTTAAGGCTGTCCATCTGCCATGTCGCAGCTCGCAAGATGGAGCGACTGAGCAGGGGGTTACACGTGCTCCCAATCCCTCCTGTGCTTTATTCCTACCAGGAACTAGCAGAGCTGCTCAAGCCCCTTCCAATCATTCCTATTTATTATTCACCACAGATTGTTCTTTATCAACTCTTTACAGGCTGCATAGAGAGGTTGTGGAGTCTCCTTCTCTCGAGATATTCAAGGCCCATATGGAGGCCTACCTGGGCAGCCTGCTCTGAGGATCCTCCTTTGCAGCAGGGTTGGACCCGATGATCTTTCGAGGTCCCTTCCAACCCCTACAGTTCTGTGATTCTGTGAACTCTTAAGCCTTCTCCACAACGTGCTCGAGCTCCCCCACCTTCCCCATTCAGGACCAAAACCAACTTTTCTCTCTGCAGCAGAGGAGCAGCAACTGGTTTACTTGGCTCAGCACTCCCCCGTTATCGAGCGCCTCTCTCGGTCACAACAGATACCTCTCAGTCTCCGAGCAGTCAATATCCACCACGTCGTATTGGCAGGAGATGATTCTACAGGTCTTGTTCATGGGCAGGAGGTTTCCAAAGAGGGACTGCGTGCCAGAAAGCTTTCCATTGATTGCTATTCTTCTCCAGCAGTTTAAGAGACACACTGCCAAAGAGGAATGTAATACACATCTAGAAATGACACAGCCACTTTTCAAGCAACACGAGACTTCTCACCAAGTAAGATGCACTGTACGAGCCCAAGCTTCAATTACAGCTATGGCAACAACAGTTTCCCCCAACACTGAAAGCGAAAGACATCTTAAGAATTAGATATAAAAAAAAAATCTGTTGCCATTTAAAACAGCATGTTCTTGCAACACTCCCAGACAAGTCTCAGGACTACTGCAGCAACCAGATCATCTCAGTGCTGCGAGAACATACGGTATGCTGCAGCAGGAAACACACCCACGGTATTTCAGAGAGCCCTTCCAGATACAAGCACTTCCAAACCAGACACACATTTTTATCTAATGCAGCTGAAGCCAGGAGTTTGCATCACAGAAACAATAGCTCCTCCCAGAGATTTAGAAATCCTGCAAGTCAGCCAGAAAATCAAAAGCTGATTTCCAGCCAGGTCTCCAAGGATCTTGCCAACGTAAGTGCATTGATCCATCATACCTCTATTTGTTAGTCTGATACTCCCTGGACCTTGGTCGAAGTTTCATCCAAGCCACTCGCCACAAGGACTCACGGGGGAACCCCAGAGGCTGTAATCCTTTTTATAAAAACCCTTCAGGATTAGGTCCAACGCCACTTTATCAATACATACCTACTAATGTGTGCTAAAAGAATACCACACCCGATATCACCGGCTTTCCCTCAGTATTACAGGATCCAAAGCCTCCAACCAGAGATGTTTTAAGTCCTCTCCACCCTTCGGTCTCACAATAACAAAGGGACCAGCTTCCTAAACAAGAAGGATTTCTTACAAATGAAAGGCCTGGCTGTATATATTTGAGAGGCCCCCTAAGAGGTTTCCTAGTAGACAGAAGCACGTAAGTCTCACTGCTCAGAGCATCTCCTGAGCTGCCTTCTGTTTCTCTGTACCCTGCTCATCCTCACATTCCCAGGTGGCTACAGACCACTTCATAGCCAAAGCTTTAGTCTGAACTCCATGCCAATAAAGATAATCTAAAAGAGAAATGTATATAAATGCCTTCAGTAGCTGCAGTTTTATGAGATGAGCTATTATTCAAACCCATGCTACTGGAAACTGTTTGTCTGAATGGTATCATGAAAAATAGCTGCATAATTTAAACTGTAACAGTAAAATATGCAATTAAATAATAGAAAGATTAATTACAAGAAACAGGCAAGGGAGAAGAGGTTTTCAGATGAGATCTGAAATGAGACTGAAAGTCAATGAGGTAGAGAGCAAGCGCGAGAGAAACCGTCTGTTTCAGAGGCAGAAGCTGTGATGAGAGCACTTGGCATTAATGGCAGCGAAACAGAAAGTCCACAGCATTTGGCAGCAGGAGAAGAGTCAGACAACAGATCTAGGAAACAGCCTGAAGCAAACAGACGAGATTTTAACAGGGAGAGAAAAAATCAGCAAATTCACATTAAGATCAGAGCCTAGTAGAAGCACCTGGAAGGAAAGAAATGTTGTCACTGGTAACTTTTAGCAATGCAACAGTGACTAACGCTACTTGCTGCAGGGATGTGAGAAGACAAGCCATGGCATGGCAATAGCAACTATGTCGACGTTATTGCAGTAGTCTGATGCAACTGCCCGGACAACTTGTCCTTCTCTTTTCTCAGGCGTTTTCTTATCTTAGGCTCCAGAAATCGTGGAATTGTTGCATTGGGACCACAGTTCAAGTACTCATTTGCAGCACACCTGCTACAATAAAGTCAAGCAAGATGCTCAACTGAAAACGATTGCCACAGGACAAATACTGGTTGGCAGATTTGCTGACCTCCCCACCCCCCCCAGTACAAGGAGATCAGATGATGAAAGTGAAGATATGCATCTTGTGAAAGATTAGCTGGAGAGAAAAAAAAAACATACACACACTTGCCTGATAAAGTATAGCTTAGAAAAAGCATTATCTTGTGAAATACTGGCATAAAAGTAGCCAGAAGAGTTGACAAGTCAGGTTTTTTCCCAAGGACATCAAAGAATTGTTACGATTCAAGTCGTAAACAAGCCATTTTTCCTTGGAACTATTTATAACCCTAAGACTACCCCAAAAGAATATTTCATTCAACTCTAAAGATACCAAATCAGCATCTACTTCAGTAAGCCTCCTCTATCCAAGTACCAAGAAACCTTCCTGCTTTCTCAAGAGAAGTCCTAACAGCACATTTTACTCCTGTCTCAGAGGTTACAATAAAATTAGGAAAGCAATTCTGAGTCTCTTCTCCACAAGTTCTTTAACTGCTCATCACCACGCTGCCAGAACCTCCTTGCACACGAAGCAGCATGCTTGCTCTTTAACTTCTGCTGTTTGAGGAGTACGCGTAGCTGGTGGCTCGGGGCTTTTTGGAGAAGGAGGAAGGAAGAGGGAGGGAAGACAGTGTCACAAATATATCTGCTATCTTAACATAAGACCTAGTGAAGGCAAGTAATCTGCATGCAAAAACAAAGCATAAGGTAAGCAACAGCCCTTCTTGGGGCAACAGTTGTGTCCTAGCCCCCAAAAGAGACCACCTTTACTCTTCTTTTAGCATATTCCACCGTGTCAGAAGATGTAACAAGGCACAAATCTCCTGCAGCAGCTGTGATGTGACTTTATCAGAGTAGAAGGCCAAACCAGCAGAAGTTTTAATTTTCAGATCCTTTTTCACTTTGCCAGACCCAGCAGTTACTAATGGAAAACATTTTATCTGGAATCTCAGGAAAAAAGTGTTATTAAAAATAAAGTCACCGTGTAAACAGTCAATCTTTTTCAGAGTAAAACTGACCTGTTTTGTGAGCTTAACTGACAGGTTGGCTAGCAATTTCATCTCACGTTAATACAGAGTGCTGAATTGTACAAGTTATATCTCAAAATGTTGCCCTCGCATTTCTTAGTTGAAATTCTCTTGCAGGAGGTGTCCCCCCCCCCTTTCTAAAATATCTGCATCTTAATAACAAATCTACTCTCTGCAAGGAAGCCTTCTTACATGGCTGCTGTTAACAGCATTAAGGGCTTGCATAAGCAATGAGTAACAGCATTTGCATAGCATCAAGCAGAGGTGGCACTTACATTCTTATTAACCCTCGGAAAAATAATGCATTCCCTCTAACACCAGGAAGAGAAGCTTTGCGTTCTGCTTTCAGCAATACATGGATTCCTAGGAGAACCCACCTGGCAGAAGCCCTGTGTTTTTATTTTGCTACCAGGCACCAAGCAGATGAAATGTTTCAGCCAGAAGGGGGTCTGCCAGGCTGGAGGTGAAGGGGGAAAGGCACCTGCAGATCCCACCGTGCTTACAGGGGTGCACCATGATCTATTCCGCACAGCACCCTGGTTTTAGCCTCCAAGCACCCCGTGCGAGTTTTGAGCTGCAAGGGGCTGTTTGCACAACCCATGTGAGACACTGTGTCTGTCTGTCTGCATCTGCTGCCCCGCCAGCAAGGTCAGGAAGAGGGAGGAACCGTGCTGAGGCACCCTATCTGCCACTACAAACGCAGTGGTTACTTCCCTTTTCTGCGGGGTGGAGGGAAGGGAGGATCCCTGGGACCGAGCCCGCCCGTCTGCAACACCGGTGCTCGGATTTGGGAGGCGAGGGGAAAGGAATGGCCTCACACTAAGAGGAGCAAAGGGAGCAAGGCAGCTGCACCTCATAGCCAGCCTGCTTGATAATTACAAACAAGCCTGGGCTCTGAGTAACTGGGGGCCCACGAGTCATTTCCTACCGGGGAACAACAAATAAAAAACACACCATGGCCCTTCGGCTCCCAGTCACTAATTAAGGACTGAGCACAGGCACCAAGAGAGCAAGATACCCCCTTATCCCTCAAGGATGTCTCACCACATCAGTGCTGATTCTGCCTGCACAGCTACCACCCCGCTGCTCTGCGGATAAGTAAGATTTCAGAGCTGTCAAACACAGACTGCTTTCACTAACGGGAAAGAAGATCGACATCTTCTAGATCCTCTGCCAAGACAGCAATGCCCACCAGCAGTCAGGCAGTGCCGTGAGCACCACGTAACTGCAGAAGTTTACGGGGCTGAAAAATCAGCATCAAAAGGAACTTGTTAGAACAGATAAGTAAAGCTCCGAAAGGAATTGCTCCTAATGAATTTAACAACAGTTTCAGGTGCGTGTTTTCCCAAGGGATTCATTGCTCCGTCTCTGGACACCACGTCCCTGTTTCAAACACGCACTTTATGCTGCGCTGTAGCGTAACAGAGGCCATCCGGAAGGGAGGAGGGGGGAGCCCTCGTGCGCGGCACTGCACTTCCCAACAATCGGGTTCTGTTCCCAAATCTGACAGCACGTCCCTACACGACCTTCCATGAGTTGGTTATGAACTCTATGCCTCTATTTATGCTTCTGTGAAATGAAGACAGTTTGAAATACTACACAAAGGTATTGGGAAGTTGAATTATATTTCTTTCAAAGTTTTCTGTTGTTGTTAAACTTAGACCAGTAACACAGATTAACGGGAACTTTGCCCTCAGAGGTGCAATACTTCCTACTTGTACATAGCACATCCCTCCACTCTTATCTTCCTTACATGTGATCCACTTTATAAGCCATCCTAAAGGCCCACCTATGTTCTCTTTACCGCGAGTTACTGACTGCAACGAGCTCCCAGAGCTCTGGAGGAAAAGAAGCATCAGACAATTACTCCTCTTACAGCTTCTCTCTTCCTTGCAACAACTCCACGTGCCTGGCGCAGCGAGTCCAGCACAAAGATCATGCTTAATGTACACCCACCACAGGCGACCTGAGAGCCTCTTCATTCCAGTACAGGAGCAGAAGGAAGGGAGCAGTGTGCTTCCTTCGTGCAGGATGCGGTACGCACCTCTAACAGCTCAACCCGACCCACACCGCTCAATTAAGGTAGCGTGGTGCCAACAATCATCCGCTGAAACACTAACGGGAAATGCAGCAGCAAAGCATCTGACATCTTGCTGGCTTCTTAAAGCGAATACACTAAAATTGATGGAAACATCTCAGATTTGGAAAAGCCGATTTCCTATCAACCACCTCTTCTGGACACAAAACAGACGTACGCTACTTTAGGATCCATTTCCTGTACGCGCAGGGGAATCGCTTGGCCATTTAATGAAGTTGTACTCCTGTCTTATGCTGCTTCCAAGTCTTATGCAGCTGTATTTTCCAAAACAAAGACAACATGCTGGCGTAGAAGACCAATAATCCGAAGCCACCAACCCGTACCCAAATGACTAGAAAACAAAACCCACACACCTACAAAAAAACAGCACTTTTAACCAAACATTTGCTGTTAGTATAAAACGACCTTAAGAGGAACAGTATTGTTTCAAGTATAAGCTAACATCTTTTCTTAATTAATAGAAAGAGTACGATTTAAACCTACAAGGAATAGCAGATGACACGTCCATATTTTATCTTACAGAAAGAGGGCTGGCTTACTTTACTTTTTCCTGTAAAGCATTCCAAATTTAGCAAGGAAACCAGAAAAAAAATACCACTTATTTACTCTCTTGATACAAACTAATTAACCTATGAACATAAAAGCATGTAAGTTCTCACAGCACGTAAAAGATTTGTATTAGGGACAATTTAAGAAGTTTATCCTTTTAAAGCAGGCCACTTCCTGCAGACTCTGAGCGAACCGCTTTGCACTGAACTGAGCTACACTACGTTCCATACTCAAGGCATGAAATCGACTGTCAGAGCAGTTACCAGCATCTAAGGAAAAAGAACCACCACAGAAGAAGTTACTTCCCTTCCCCTATGTACTATCTACTGTAGAGGAAGCACGGAACGTTCAACTGACCGAGCAGCAAGGATCCTTATACGCAAACTGGAAGGTCACATCAGCACTTGTGAAACTTCTCGCATGCAGCATTTCTCCTCCACAACACACATACATTTTTCTAACCAGCTGGAAAGAGACTTTCAATTCTTTGTAATAGTAAAACTGAGATCTGTCTCTGCTTTTGTCTGTTTCACCCTGAATAGCTTGTTAACTCACCAGTTTCCACATACCAGTTGGAGGCTACAGAAGGAAATAACACGACACTAAAAAGACACACATTTGGGCAACAAGGTACTTACTTCCTTAATACGCCTTTCACTTAGTTTATTTTCCAAAGCTGCTGAGTCTACCCACTGGAGACCACCAAGACCAGAACTTACACGAGCAGTACGTATTCCAAGCTATTCGTTTAGAGGGTCTCAGTAAAGTTAAAACCATATTTGAGCTTAAGAAAAATTCCAAATGGATCTTCAAGTGCACCAGAAGTAAAGAAACTGAAGAAAACTGACAATTGTGCACAGGCAGATTCAAGGCTATACAAGGCTACAAGGTAGCTGATTTAAACTGTAGGGGACACTGGTAAGGAACATTTTATAGGCAAGGCTTCCATGCTTGAGTCAGCTGAAGTTATTCAAAAGGAAGCCGTCAGTACACTGACACTGGAGACGCTCATTTCCCTTGTCATTTCCAACACTCTTTAAGCTAGATATTTAAAATGAATTCATTAAAAACTGAAAACAAATTAATTCAGCCTGGAAAGTGATTGGAGAATCTCTCCAGAAGCTCGTATTTTCAGCTGAAGAATCATAATTAGAACCGCAAGTACTTTAACTCCATCTGTTATTTCTGTCTCGTGCTGATAAAGTTTTCATACTTCTCAGGATACTGATAATACAATTCCCTCACTACTATCTTCAGCTTTAAGCTACGCATTTTCAGATGAACTTTCACCATTCCACACACCCTGAAAGGGCAACTCTCAGATTTTATTTGCAGACAAGAGGATTTGGAGAAGGCTTTAAACACCACAACTTACACGTGTATGGCATCTTTTTTAAAAAAATATTTCTTTTATTTCCATTTTAAGTTAGTTCTACCACTCTCCCTCCCTCGCTGATCCCACCCTACATTATTATAAAGGTAAGTCTCCATCACCAAGATAGCAGTTGGACCAGTATTCTAAAGAGTGCCAGAAAATAAAACGTCTAGAAAAATGTAACTGCTCTACCTCTAACAAAACTTACTAAAGGAGATGAAAATGTACTTTCAGATAAGTATTCAAGGTTCAAAACCTGCTCTTAAAACTACACAGAGAGTTTAATTTGATCTAAAAGAAAACAAAATAATCTACCTACTTGTCACTGAAGCTTCTGACCAGAAACATAACAGACAAAGTATCTGGATACAAATCAAATACAGTAATGTACCTATAATTCCTTTTTGCCTTGTAGCCAAAACCAAAATAGCCACTAATAACATCACAGCTTCCTTCGATTACTACTTCTACATTTGGTTTCTTTTCCCCTTTTCTGTCTCCCTCTCTTTCCCCATGCTCCCCAAGACTGCCGTCATACTGTGGGGCACTGGAGATCTTTCTTAAGAACTTACATGCTTTGCTTCTCCTGATTTTTTTTCCCCTTACTATCAGATAAAATCAGATTATAGATAACCAGAATACATATAGTCTGGGGGACAAACTGTTACTGCCTGGCACTCTGATTCATTCACAACTTGCCCTAGCTAGAAACTGCTTCCCATTTTTCTAAGAACAGGGATTTTCACCTTGAGAGGCCCAGATGCTGTCATCTTTCCTAAATGCTTTACTAAAAGGATGCTTACTGTCAGCAGAGGTACAGGCACCATTAGGGAGGCAAGTTCCACCAAGGTGAATATTTTATTCCCCCCGTCCCCACCTTTTTTTTTTTTTGGAGGGATCCCTAAGGACACCGAAGACAAATTTTCTTCAAGAAATCAGTACAACTCTGAATTTTACCATAACTATTCCTAGATCAAGTGATGGAAATAAAGATGTTTCATCTGTATTCTAATATTATAAAATACTGGAGTTTGAATACAGCAATATCTTGTGGGTGGGGGGGGATAACATGACCTGTTAAAGCAAACAGAGAATAAAGAGCATGAAGGGGAGAATAACAAGAGTTTAGAATAAAGAGCCGAGTGCTGTTACTGGAAGTTGTTAATACACTTAAAATAGTCAAACTTGTTCCACCTCCACGCCACGAGGCAGCACAGGTGGCAGTGCACAGGAACAGCCTTCCTACTGAGGGGCACATAGCCTTTCTAAGAAAACAACCCAAATTCAAAGCTATCCAAGCTCCAAGAGGCCAGATTGAGTCAATTGCATGCTACGGGCTCAGATATGAGGTCTAGCCTCTTCATATCTACTTCAACATTAACTTAATGCTCAGATTCTCTGTTCCGGCCTTTTAAAATATTACTACTAAAATAAAATGCTCCCTGACACCTTGACTGTTAGTTACCAGCTCGATCATATTAAACACAAACACTTTGTATTTTGTGTTAAGCCTTTTCCTCTGCTTCCCTCACACGGGCACGCACTCTCTCTCCTGGCTCTCATCACCCAGCACCCGCTGCCTGATCCTCCAGCGGCCCCACCACGGGCACTGGGGCCATGACCTGTCGGGCAGTCCAACGGGAGAGCAGGTGGCTTGGTACAACGCAATTAGAAGAATAACACCCACCTCTGTCACTCAAACAAAACAAAACAAGGAGTTTTACTGATATCTCTGTGATTTTTACTGGGTTGAATAAATGCACAAGGGATACATTTTTCAAAGCTACTGCTTAAGTCCTTATTAGGAACTTTAGCTTCCTTCCAAAAGGGATAAACACAGCTGTACATGGATGGCCAGACCGCAGCTATCCCACATCCAGCTGACCTTGATACCCGAGGTGAAAATGAACTAACAAATTAAAAAAAAAAAAAAAAAAAACACCACTCCACCCCCAAGTGACTGGATGGGAACTAGCTTAAATGTTGGTTTAATTTTGGCTTGATAAAAAAAAGGCAAGTTTTAGGACCCTGAAGAAAGTGATGTAACCAAAGATTCTCTAACTTTCTGACATAGCGAAAAAGTCAGGAGCAGGAGACAGGTCAAAACTTGTGCTGCAATTACCATGCTCATGTATTTGTCATATTTCCCATGAGTAAAACCAAATGAACCTCGCCTCTTAGAAGCATTTATATCAGCAGCTTTCTTTGGGTGGAGCAAACAACTCGGAAGAGTAAATACACATTAACTCATATTATATTACCTCACATACCAAAATTAAAGAAAAAAACCTTTAAAATATGGCTTCTTCACACAGTTTTAACCCAAGTACCAAAATTAGCTCATAAAAAAGGACTTCACGTCACATTATTAAAGCTTTATTTTCAAATCTGCTGCTCCACGATTACAAGTAGTAAGACAGCTCACCAGCAACAACAGAGGCCAAAGGTTTTAACAACCTGTATTAAGCAGTCATCGCAGGTAGCCTAGTATTGCATTCAACAAGTTCACTGTACAAGCTGTCCAGTAAGGAGTCTGCTTGCTTTTCCCCTCTTGTTTTCTGTTCCTCAAAAAGGTTTAATTTGAGCATCTCTCGGTGGCTCTGTATCCACGCCATGGCTACATCTACAGACCTACACTGAGAGATGGGCGCTGCAAACCCTGGAAAAAGCCTTAACAGTAAACAGCGCACGAAGTAGCTTTACAAAAAATTAAAAAAAAAAAAAAAAAAAAAAAAAAAAAGTTAAAAAGGGGGCCCAAAAAGCAACCAAAAAAAAAAAAAAAAGAAAAAAAAAAGAGAGAGAGAAATCCACACCGAGTGGTGCGGGCACGCTGCGGCCAGCGGAGCCTCCTCCAGCGTGCGACCCGCAGCTCTCGCTGCAGGATGTGGGAATCGCCGAGCCCCCGAGAGGCACCGATTGCCATTTTGAAACACCGCCTCCCGCCCGTGCTCGGGCAGCTCCCTGCTCCCGCAAACCGC